>NC_081419.1:51138327-51438327 GCF_949786415.1 Peromyscus eremicus
AAAGCTGTATGAGAAACTTATATGGAAACCCACTACTTTTTAAGTGTAAAAATATAATTTTTTTAAAAAGGAGTTTGAACCAGGGTACCCCACATGGTAGACTATGTTATTCAATGAAAAGCTCAGTGCCAGTGAGATACCTCAATGTAAGTTATTTGAGGCCCAAGAGTCCCTCGAAACAACACAGGCCATTGCCATTGGTCTTGTTTTCCCACTTGGATGGTAAGAACTAGATGGTGAGGCCTTATTGCAGAAGATGCAATACACTTCGGTTACAGGACAGAGAGAAATCCAGCTGAAACTGACCTGAAAACTTCCTCCCTGCTTGCTAGCCTTCATAGTACTAAAACACGCCATGTATGCCATGAAGACAGTAGAGAAAAGAAGCCAACAACAACCAGCATCAAACCCTGCATTCTATAACTAACCATCCAGGCAAGATGTGCCCATGGTACGATGGCATGACTATTATTGGAGTGACTGATTACTTTCTGCTCCATAGGAGGAAATTCACGCCTCTTACTATAAGCCTGGGCAAAAGCCCATGGCTCTGGAGGTTATGGGCTCCACTGGGGAGCCTACTACTGTTGTCTTACTAAATAAACACGTTGTCACGCTGCCTTCTAAATAGTTATGTTTATACCCGTAGATGAGTGCTGCTCTCAGCCCTGGACAGAGATGCTTCTCTCCGTAGTAGGCAACGGTTAATGCAGAGGCTCATAATTGGTCAGGTACCAAGAATTAGTGACTAGTGAGTCCTCAAGCCCTAAATGGGACATCTGTATCAACTCTGCATTGTGGAAGATGGAAGGACTGGATGGAGGATGAGGAGGGGTACATTGTGTCATGTCCAAGCTCTGAAGCCAAGGGAGGAGGGTTGCGCTTATCCAGGAAATTAAAGAATGCAGAGGAGTATAGGCAGGTGAGACACACTTTATTCACTCTGGATAAAGGTGCTCAACAGAGGACATGCTTACACAGAATCATACAAATGCAGATTTGTCAGAAATGATTCTATGACAAATTACATCATAGTCATATTTATTGCTAACTCGTGGTTCCCCAGATATTCAATAGCCGCCATCATAACTGTCTTATTCTAGGAATCTACATCAGCACCATGTTGCCTCCACTTTTCTGTGGCCCTTATGGGTATTTATTCCCTTCATTGTGAAATGCTGTCTTCTGGATGTGACATGGCCATTGGTGCTCATGAACTCATGTAGCTATGATTACCTGCACCTGGTCAAGCCAACAAGTTCAGTCAAAATTCCAACATTCTAGCTCTAACTGGACTCAGTGGGTGTGGTAGTTGGAATGTAATTGGCCCCTAAAAGCTCATGGGGAGTGGCATTATTAGAAGATCTGGAGTATGTATGGCCTTGTTGGAGGAAGTGTGTCACTGTAGGAGCGGGCTTTGAGGTCTCATATGCTCCGTGTAGAGACAGATCACTTCCTATTACATGAAGATCAAGATGTGGAGCTCTCAGCTCCTTCTCCAGCACCATGTCTGCCTGCACGCTGCCAAGTTCCACAATGATGGTAATGGACTAAACCTCTGAAACTGTAAGCCACCCCAATTAAATGTTTTCCTTTATAAGAGTTGTCACAGTCATTGTGTCTCTTCATAGCAATAGAAACCCTAACTAAGACAGTGAGTTACAAAAAAATAAAGGAAGTGGGGTTGTTGTTGGAATGATCAAAATAAATTATATACACTATGAAATTGTCAAAGGATAAGTAATAGATATTATATTTCAAAAAGGCTGTTAGAATACCAGGCTGTGTCACACTGAAGATTTCTTTCTTTACTTTCAGGGTCTGATCTGCCTGCTTAGCCTCAAGGGCTTCCTAGTTCCTTTCCCCAGTAGGAGACTTCTTACCTCTGCTCATTCCCACCAGCTCTTGCTTTCCACAGAATTTTGTATATGCCCTTGAACTTCTGAGCCGTCACCTGGCTGAGGTCTAGCTGACTGTTGCAGTTCCCACTCGATTGCAGAGTTCCATCTCAGGACCGGTGGACCCTCATCCACTCATCCCTCTCCCAGGAGTACAGGGACCCTGGAGAGATGGAAATCTGTCTGCATTTAGGGAAAATTCCATTCCATTTGTCTTCTTAGTCCATTCCGGCTACTAACACAATCATTTGCCAGGTGGTATAGAAACACAGGAATTTGTTTCATATAATCCTGGAGGCTGAGGAGTCCATGTCCTAGGTGCTAGTAGATTTACTATCTAGGGAGCACTCACTTCCTAGTCCATAGGTAGTACCTTCTCACTGTTTCCTCACATAGTAGACGAATAGAGTCTCCATTACAATGGCACTAATCTCATCCGTGGAAGGTTCCATCAAAGGACCTAGTCACCTCCCAAAAGCATCACTAGGGAGATAGACTTTGTGGGAGACATAAACATTTCAGTCATTTCACCTTCCATGATGCTCTGGCAATTTCGCCTCACACTGAATTTCCATGCAGGAACTCCTGAAATCAGTCCAAAGAATGTATGCTCTTGTTCTCCCTTACTATCCTGGATCCTTTGGTAAAACCACTGATGTTCAATGACTCACGGTTTCACATCTTCTCCCTTTCTCCTGACCCCAAGTCTCCATTACAGTCCCAGTCCTGTTGTACCAAATTCATTCACGTATTTTAAATGAGTGATTGAGAACTACCAACATTGGGGCCTCATAATTCTACTTGTTATGTATGCAGCATCTGCTCAAATGAATCCAAAAAAAGCATATTTAAGAAGAAAACAAAAATAATAACAAAAATAAACTGAGCTTTTCCCAACAATTTTTACAGTCAAGAACTAAGTTCCTGGACAGTGATATGGCTCAGAAGGTAAAGGGAACCCCATGAATACTGTGGTGTGTGTCAAGCACATTCATGTACACACATACAGAAACACACATAAATAAATGTGATAAAGATTGTTTTAAAAAAAAATACAGAGTACATTCAGAAAAGAAAAAGAGTTCCTGAATAATCCATGAGCTTCCTCCATTCTTTGTCTACCACTGACTCCCACCATCCTCTGGATATTCTCCTCTGAGTAAATATTTAATTGAATGTAATGTATGGGGCACAGTTCTTGACATCAAACAAAGTGGGAAAATATAGTGGGAGTTAGAGGAGCCAATGAGGCTAGCTTAATGCCTTACATGTTCTTAAAATATTCTAAGGAGATATCCAGGTCCCCACAACAATTCCCAACCACGAACTATTTTGTTTTCCCTCTGGAGTTCAAATGCTCTCTGCCACAGCTCAGATGCAAATCTTAAAACTGTGTTCTTAAATTCTGCATTCTAATTGACCTTGAGCACAAATCAAGGGTCTTCCTTGGGTTGTGATTCATGCAGTAAGGTATACACACAGATAAACTATGAAATAGTCAATCAGATCACATAGAATCATGGAGACCCATAGCAGCCACTTAGCTGAATGTTATCTGTGTGGGATGTGCATCCAGTGAAGCTTTCTGGGATGGAGGAGAAACCACGTGGCAGCAGGTCAATGTATTCATCCTTGGCCCTTCCTGAGAAGTACCCACTGCTCTGAAGTTAACAGTTCTTCTCCAGAGACACCTGTTGCTTCAGACAGCAAATCTTAGCTACTTCAGCTCTGGATTCAAAAATGTTTCCTGTTCAGAGCTGGGCTCAACCATATCTGTAATCCTGACATCTTCCCTTGAACAGGCCCAGGCCCCCACCAGGTGAGTCTTCCTCAACTACGGTGGCCCTGGAAGCCATCCTTCTGCATTCATGAGAGTTGAGAGGTCTTTGAACTTCACTTACTGATCACTTCCAAAAGAAAGCAATGCATTTAAAAGGGATGGGAGCAGATAGACAGTTCGGAGATTCAGAGCACTGGCTGCTCTTCTAGAGAACCTGGGTTCAATTTCCAGCACCCACATGGTTGCTCACAACCATCTGTAATCCCAGCCCCAGTGGATCTGATGGCCTCTTCTGGCCTCTGCGGGCACTGCATGCACCTGGTACACAAATACACATGCAGGCAAAACACCCACACAAATAATAATAATAATAATAATAATAGTAGTAGTAGTAGTAGTAGTAGTAGTAGTAGTAGTAGTAGTAGTAATATAAAAGGAATGGGAATGCAGCTATTATTAGAAAGGGATACCAGCCAAACTGGCCAACCAAACCATTTTCATTTAATTCCATTAAAAACAATTTTAATAGAGTTTTAGCTGGGACTGGTGGCACACACCTGTGTTTTCAGCACTTAGAAAGCTGAGGCTGGGCTGGAGAGATGGCTCAGAGGTTAAGAGCACTGGCTACTCTTCCAGCGGCCCTGAGTTCAATTCCCAGCAACCACATGGTGGCTCACAACCATCTGTAATGAGATCTGGTGCCCTCTTCTGGCCTTCAGGCATACATGGAGGCAGAATGTTGTATACATAATAAATAAATAAATCTTTAAAAAAAAATAAAAAAATTAAAAAAATAAAAAAAAAAAAAAGCTGAGGCTGGAAGGTCATGAGTTCAAAGCTAGCCTGGTACACATAAGAAGAACCTGACTCAAAAAGGGTTTTAAATGAAAAGTTTCTAGATGTCCATTTCTCATTGAATATACATATAAACTCTATCTGACAAAGCAATGAAGAGGGCACAAAGCAAGCGGACGAGCAGGAATTCTGTGATTCTTTCCACTCAGCCCCGTGCATCTGTAAGAGACCCCAAAAATGAGATTTTGAACATTTTGTTTAACTCTGACTTTATTTTACTGACTACCTCCATTGTGCATTCATTTCTAACTTCTGGTTTGTTCGTTTAAGTCCTGTAAGCATATCTTGATTGGCTGCAAAGATGACTGTCTAATTATCATACTTAGGCCCTGTGAGGAAGTGCTCGCAGATTAACTCACTCCTATCAGATGACAGGGGCTGAGAAAAATCAGAAGCCGTTTTCTTCTTCTAGACCTTTCCGCTGCAACATCACTGCAAACCTTAGAAACACACTGGAAATAGCCGGACCACACTTACGTGACCAGGACTCCCTCTGATTTGTAGTTTGGAGACCGGCTCAGGAAGAGAGAGATCTGTTGTCTCTTGTAGATGAATCCTCTGTCTGGAGTGAATGTCACTGATGTCCACATGAATCACTTTGGACACTCCAGTTCAGTAGTTCAAGCTGCGGACTCAGATGGCTGCTGCCTGGAGCATCCTGGCTCTCCATTCAGCCTACTGGGAACTGACCAGACCCCACCCCCATCGGTACTGAGTGAGCTGAAAGCCCTCTTCCCTTCCTCTGCGTAACTTTCTCTCTTCATCAGTAGGTAGCCCTGCCTGGTTATCCTGATGTGGAATGTGGGAAGATACCAGCAGATAATTAGGAACGAGCCTGGGAAAACTTGGGGGAAGCTACACGTTTCAATTACATTAATGAACACGCAAATGCAATCAGAGCGAAGGGGTAAGCATTGTGTCAAGTGTGTACAAGAAGAGAATTGCATTTCCCATGCATGAAAGCAACTCCCCAGCAACTTGCAGAATACGAGACTAAAAATAAGCATGCAAGAAAACCATTAAAATGCTTATTATTTGAGTTACATTAGAATTCTATGGGGATGCTCTCATCAAATGATTTGTGTTATTCTAATTCCCTTTCATCAGATTCAAATTACTCTACCTATAGGTTACATGGTTAAGCAAATGTTCCTTAAATATCAAACTCTATTTTTACTACATTTTTCATTGGTTTTTTTTAAAAAAGGTTTAATACCAATTTGAAGATATCTACTAAATATCTCCCCATTTTAAAGTAATCAATTTGTTCACACAGTATTTCATAGATGATGACCCTAGAGGAAAAAAAAAATCTCCCAAGGCAAGAGCTTTATATCTCAAAATATTTTATGGTTTAACAGCTGTCTGTAGAGTTGAAAAAGATGATGCTGGAATCAGCTAAAATTCAATACCTGTTCTTGAAAGTGTGCTAACTGCAGTGGGAAAGCCTGACACTCCCGGTCAGCATGCCATTCTCGTGCTTCAGCTCGGAGAAATCGCCCATGGAGAAGGCCCTGCTTCGCGAATTCAATTTTACCGTCCATCCGTAAGTGGCTGTATTTCTTCAAGGAGCTTTGATCCTCTGAGCATTAATGGTGACTGATTGCGCCCTGCTTGGGATTTCCTGGTGCATTTCCTCCCGCACATCCATCTGAGCCGTGTTCTTTCCTAATGGGAAAATAAAATTGAGAAAAGCAAGTGGGGCCAATGACTTCATTTAAAACGGCAAAGAAAAATAGAGGTCGCCTACACGCCTAGCCTGTATGTACCCTTGCTAAGTACAGGAGTTTCTAATATTCAAGAGCCTGCAAACTGCCACATGTTAACTGAGTCTCTGTAAAGAAGATGGCACACCGGATACAATAGAGGTTCCAGTTAGTTAAGAGAATATACTATAAATCAATCGTTGGTAGAGAATTCTTTGGAAAGGGTAAAATTACCCTGATGGATTTGTTTCTTTGGTGTCTTTGCTGTGGATTGTTATTTGCCTGGTTTTTGTTTCTTTCTTTCTCTTGGTACTGAACTCTCTGTACATGAACCATCACTCTGTGAATTTATCTTTCACATGGACCATAGGATAACTTGAAATACCAGGAATTCACTAGAACTTGGGTTTTTTGAGACTAGAAAAACGGTAGATTTTTCCCACCATGAACATTCATGAGCCACCAAAATTAGACACTAGCAGTCTAGAAAAAGTGAAGGTTCCCCCGGCATCACCTCCTTCCCACTTCAGGAGCTCAAGCTGGCCGAAGAACCTGAGGCCGAATCTCCAAGGATTTGGGTCCTGTCTGCTGTGAGCACCTCAGGCCTTCCTCAGACTCCGGCAGCCGCAATCCTGACGCTTGGGGGGCCCTCACCTCATGTGATGAGGACTGTCACGGTCTTACTAACCTTGGCCTCTGTGCTGGGTAGATAAACACGAGCCAACAAGTGTCTCTCAGCCTGTGTAGCCGTGCTTCCCACTTTCCTGCTTGATTCAACTTTCTATCACAATTCTTAAGCAAGCTGAGAGAAAGAAAGGGATAAGAGACAAGCATGTTTGAGGGAAACATCCCATTTTGATCTAGAGATGGAAATGTTTTTCTCATTTCTCCTTTTATGCCAATTGTATCAGTCAGGGTTCTCTCAAGGAAAAGAATAAATTATATAAATATACATATATATATATATATATGTTAGTTTATGTTAAAATAATAACAATATTTGCCTCACATCTGAGAGACAAAGAACCTCAGTCCTCAAGGCTAGGTGCCTCATTCGTCCCAGCCTGGGACTGAAACCTGGAAGGTTCTTGGAGCGCCACAGGTCCTTGAGTCCATGACGGAAGTCTGCATAGTTCTGATGACAGGTCCTCGAGTCCATGACGGAAGTCTGCATAGTTCTGATGACAGGTCCTTGAGTCCATGACGGAAGTCTGGGTAGTTCTGATGCCAGGTCCTTGAGTCCATGATGGAAGTCTGGGTAGTTCTGATGCCAGGTCCTTGAGTCCATGATGGAAGTCTGCATAGTTCTGATGACAGGTCCTTGAGTCCATGATGGAAGTCTGCATAGTTCTGATGACAGGTCCTTGAGTCCATGACGGAAGTCTGGGTAGTTCTGATGCCAGGTCCTTGAGTCCATGACGGAAGTCTGGGTAGTTCTGATGTCACCGAAGCAGCAACAACAACACGGTGAATCAACTCAGCAGCGGGAGGCAAGCCGTGGGGGCAAAAGGCAGATCATCCTCCTTCTGCCACGCCCTCTCTACCTGGGCAGCCACCAGGAGGCACTGCCCACACTGGGAGTGGGTCTGCTCACACTAATTAAAGCAATCAGCACAGTTCTTCAGGTGAGGCTCCCTACTCAGGTGATTTTAACCTGTGGCAAGTTGACATTAAGACTAACCATCAGACCTACATATTAGTCACTTATTCTGTTCCTGTATGCTGCTCTGCATGCATAGCTATGCCCAGCTCTGTAGATATAAGAGATGTATAAAGCAGATTCAAAAGGTCCAAACAGCATGGTGGCCTGTAGAAATAAAGACAGCTATCAACTGGTTTGCTAGGGAAAGAGAGTGAGAAGAAAGAATGCAAGACGGCTTGAAGGGGAAGTTAGACCTGGAAAGTGGTTGGGATCTGGCCACGTGGCTGAAAGAGTTGGTACGGTGCTGTCAGACATCCTATTTCATGAAAGGCTCACCACCATCAAGCCAAGACTGGCCTGATGCTCTGCACTTCGTGTTCTTCTCCCACATAGCTGTGGAGCCATGTTTAGTGGTCATTGGATAGGGGCAGTCGTGAGAGATCCTAGCTATAGGCCTGGTCATCAAGGGCCATGTCCTCCTCCCCATTCTCTCATTTCTTATACCAGCCAGCACAGTTCAAACAGTCCAGCAGAGAATGGCAAGTAGGCCTCAGAATAGGCCTAAATAAAATGTGTTCAACCCAGAGCACTGGATGTTCTTCCAGAGGACTCAGGGTTCAATTCCCTGGTGGCTCACAATGGTCTGTAACTCTAGTCCCAGGGGATCCAATATCTTCTTCTGGCCTCCAAAGATGCTACACAGACATGCATGTAGACAAAACACACACACACATTTTTTTAAGTAATTTTTTTTGTTTGTTTGTTTTTGGTTTTTCAAGACAAGGTTTCTCTGTGTAGCTCTGAATGTCCTGGAACTCACTATGTAGACCAGGCTGGCCTAGAACTCAGAGATCTGCCTGCCTCTGCCTCTCCAGTGCTGGGATTAAAGGCATGTGCCACCATGTCCAACACACACACACATAAAGTAGTTTGAATGTAATTGGCCCCCATAAACTCAGAGGGAGTGGCACTAATAGGAGGTGTGGCCTTGTTGGAGGAAATGTGTCACTGTGGGGTGACACATGCAGGCTTTGAGGTCTTTTATGCTCAAGCTACTTCCAGTGTGGACACAGACTCCTGCTGCCTGTGGATCAAGATGTAAAACTCTCAGCTCCTTCTCCAGCATCATGTCTGCCTACATGCCACCATGTCCCACCATGATAATTGGACTAAACTCCTGAAACTGTAAGCCACCCCAATTAAGTGTTTTCCTTTATATGAGTTGTCGTGGTCATGGTGTCTCTTCACAGCAATAGAAACCCGAAGACAACACACGCGCATACACACAATTTAAAGAATGCTGAATCACTGTTCACGGTAGACTTCCTCTCTTGCCACACCCACTCCCTTGCTCCGGTTACAGCTTCAAACTCTGTTAAGAGCAGGCAGTAAAACTTTACTGGGTGAACCAAGCAAGATCTAGAAGTTTGTTGGAAGTGCCTAGCATCAATGCCATGGCCAGTACAGGGAGTTAACTTACATATGAGGAAGAGAGGCTCATGGAGGGAAGAAGACAGACAAGTGTAGTGGATAGCTGTTCCAGCTTTGACCTTGAAGCACTGCCCCTAGTGAGGCAGCCCATAACTGCCACACAAGCCTATGACCTGCCCCTGGGGTGTGGCTGAGACAGGAGACTTTAAGACCCGAGATGCGTATGTGCTGGCTCTCTTGGCTTCTCATGATCCTGGATGCTGGATGGCATACCGAGTCAGAGTTCTCCAGAGAGCCCTGCTGGACTGCACCTCACCTCTCCCGGATCCTATAACTGACCCCTTTACTGGTTGTAAGTTACCTCGAAATAAAGCTCTTTTAACTACCAGATAAACTATGTGGAGTTGCCTTGTTAGTTCCCCACTTTACCAAAGATCACAAAAATGGGACCAGAAAGATGGCTTAGCAGGTGCAGATGCCCACAGCCAAGCTTGATGATCCGAGAGCCATGCCCAGGACCCACAGGGTGGAAGGAGAGAACCAACTCTCACAAACTGCTCTACTCACACACATACCATGGCACATGCACACACACGAATACATACACAAATAAATAATGCAGTTGTTGTTTTGTTTTGTTTTTTAGTTAGGGCCTCACTATGTAGCCCTAGTTGATCTAGAACTCACTATATAAACCAGACTGGCCTCAAACTCACAAAGATCTGCCTGTCTCTGCCGGGTCCCCGCTGCTGGGGTTAAAGGTGGGAGCCACCATGCCTGGCTAAAAAAGAAAAGAGCACACACATACAAAAGTGGGGAAACACAGTCCAAAAGCAGAGTCCACGTGCCGTGCCGTTCAGAATCAGACCCTCCCAGTGAACCTCCTCCACACCCTAGCCCATGTGCGGCAGCCCCCGAAGACTGCCATACTGGGTCACTTCTGTTCACCTTCTCTCCTGGAATTCCTTCCCTTTCTCCTTGTTCTGGTGGAAGCTCCACCTCACATCCCTCCCTCCACACCCGCCCCCTCAAATCCCACCAAACAGCAGCCCCTCCCCTAAAGCTGCCCTCCCATTCCAGACCCCACCCCCTCAAAGCCCACCAAAAGCCAGGCCCTCCCTGGGGCTGCTCAAGACCACACCTCCAGGGTACTTACCGCCTGGTAGCCATATTTGCCATGTGACTCTTCCCCTTAGGACTCTTCCGTTATGATCCTTCCGTAGCCTTTCCAAGGGTCACCCAGGATTGCTTTGCTCATTAAACCTGGATTTATTAATTCAGTTTGATTGGCTTATTACATCAGCACGGCGGGAACCCAGCAACCAGGGATTTAAAACTTATCACTCCCACTCTGTGTCTTTCAACAGCTGCTAGCCCATCCAAGTCCAGTATAAGTCATCTCATTAAACTTCAATAGCACCCTCCCTAGTCCAAAGCGATGGGGCAGACATGGTAAATGACTAAGAATGGAGAAGGGTGCTACAGATCTGAGGCTTCCCTTTCACTACCCTGAGCCTAATCAAATGACCTAGACTTTCTGGATCATTCCCTTCTTCTCTAAGATGGGGTTAACCAATAACGATGGTAATGATGACCATCATTTTTACACAGGACCATCATGAAGACAAGAGGAGATGATGAAGAGTCCCTGATACACAGTGTGAGATGGACATTGTTTCCAACTATTCTGTACCCCTTGTCATATATGTTGACAAGAGCCCAAATCCTCCATCTTACCCAGTATTAGTGAGGTCTATGTTGTTATGTTTGAATGAGTCAAGTTAGACTGTGGGATCCTGGCACCCTGGGGCACTGCCTTCACAGTCCTGGATTCTGTTTTCTGGATGATTTTTATGAGAGAAAGAAATGTTGAAAATTTGAGGTTGTCTTGGTGTGGGATGGCTACCCACCAACCCCACAGTTTCCCAGAGTTTTCTTGAGTGAGAGCAGCAGGAAATATTAGATAGAAGGATTTAGAGTGTGGAGATAAACAGGTAGAAAATACAGAATAGCCTCAAGAGGGCCTGGAACCTATTCCAATGGGCCCTGGCTGTCTCTGCCCCAAGGTATTTATAGAGACGCCAAGGGGTGGAGCAAAAGACCTCCTCCCCCAGCACAGCCAAGTGGGGACCATCTCAGACACCTGCACTCAGGCCCGTGGTCCTAATCATCCTCTCTATGCGGACCTGCTGGGTAAAGCCACGAGGAACCTGAAAACGGGCTCCCACAGCTTTTGCTCAGTTTATCATCTGCACCAACATACACATCGAAGGAGTTGTAGTTAAAGCTAAATCTACATTTGACCAAAACCAAACTAACCAAGACAACCTCAAATTCTCAACACAGACCTCACTAAAACTGTAAGATGGAGGGAGGACTTGGGCTCTTGCCAACATATTTGTGTTCCAAGTACCATGAACAAGAAGAGTGCTTCCTAGAAGGTGCTCAGTGACTTCTGTTTATCTGCCATGGGTACAAACTTAGCTGTGTGACTCCACCCAGCTTCACGGGAGGCTAAACCACCCTTTCATTTGTGCTCACTGCACCAAATCAAGAATCAAAGGTTCAGAGCTTGAAGAAGACAGTGATATCGAGGGAACAACGGCTATACAGTATTGCCGTGTTAAATACATAACTGATGATTGGTTCAAGCAGGGATGTGCAGAATGAAATCAAGTGATAGATGTTCTGAGTGACAGCTGGACTTGCTTTGTGTTTGCCGTGTGGTCAACCCAGCAGTCAGCTCCTTATGCACGTCGGCTCACTTGCCACCACAGTGTCTCAGAGCATAATGAGAGTTCAGGTCTCAGCAAACCTATTGCTCTGATTTGGAGTTTTTAGGCAACTGAAGGTGGTCATCAATCGTATCTCATAAGTTTTGAGTTGAAGATTTTGGACTGGGTCCAGCAGAGTGAGTCTTCTGTCCACAGAGTGATGGTAGCTGGGTCTCAGCGGGCTCATCTGGAGCATTCTAGGTGACCTCACTCATGAGTTCAGCCCCTCTGGGGACTGACTAGAAACCTATGTTCTTCTTGGGCTGTGGTACTTGGTGGTTACCCATGGCCTCACTCCAGCATAGGGGTCAGAAGAATTGACCTTCCCATACAGCATCTCAGCACTCCCAGACGGTGTCTCAAGAGAAAAGAGGTAGAAGTTGTTAGTTTCTTGAGGCTTGAGCCCCCAAATCAGCACAGCCACATTCGCTGTGTAGTCTATTGATCATACCATTTCCCAGATCAGCCTACATTCAAAAGAAGGGGCAAAAGCCAGTTCTCGATGGGAAGAACATGGAAGTATCTGGAGCCATTTTTAATTCTCCACAAGGGCTTTGCAGTTACTCAGTGCCCAATAAATATTTATTGAACAGATTTGATTCACTTGTATTCCATTGGAAAATAGCATAATTGGAACTGATACAGATGAACAAATTTAAATATGAGGGCCTAGGGGCCAGGCCCAGAACTGGATTCTACATGAGAAAATCGAAGTGGGTATAGTGGATCTCTGAGTCCAAGGCCAGCCTGGTCTACATAGTGAGTTCCAGGACAGCCAGGGCTATGTAAAGAGACTCTGTCTCAAAAAAAAAAAATCCTCCATTTTTGGTTTTGTTTTATTTTTTCAGACTTTTCATTTTAATTTGGAGGTTTTTGTTCTATTTGTTTTTTTGCTTGTTTTGATTTCCACTTTTTGTTTTTATTTTTCTTTTAAGAGAAAGAAAGAACATGAAGTTGATCGGATAGGTAGGGAGATCTGGGAGGAGTTGGGAGAAAGGAAAACATGATCAAATTACATTGCATGAGAAATAAATTTAAATTAAAAAAAAAGATACGGAAGAATTCAGCAGTAACTAAAAGAAAAAAGATAATGCTTCTGGTAAGTCAACCAGACTTCAGTGGAAGGCCACACATCCAAGAATACACGGGCAGCACAGACCGGACTAGATGATAGGGTGGGGACACAAAGGTGGCCAGAGAGGGGTAGGGGTGACTTGGGCGGAGTTGTGGGAGTCGTGACTATGATCAAAACACATTGTACAAAAATTCTCAAAGAACCAATTTTACAATGAAGCAGCTAATTAGCTGAAATGACAAGTCTTCCCAGATGCTTTGTTCCGTAACTCATCATTTTCAAGCCATTATGGGGACAAGCAGGCCTCGAGTCTCACATGGCTGAATGGGGATTGTCACCGCAATTACCGGTTGTCCATGCTGCTCAGAGATCTATGAGGAAACGGAGGCAGAAAGATTGCAAGAGACAGAGGTGGGGCATGGCTCCAGGGGAACGGTCTCCAGACCCAACGGGAGCCACATCCGGTCAGAGCCGGTCAGAGCCGCCGCGGGTTCATCGGTGCAGCTGCCCGCTCGGTTCCTTCTCTAGTCAGCCGCCACCTCTGGCTTTCCCCTTCTCGATGCATGGACGGTGAAAACGTGGCATATTCACACGATGGAATATTATTTCGCTATTAAGAAAGACGAAATTATGGAACTCACAGGTAATGGAGGGAGCTGGAAACAATCATTCCGAATTAAGTACCCCAGACTCAGAAAGATAAACATCCCATGTTTCCTCTGATTTGTGGATGTCAGCTTTGAATTTCCTTTGGAATACCCACAGAGGTCAGGAAACAGAGGTGTGGGGAGCGGCAACGTTGAAGGGAGGGGAGATAAATGGCTACTTCATTTTTAAAGAGAGGTGTGGTTTCCTTTTTTCAGGAGTTTTTTTACTTTGGCTGTTACAAGACTCTACTAAACCCTGTCAGATAATCTTAATTCCCGGGTGTGGCTAGATGGTACCAGCGTAGAGACACTCTGCGCATGTCTCCTGCCCCGGCTACCAGGCCGATGCTTTAAAGACTGTGAAAACCAAACACTAAACCAATCCAGTCCTGTGAGAGGAATAAAAGCATGCTTAAAGCAATTCAGCCCGTGTGTCTAATAAAAATCAGTGGAAACCTTTGCAGAGATATGATATATTGAATAATACTTTCACTGTTTTCGCTCGAATCCTTAAGGGAAATTTCTCTGGTGCATTCACTGAAGAAAAATCAATACTTAATGGCTTTTGTTTAGCAAGTAGGGAAAACATACAAAGTTGCCTCCGTTTACAGGAAAGAGGAGGTGCTGTGGGCATATGTGGGAAGGACCAACTCAAATATAGCAACCCAGATAATAACTGGGTAAATCCGACTTTTACCGTCATGGCCTTGTGATTAGCTGGCCTGGGAATGACCTTCTTAGACTGTGTAAACAAGGTCGATCAAGTGACATCACTGGCCTGAATGAATGAGGGATTAAAAGTAGTTATCCTGCTCACACTTAAAGACTTGAACAACTTCTTAGGGGAAATAAAATCTCCAACTTGCTGGCTCGATCTCTCTCTCTCTCTCTCTCTCTCTCTCTCTCTCTCTCTCTCTCTCTCTCTCTCTCTCTCTCTCTCTCCCCACCTCTCTCTATATATACATATCTGAGAGGTTCCCTTTTTCTAATTCCTGTCTCTGTAGCAGGGACATAGACTTGAAAAGACAATTACCTGAACCAGCTGAACAATGCTCAGATCTTGAAGAACCTAGACTGTGTCTTCTTTGCCACCAAGGCAAACATGTTCTGCCTTCAAGAAAAGATAAACCTTGGTTGAGCAGCTTTGAACAGTGTCCTAGCTTAAAGGATTTTCTTTAGAGTGCGTCAAAACCTGAACAACAAAAGTGTGCTGCATGGAATAGTTCAACGGTTGAGCACGTGGTCTTTGCATTAAATTGCTCGAGTGTGGGCCCAGCTCTGCTACCCTTGGCCAGTTTGTCTGTGTCTTTCCTGTCTGGCTCCTTGTCTGCTAAACAAGGATGCAGTGGTTTGGATGAGAATGACCTCCACAGGCTCATATGTTTTAATACTTGGTCCCCCTTGGTGGACCTATTTGGGAAGGGCTAGGAAGTTCAGCCCTGTTGGAGGAGGTGTGTCACTGGGGGTGGGCTCTGAGGTTTCCAGGGACTCATGGCCATTCCCAGTGTTCCCTCTCTGCCTTCCACTTGGGAATCAAGATGTGAACTTGCCACCGTGCCTTTTTGCCGCCATCATGGACTCTCACCCTCTGAAACGGGTAGTCTAATTAAATGCTTTCTTTTATAAGTTCTCTTGGTCATGGTGTTTTTCTCACAGCGATACAAAAATAACTAACACAAAGGAATGTAATGGTTATGAGGATTATGGTGAAGTAACATGTTACCCTTACCGTAGTGTCTGCACACCGTAAAGACTCAAGAAGTATGAGCTGTCATCATTATTATTTCAATTGCTGGGTAACAGTCTCCATTTAGATTTCTGAAGTTACTGGGACTGGGGATCTTGAGTGCAAACTGCTCTTTCACAACCTAATTCAACTCAGTGACTCAATCCAGGCCCTGAGATAAAAAAAAAAAAATTTTAATGTTTTTATGGAGAATAAACAAAGCATTCTTTTATTATTCAGGTTTTTACCTATTGATGCAGAAGGCCATTTCTCACAAAAGGAACTTAGCTTTTTAAATGCACACTAAAATCTGGTCATAGGACAGGGAAGTAGCTCATGGGGGGGGGGGTACTTCCCCAGCATGCATGAAACCCTGGGTTTGATCCTCCACATGAGGGGTGGGTTGCAGTAGGTATAATTCTGTCACAATAATAACCCATGTGTTTATTCATATTTTCACATTTAGCAAAGAAAAGAACAAAACCATAGCCAAACAAAGTATGCTTCTGAGGTCACGGCTACTGTGAGGGCTAGTGTTGTCAATTTGACAGGCTCTGGAGTAGCCTAGGAGATGAGCCCCTGTGAGGGATTACTTAGCTCTGGGCACGGCTGGGAGGGATTGTTTTGATTAGATTAACTAAGGTGGGAAGATTGACCCAAAAGTGGAAAGCACCATCCCCCCGAGTTTGGGGTGTAGACTGTACAAAAAGGGGAAAGCTAACTGGACAGAGGCATTCATACCTCTCTGCTTCCTGATGGTGGATAATGCGGTGGCCCACTGCTTCAAGTTCCTGTGCCTTGACTTGCTGCCATGATGGACCATGCCCTTGAACTGTGAACTGAAACACACCTTTCTCCGTTCAGTTCTTTTCAAGGTATTTTATCACAACAACAGGAAAAGGAACCAAGATAGCCCATGTACCGTGGATGGCATGTGTTCTAGGAAGTCTCTGACTAAAACAAGCAATTGAGGCAGGTTTCCGGTCCTGCTGGCAGACAGGTGAGCCAGGTCTCAATTAATTACCTTCTTTGATTAGAACTTGAATATAGTCCTGATTGCTAGGACTTCTTTTCATGCTCACCACATCTGTCAGAGAAAATGGTCTATATTTTCCCCCACAAAGAATATCTCTCTCAGGGTTGAAGCCTGCTCACACCCACAGCCTGACTGATCTTAACCCTTCATGCTAGGAAGGTGGTGTCTCTGGAAATCCGGAGAGATTTCTACCCACGGCCTCACACCCTATGAAAAGTATTTACCATCGGCCACTACCGGCCTTTGAGCCGCTCTGTGCATGGTATGAAGGAGGGGAGCCAAGGGAACTGAAATTTAGCTGCCAACCTCTGTTGCAGAAAAGATTTATTCCCTTGGAAAACGTAGGCTATCACTGCGGTGATCCTCCTCTTAATGGTTTTCCGCTCGGCAGAAACTGTTGTCAGGGAGACTGAAGCGGGTGCTTGTCATGCAGAGGCCATCTTGCTGCCTGCTCACTCCCATGCCAGGGGGACTTGCTGTAGGTGACTTATTTCCACATCCCATTTATCCAGGCTCTACTGTCACCAATATGCCACGAGGCATAAAAAGCTCTGATCCTGTCCATTAATGGTAGATTCACAAAGTGGGCTAAGTCTGAAGGAAACTGCAGACATTCCTCCCTGGGAGCTGATGGTTGCCACAGACTGCCGAGTTGTATCCTGGTCTTCTGCCCTTCTCTGAATTCATGTGGTGCTCACGGCCCACCCCACACAGTCAGCGCTTGATTATGGACTGCCTCGGACTGTTCCCTAATTGTTTCTCCACCAGAGAAGGAATAGTTTCTTGAAGATGGCATTCTTTTTCCTAACATAATTTCTATAATTGTAACCGCTCCCCCAAAGCCTCTAGTAGTAATTTTCCTTCCTTCGTGGTATGGACTTCAAATCAACTAGATAAAGAGAAATAAAATACCCCCCTTAACCAGTGAAACACTGACAGAAAAAGAAATACTATGCGATGTAAAATACATTCTTCACAGTCAGATTTGTAGGAGAAGGCACCCTCTCAGCTGAGCATTCACCTCCAACTCTTCCATCAGCCATCAAAACACCCAAGTCTAGGTGGAGCCCATGCTCAGGAGAGTCTCTTCACTCTTCCGGGTCCTCTACCCTGCTCAACAGAAACAGGAAATTTCTGGAATACTCAGAACAAAATCTTGAATTCTTAGCCCTGGATTAAAATCAACATCAGCAAAGACACAAGTATGAATTGAGAGCCAGTCACTTGAAATGAAATCTAGATCTCAGCTAGGACCTCTTTCTTGAAGGAATGTACCACCTCTCCATCGTGGTGAACAACCATCTTGAGTATTTATAGAAAACCAGATTAAACACACACACACACACACACACACACACACACACACACACACACACACACCTGGGCATTTTGAAAAGAGCAAAAGCCACCTCATTGTGAATGACTTCTTGAGCGAGCTGTGTAAGCCCTTCTTCAGAGAAGCTACAGTCCCAGCAGCCTTCATTTGGTGGTCCCTACACGAGCAGGCCATGTGTGCTAAGGTGGAGACAATGCCTGTATCTCTTGGGACTATGTCAGGTTCTCACTGACAAGATTTTGAAGGTCATTGCACTCTTTAAAAATAGGGGCGAATAGTTTCTTCAGGAAACTTAGGACAAACACACAAGGCAAAATCTACAGCCACTGGAATTACTGTGCCTCCTTTAAGTGCTCTGTGTTCACAAAGGATTCCTGCAGTCAGGCGGCTGCCCCAGGAATGATACCCCGTCCCGTCCCTGGCTTCAAGTGGAACCAGGTTTCAAAAGAGCGAGGCTCTGTACTGTTTCTTCTGTCTTTAGAGAAGAGTTCTACCACCTCCTCCCTGTTCATGGCTTGTCAACGACTGCCTTACACAGTTACTCTGCCTACCGAATGATTTGTGCTTTAGCCAGCCCTGCCCTTATTGTTCTGGCCCATTTTCCTTCACTTCTCATGCAGGACCAGGTAAAGTCAGAAAGAAAAATGCAAAACTCCCTAAGCGCTAATCCATGACCGGCCTGGGAAGACTTCCGATCTACCAGGCACTGCCACCCTGTCGCAGTCCATCAAATCATCCTCCTTCATTTCTTCACGGCATGGTACTGTGCAGTTTCTATTGACTTGTTTCTGATCTTTACATTTGCCTGTAAACACCAGAGATCACGTCCTTCTTCTCCAGCACTCTGTCTTCAGCAACTGTGTTGGGCACATAGCCAGCAGCATGCAGCTCTCAGCAAGAGAAGCCAGGGGTAAGAAGGGACAGATTGGGGGCGGGCAGGATGGTCTCAGAGACAGGGGAGGGAGAGGCCACCAATGGTGTCCATCCTCAGTCTGCCCCTGCTCTTGGTCCCAGCCCTACCATGACAGGTAGATTCACAGAAGAAGCTGGAAGAACACACATGACATTTCTGACCTCTTGCTTTAACAGTGAGCCTCCTTTGCTTTACCTAGAACCTTCAGTGAAGCGAAGGAAATGTCCTGTGATCCCCCCACTTAAGAAAGGCTGACTGCAGAACTTGGATGGGACCAGTCTCCCGCCTCAGTTCCATTCCCAATTTTTCTCCAGCTGAAGCTGTGTTCATGGAGCAGAACTTAGAATCTTCCTGGCTGCTTCTACCCAGAACTTCAGCCCTCAGATTCCTTTGGGCCCTGACTGTACCTCATGGCTCTTCAGGAGAGATCCTACCAGCCATTTATTTCTGTGTTCTTCAGTCCAAATGCCCAAGGGTGCTATGATGGCTGTTCTAGATCGTCAACTTGACTATATCTACAATGAACTATAGTCCAGAGATGGAAGGCATACCTCTGATCTGGATCTTGAGGCAGGAAGACAACATGTCTTTAATCCAGATCTTGAGGCAGGAAGACACACCTTTAATCTAGGCCACATCTTCTGCTGGAAGCCTATATAAGGACAATGGAAGAAGGAAGGATCTTTCTTTACCTGCTTACCCTCACTTGCCAGAACATCCATTCCTTCACTGGAGTCTATTTCTTCAGGATTCCAGCATATACAGAAGACCAGCTGAGACACACAGCCTCATGGGACTGAGCAGCTACTACATTCTTGGACTTTCCGTTCACAGCCAACCATTGTTGGATTAGTTGGACTACACCCTATAAGTCATTCCAATAAGTTCCATATATATATATATATATATATATATATATATATATATATATGAATAGAGAGATTCATTTATAAGTTCTGGGACTCTAGAGAACCCTGACCAACAAAAGTGCTATCTAGGTGCCCACCCGTCTCTCTACACCAGGTCACACACAAGTGACTGGCCAGACCTGTGAACTGGCTATCCTTGTGTCAAGGTTCATCTTGCTCTAGTTAGCATTATTTTGAGGGGAGGTTAATCAAGTCACATGATATACAAACTGACTTTTCATTGAATAACTTTATGGTAGAAAGGCATCTTAGCATTCATTTACAGGCATAAAGTCCTGTAAGCCCCCAAGGGGGGTGGGTACTGTAACACCCATTCTATAGGAATGGATTTATTTCCATAGATAACTACTAGAAGTTAGGCGTGCCTCTGACCACAAAACCCCTACTGGAATCCGTCACCGAAACAGAAAGAAACAAAGTGGGAGGGACTCAAATATTGATCACCCACTCAAAAACAAGAACTGTTCCTCCACACACAAATCCTAAACCCTCTGGCCTACTAGTGGGTGCATTTGTTTGCAAGGGTCTCTGCAGCAAGAATGGGCGGCTTTAAACCCAGAGAGGGCCTCACAGTTACGGAGGGTCAAAATCCAAAACCAAATTATCTGTGGGTTTGGCTCCTTCTGAGAGCCCAAAGGGAAGGATTTATTCCAGACATTTCTCCTTAATTTATAGGTGACTGTCTCCAAGGTCACATGGTGTCTTTCTTGTCTGTGTCCAAGCTTCCCTTTTTAACTAAAGGCCAGGATTACCAGGAAAATTGAGTTCCCCTCTTGAGGTTCCTACTTTCCTTAATAAAATAAGAATTTAAGAATGGAGTCAAAAGAAAGCTGGAGCTGGGTTTAACAGTGCACACATCTAACCTCAGCACTCAGGAGGCAAAGGCAGGCACACATTTCTGTGGGCTTAAGGCCAATCTGATCTACACAATAAGTTCTAGGCCAGCCAGAGCTTTCCTTGTCAAAAGAAAGCAAGCTCTCTTGAGGACAATTTTTTAGAGTTTAAAAGAAAGCCCAGGGTAGGCAGCTGTGGATGTCAGCTACTGGCTAGAGAAGGAAGAAGAGAAAGAGCCAGCCCCCATTTGAGTTAAATTAGCATGGAGGGCAGTCACGTGGCAGATGAGCAGCCAACTGACACAGGTAGAGGTACCTAAGAGAACGAGTACAGCTGAAGTCCTAGAAAAGCAGGCTTAGACCTGAGAGAGGAAGAAGAAAAGGGAAAGGCATACTTTTCTGAGTAATTTTTAAAAAGTGGGCAGACTTATGAAGTTCCTTGGTTAAAGTTCCATAAGTGACTGCACTGGAGAGGAAAGTGTTAATCCCAAGATATGAGGAGAAAGACCAATGACCCAAGTCATTACAGCCAAATTAATTAAAGCAAACAATTAACTAAAGCAAGCTTTTTTATTCATGTACACAGGCTGCCTCTCACTAAGGCAGGGTTCAAGAAATCAGCATTGGATGTGAGGAAGACAAGGTTTTTGTAGCTGGGGGTTGGGAGAGTGAGGCTTACAGGAGCAGAACAAGCATAACAAGTTAGTCATGACAGCATCCTGAAACAAAGACAAGACTACAGGTGGTCATAACAAGGTAGTCATAACAACATATGTCATAACAAAGTCGTCATAAAACCCCTTTGAAACAAAGGTAGGATTGCAAGATAATTACAATAATTTGTTTAAATAAAGACATGATTGCCATTTCCTGGAACAGGCAGTACAGACCATTTGTAGTTAAGGTTACAGGTGGGTTACAGCCCAATCCTTGAGAAACAGAGGTTTAACCATAAACAGGAATGAGCCTAGTTTGTCTTTACTGTAAGATGGCTCTTAAGCCCAAGATGGTGGCAGACTGGTTCATCACTGGAACTCTGGAAAGATCACTTTTCTCATTAAAGGGGTAATTATTCCTCTATCTCTTAAGCTGACTTAAGCAGATCTGACTACTTGAGGGGTCCATTCTTTAGCCAGCAGATTGACCTGCCTACATCTTACAACAGGGAACTCTTGAGGAGTGAGGGATACAAGATTTAGATAGAAGGATAGAAGGGAGAGAGACAGATAGAAACACAGGATAGCCTCGGGAGGGCCCGGATCAATATCCACCAGCCCCTCCTGTCTCTTCTAAAGGGCTATTTATAGGAATGCCAAGGGGTGGAGCAAAAGAACTCCCCCTAGCTCAGCCAAGTGCAGACCCTTTCCAATCACCTGGTAACCACACACGTGGTCAAGCAATCCTCTAATGCAGCCCTGCTGGGTAAAGCAAGCTCAGATCTCATGGGGAAACCTTTAATGGGCCTCCACAATTAGGTCTCTCTCAGGCCAAAGATTTCATTTTCTTGACTAAAAGGAAATAATTTCCCCTCAATAGGCCTTTACTGCTACTGTGGCATTAGTCAATAATAATAATAATAAAGATAAAGAGAGTGAGACTGGATTAGGATTCACCCTCATCTCACCTTAACCAGATTACCTCTGAATGGGCTCACATGACAGATGCTGGGTGTCAATGGACCAATTTTGTTGGGACACAGTTGAACCCAAGTCCATGATCAAGCTAAAACACTCTTCATGAGGATCCTCACTGCACCCCTCTTCACATTTTTAGACTCAGGGCCAGAGAAAAAAG
Source organism: Peromyscus eremicus (assembly GCF_949786415.1). Taxonomy (NCBI): domain Eukaryota; kingdom Metazoa; phylum Chordata; class Mammalia; order Rodentia; family Cricetidae; genus Peromyscus; species Peromyscus eremicus. The sequence continues at coordinate 51,160,703 of NC_081419.1, forward strand.
AAGTCACAAAGGTGTGAGCATCTTCCACCCTTCCCTACTGATGCCCAGGACTGGTTATGGGGTGCATGTTGGGGGGGTGTTGCTGTCTTCTTCAGCACCACACAGGGCGCAAAGCTACTCTACTCTCCCCTTCCCAATCCTCCACCGAGGACTTCTGCCATCAAAATGTCTCTGCCACCTCTACCCCCTGCCTTACTGTCCCAAACTTCACAGAGTAGCCTGCTGAAGACCAACATCCAGTCACTGATTCAGCCCCTTCATGCCACTGTGGAGGTGCTACATGCTTTACTGAGCCCTGTTCTATGAGCTAAACTTAAATACAGGGTCAGGAGATCACTACTCATAAGTTATGGATAGAAGGTGCAGAAATGAGGCTAAAACATATCAATTAAGGAAACTTAATCTTGGACCTCTATAATTGATAAATTCCAATGCTTCATCAAAGACCCAATCCAGGGTATTCTGTTATACAAGCACAGAGAAAGATGGCTGATGTCAGCTTCAGTGGTTGCCATGAGTTTTAGACTTTGCTTGGTTCAATTTCCTGTTTTATCACTGATTATATACTTTGGGGGGCACATTTTTTAACTCCTCTGAACTTTAGCATCTGAAAGTTTAAAATATACAAAAATACAGATGTAGTCAGACATGTCTCTCCTGCCTGCCAGTTTCCAAATAACCACTCAGGGCTTAATATTAATTATAAATGATTGGCTGTTAGCTCAGGCTTGTTATTAACTAGTTCTTACAACTTCAATTAACCTATTTCTATTAATCTATGTATTGCCACATGGCTCATGGCTTTACCTGTCCTCTAGCATGTCTTGCTTCCCAGTGGCTAGCTGAGGTCTCTCCTGACTCCACTCTTCTCCTTCCCAGCATTCTCATTAGCTTTTCTGCCTAACTTTATCCTGTTCAGCTATTGGCCAGTCAGCTTCTTTATTAAACCAATCACAGTGACAAATCTTCACAGTATACAAAAAGATTATTCTACAGCATACAGATACTCCTTCATTCAGAATTATGGTAAGATGTATTAAAAAGTAAGCACTTGGAAGACAAAGTAAGATCTTTGTGAGTTCCTGGCTAGTGGTGGCTAGACCCTGTGTCAGAAAACAAAGAAAAGAAAAAAATGCAAGATGATTAATAAAGTTATATGCAGAAGAAATTGGACCTCATTCTGCAATTAGCAAACGTTCTACATGTAGCTAAAAATAAATCAACAAAACAAAGCTACTGTCATTATTGTCATGACCATAAGTTGTGCCTGGAACTTACCAGAATAACAAAACTATCTCCTGCCACTTGTTAATTTGCTCCTATTGTATGAAGAATAGCAATTACATTTTTTCATTTATATATTTTGTTTGGAAATGTTTATATCCGTGCAGTGAAACTAAATCTTAAGAAAATGAATGTCATTGGTTTAGATATCACAAGTTTAGATGTCACTGTAAATGGGAGGCATGGAAATCACTTATGAAATCTTCAGTACTTAGCAGAATAGGCAGCTTCCAGTGATGCCATCCCAGCAGTGACTCCAGGCTACATATATTACAAGAATGTCACCTTCTCTAAAGAAGAAACAGCCCTTGTCTAGAACTACTTAGGAGCCTCCATTGTGTGGCAGAAGACCTCTGTCTCCAGCTTTCACACTAACCCAAAGTATCCCGGCAAAGGAAAATTTTATTTCTGCAGAAGTTTTAAAGCCCTAACAAGTTCTTGAAAGCAAGCACACGAGGTAGGGAGTCCCTTGCTATGTTATTCCTACCATGAAGGTTCTGTTCCTCTAGTGCTCAAAATTTGGTCTCACATTCTCATATAACTGGTGAATTCATATGGAGAAATGTGATCTGGTAATAATGTACTTGCTGGAGTTTGGAGGATTTTCATGTTTTGGAAGGAAGGCAAAACTCAGGAGGATCAACATTTATATTTCAGGAACTGGAAACTAGAAACGTATGTGGAGAGTTCACAAAACGTGTTTTCTCAAAACAGAGTCATCCAGGCTCAGCTAATCTTTGGATAGAAAAGACTATGTTTCCCACAATTCTTAGTCTAACTAATAAAAGAATTTAAAAATGGATTCAGCAGGAAGCTCAAGAACAATTTTGTTAGCATTTGAGAAACCAGCAATGGGGAAGGCAAGCTGCAGGGGGAAGGGGGAGGGGAGATGGAAAGAGAACAGAGAACAAGGGCCTCTTTATCAATGGAGATCACCACGTCACCACTGGTGGACAGACAGCAACACGGTGGGAACAGGAGAATGAATGAGAGGCCCAGAGTGTGGGGGAAAGCATGCCCGGATTTGATTAGAGATAGAAGAGACGCAAAGTTATGTTTTTCTAACTGAGAAAAGCAGGCCAGCTCTGCAACGCTACTTTATGGAAGATCTGCAAGCAATTAAATGGAGTTTTTGGAAAGAGTAAGTACATTATCTCGTTAGGGGACAATTATTCCTCCCCTCTCCTCGGCATGTCTTCAGTCAGCCTTCCTGGAAGAAAGGGGGCGGGGCTTGTCCCCTAGACCTGTGATTGACTGTCTTAGGTGGATTAATTCTCAAAGGAAGAGGCAATAGTATGTAATGCTGTGGTCTTTGGAGTAGGTCAGAAGGTCATGTCTCCCCCCAGGGTCAAAGGTAAGCTTCCATTCTTTGGATCAGGAGGAAGAAGTTTTCTTTTATTGGATTCAGCAAAGCCCTGATAGCTCCACCTTTTTGTATGGAATTTGAAAGCCTAAGATGGGGCAAAGCTGATGCTTACATTTCTATTGTTACCAGGGAAATCAGAGGGGGGGGGGGGGTCCATCCAAGACTACTGTAACAATATTTTTCCTTCAGATTTTTCTGGACGCATCATGACCAAAAAGCAAGTTGGGGAGGGAAGGGTTTATTGGGCTTACACTGCCCCACTCTAGTCCATCACTGAAGGAAGCCATGACAGGAACTCAAACTGGGCAGAGACCTGGAGGCAGGAGCTGATGCAGAGGGGAACTGCTTACTGGCTTGTTCCTATAGCTTGCTTGGCCTGCTTTCTTATAGAACCAGGACCACCAGCCCAGGGATGACACCACCCACCATGGGCTGGGACCTCCCACATTGATCACTAATTAAGAAAATGCCCTACAGGCTTGCCTACAGCTGCATCTTATGGAGGCGTTTTCTCAATTAAGGTTCCCTCCTCTCAGATGAGTACAGTTCTGTCAAGTTGACATAGATCTAGCCAACAAACCACCTTTGGTTACCGTTTTGGCTGCATCACCCCTTTGAACCAATACTCTGTCAAACAGGTTCACAAGCTTGTCCTGCCATGGCTCTGCCCCACAAGTTGGACTCACTGTCACTGCACAGGGAACGAAAATATCGACTAAATTTGAACAAGGAATTCAATGGCTAGATTTATAAGTCAATAGGTACTTGTTAGTCTACTAAACAAATATAATACCTTTATCAGCCTATTAAACAACAACAGTAATTCAGATTTGGCAAGTAATTATTAAGTGTCTACCACATACCTGGCATGTTTTAAGATATTGATTACTGGGCTGGAAAGATGGCTCAGTGGTTAAGAGCACCGACTGCTCTTCTGGAGGACCCAGGTTCAATTCCCAGCACCTACATGGCAGCTAACAACTGTCTGTAACTCCAAGATCTGACACCCTCACAAAGACATACATGCAGGCAAAACAAATAAATAAAAATAAGTAAATTTTAAAAAAGATATTGATTACTGAAGCACCAATTTGTGTTACCTATATACTCATTGGAACATGGTCAAACAAACGCTCAGTAGGCAGCCCCTTAAGTAGAACTGAGTCCATCCCCACCCGCCCGCACCTCCACCAGTAGTCATCAATTGTGAAGAGCTGCACTTCAGCATCCTTATCACAGTTTTTAAGAGTTTTCTTCGATGGCTTCCTGTGTGTCTGCAGTCATCGATATCACTGTCAAAGTAGCTTCCTTGCTCTTTACAGTCAGTGGGACAGCACAGACCATGAATATGGCCCCCAGCTACAGTAGGACCATAGACCCAGACAAGGCCCTCAGAGGCGTCCCAGACCATGGACATCAACATGGCCTCAAGTGGCAGCACAGGACACTCACATTACTATGGCTCCCAGTGGCAGCACAGCCCATAGACATCAACATGGCTTCAGGCCACAGCATAGCTCATGGACATCTGAATAGCCTTCAGTGGCCACACAGGCCACAGACATCAACACAGACCCCAGCTGCAGCAAGACCTCGGACCAAGACTTGGCCCTCAGTGGTAGCATGGACTTGGACATCACCATTGCCCCAGGTGGCAGCACAGGCCACTGGCATCTATATGGCCCCCAGTGGCAGCAGGGCCCATAGACATCAACGTGGCTGCAGGCTGAGACCATGGACATCCGTATGGCGTTAGGTGGTAACATGAGCCTAAGACATCAACCCAATCCCTGGCCACATCAAGACCACTAATCCACACATGACCCTCAGTGGTATCATGAACCATGGTGGTCCTTTGAGTTGGACCAATCCAAGAAGTGAACCATTCCTCATCTTGGGCCTCCTTCCTTAGCCAGAGCCAGGATGATCCCACGGTTCAGGGGCTAAGTCTGTGTCTGTGTGAGCTCCAGGCTGCTGCACACAGCCCCTCTGACCCCACTGGGCAACAACATGTTCCTCCGTCAACCCCAGCCCTCTCTCACATCTGTTACTACCATCAAGTCCCCAGTTCTGCCTCTCTGCACATCGCACACACTGCTCCACCTCTCCGCCACACATTCGTTCTTCAGAGTGGCACCTGCCAAAATTCTAACAGCATCCAGGCCTCTACTCTGGGGGAAAGAACGGGGCTAGAAATATGAAGCCCCCTATTAAACCTGGGAAGCGCTGTAGAGCACGTGCTTAATATGCGGGGGACCAGGTTTCAAGCCCCTGCATCAACAATTTTAAAATGAAAATTTATATTATCCACAGACTCTTGAGTTTCTTTGGTCATAACAGACAAGATAAAGCCTCCAAAGTACTGCTTTACCAACCATCTGGTCGAAAATGAGATTGGGTGTGAGTGTTGGTGGAAACTGAGTAGGAAAAGGCAAAAAGGGAACCTTCTGGACCGATGGCAATATTCTGTGTCTTAATAGGAGTGTGGGTTACATCTGTCACATGCAGCAAATGTGTACTTCAGATGTATATTGCAATGATGTAAATGCTGTATTCAATGGGAAGAAAGTCATAAACAGTTATTAAACTCCAGCTTATAATATGCATGTTGAAGTGTTTAAAGGGGAGTCTACAGATGTCTGCAAGTTACTTTGAAATGCGTTTTTAAAACCAGGAGGGCTGATGGATGAAGGAACAGATGGATGTCTACACAACAAAGCAATATAACCGGTTAGGCGTATGGCTTCCAACTTTGCTGTATGCTCCCAATTTTTTCCTAATAAAATGTTGGGGGAAGGATCCTTATCTTTTAGAGATGCATATTGAAATATTTATGGGTAAAATTGTGCAATGACTGGGATCTGCTTCAAAATAATGGGAAGGGTACAAGCATGGGGGAAGAAAAGGAACAAATAAGACTGACCCAGAGTTTACTACAGTTATTGAAGGTGGTGACAGGTATATGGGGATTCATTTTACTATTCCACATCTATGGATACGTTTACATTTCCATAGAAAACCAAAATGCTAAGGACGAATTAGCAAAAAAAGTTTTACAAGTGAAAAATAATCCTGCATTAGCTGTGCTTTTTGAAAGGTCTCCCCAATTGCTATTATGCAACTATGATTAAATACGTTGGAAAGAGTTGTTTTTGTTTTTTTTTTAATGAATAAGCACTAAATTTCCTCCTTTTGTTCTCTATAGTAATGAGATCTCATCTAAGAAGTTGCAGTAGGGGAGAGATGGCTCAGAGGTCAAGAGCACCAGTTGCTCTTGCAGAGGACCTGGGTTCAATTCTCAGCACCCACAAATGGCTCACGACTATTTATAACTCTAGTTCCAGGGGATGGATCCAAATGCCTTCCTGTGACCTCCATAGGCACCAGGCAGGCACGTGGTGCATATACTCCATGCAGGCAAACATCCATACACAGAAAATAAAGAAATCTAAAAAGACAAAAGTTGAAGTAGCCAGGCATGGTAGTAACACTTGTAATCCTTATTCTCAGGGGGGCGAGAGAAGAAGGGGTAGTGAGACCATGTATCAAATATAAATAAATAGAGCTACCATGACCTTATCAAACTTATTTAACTAAAGCTATGCCTGAAATGGTGACAGTCCAGTTCCCATTCTGAAAACCTTTCTCAGTGGGAAGCATCCATAAAGCCGCAAGCTACAAGTCATGCCTGATACCGGCTTCGGACTGGGTGCTCTGCAGCAAGATACTAAGAAGTCTACTGCTCTCTGTGGGGAGTGTGTTCTCCTGGCCCCCTCCCTCAGTTCATTACAAAGAGGGGGGAAGCCCTACATAGCTCAGAGATGTCCCCTGTCTGTAACCAAGCTCTTGTATCCAAGGCGCTGCTCCTCTTGAGTCAAAAAGAAAAGAAGAGATGCAGGCCAGCCAGGTGGTTTTGTGTGAGTAAAAGCTTTTGCTGTGCGTGCCCAGCAACAAGAGTTCAATGCCTGGAGCCTGGCATAAAAGTGGAAGGAGAGAACTGACTCCAGCAAAGCTGTCCTCTGACCTCTAGACACATGCCCTCTCTCCTCTCTCTCTCTCTCTCTCTCCCTCTCTCTCTCTCTCTCTCTCTCTCTCTCTCACACACACACACACACACACACACACACACTAAAAAAAAAAAAAAAGAAGAAAGAGATAACACTTTCAAAATTCATGAAAATAGAATGCCTCCTATATGTTCTCTGTACAATAAAGCTTAATTCAAAGGAACGCCCCCACATTTTTGATGTTTAGCCAAACTGCCTCAGGCTTTACAATGGGCCAGAAATATGACAGCCCCGGCTCCCTTCCAAGATCTTCATCTCCCCACGGCCATCAAAAAGAAAGGCTCCCTCTGCAGTATTCCTTCCTCACTGTTCCTGTCCCCCAACCCAGACTTTCTTGTGGTATTTCAAAACATTTCCTTATGAACCTCAGTAAAAAACCTGAACAATAGCGGCTATGGAAAACGGAGCGTTGTTCCCGAACAATTCAAAATCTAAAAATAAATTAACGCCTGTGTGTTCGGTCTAAGTTTTGGAAGCAAGCCCAAATGGCTCTCTAGACCAGCACCTTTTGCCCACACCTGTACGAGAGAGCTGCCTTTCCCTTTGCAGGAACAGTGTTACCGTTCTGTGAGCTGTGAGCTTTGCGGTTTTATTGATGAGCAAGCCCCCAGGGGCAAGAGCTGTGCCTGGGTGATGGTTCATGGAAAACAAAGGAAGCAGAGCTGAGGGGGGGCGGGGGGGGGGGGGGGGCTGCTGGTTCACGGGCACTGGTTAGCTATAGTGACGAGCTGGCACCAGCCTCCCTAAAACCAAAGACGTGTAAAAGGCAAGAATAACCCAAGAGGGCCGTCAGAGGGGTGGCTAGGTGACTGTAGTGTGACCCACGGGCGATGATGGAGGGGGCCAGCTAGCCCTACACTTAGCTGAGTGTCTTTGGCTCTGTAACTCAGGTCCTCGACTTCGCAGTGGGATGGCCCTGGGTAAGTCAATGCCTTACTGCCGTGGAGCTCTTCTGTAGTGGAGCCCAGCAGGACCGAGTAACAGTTCAGCAGACCCTGCTTACACACATGGCTGCCATGCTCTTTCCTCCCTGTTGGGGTTGAGACCCTGTGTGAGGCAATAGGTGAGGAGCAGGCCTTGTTCACCTAAGATTGAAATGGGTGTGAACTAGCCCAAAATTAAGTATCTAAGTCCATTTTCTGTTGCTATGGCAACCTTTTGTGGTTGGTTGGGTTTGTTTTGTTTTCTTTTGTTTTGGGTTTTTGGTTTTTTGTTGTTCTTGTTTTGTTTTGTTTTGTTTTTGGAGACAGGGTCTCTTTACCACACAGCCCTGACTGTCCTGAAATTCACTATATAAATTCAAACTCATAGAGATCCACCTATCTCTGCCTCCTGGGTGTAAGGATTAAAAGTACCCACAACCATTACCAGCTAGTTTTGTTTCTTGTTTTTGTGGTTTGAAAGAGGGTCACACCATGCAGCCCTGACTGGCCTCAAACTTGCAGGGATTCTCCTGTCTCTGTCTTCTGAGTGCTAGGACTACAGTTATCCCACCATCCCCAGCTACAAAATTCCCTGTAATAATTGATTAATTAAAGTGAGTTCTGCAGGCCGCTTGCCCTAGTTGGGTTTGGGGGTTTTCTGTTTGGTTTGCTTTATCAATTTGACACAAGCTAGAGTTACCCCAGAAGAAGAACCTCAGTTGAGAAAATGCCTCCATCAGATTGCCTGGAGGCAAGTCGTGTGGCATTTTCTTAATTAATGATTGCTGTGGGAGGACCCAGCCCATTGTGGGCGGTGCTACCCCAGGCAGGTGGCCCCGGGTTGTATAAAAAAGGCAAGCTGAGCAAGCCATAGAGTACAAGCCAGGAAGTAGCACTCCTTCGTGGTCTCTGCTTCAGTTCCTGCCTCCAGGTTCCTGCCTTGAGTCCCTGCCCTGTCCTCTCTTCATGATGGACTATAAACTGTAAGATGAAATAAACCCTTTCTTCCCCAAGGTGCTTTGGGTCAGACCAGTAGAAATGCTAACTAAGATGCCTCTCTGCCAAGTGACTTGAACTCTGAAGGAGACCCCTGTGCAGTGGGAGCTCCCTCCTGGACCCCGGGTTAGGCACAAACCACACCCAAACACCTGTTTTACAGAGAGAACCTTTATTAAGCGGGGAAGAAAAGTTGAAGTGGCTGCTTTCTGACTCAGGCAGAAAAACAGCAGCAAATGACCTTGCGGGTGTCGTTTTAAGAGGAAGAAAAGTGGAGGTCTGTGACAGAATGGGCTGGGATGCTGTGGTGAAGGAGATATAGGAGGAGGGAGCAGGGGAAAGGAATCAGGGAAAGGGGGCAGGGGTATTTATACCAGGGGACAAAGGACTGCCTCTGGATAGAGGGGAGACAGGTGTGGCACATAGGCAAATGGGGGTTTATAAAGGTTTCATGGGAAACCCCATGTTAGGATGAGGTGTTTAATTTTGATGGGCATGCTAATTGGGTGAGCCAAAGGGGGCTTCTGATTGCTGAACTTCAATACTTTGCTAGCTGGACTTTGGTAGTCAGCCTTGGGAGAAGAAGTGGCCAAATAAGGGAGTAGACCTTGGTGGCCAGCTTTAGGAACGTAATCTAGTGGTTTTCAGCAAGGCAGAGGGAGTGGGGGGGGGGGAGGGCAAGGCCTGCCACGCTCAAGTGGGCTGGTGTCCCTTCAAACCCTACAAATTGGGTCATAGAGATCTGATTTATTGCCACTCAGTCCAGGTCATAATCTACTACTTGACGGGTATTTGAAAGGGAAGAAGTCTTGAGTACTGAATCCTTTGCCTTGTGGGATTGGACAGTTTCTCCAGGCAGACTGTGTCAGGATTGGATTGCACTGGAGGATATCCTGCTGGAGTGCTGCAGGATATTTGTTTACACTGTGTGATGATGTGCCGTTGTGATTGGTTTAATAAAAAGCTGAACGGCCAATAGCTAGGCAGGAGAGAATAGGCGGAACTTCCAGGAAAAGAGGAACTCAGTATGAATTTAGGCTCTCGAGAGAGACTCCAACTAGACACGGAAGGAGTTGGACATACAGAATGAAAGAAAGGTATAAAGTCATGTGGCAAAACAGATTAATAGAAGCAGGTTAATTTAAGTCATGAGAGCTAAGGGACAAGCCTAAGCTAAGGCCAAACTTTCATGACTAATAATAAGTCTCCGTGTCATTATTTGTGGGCTGGTGGCTGACAAGACAGTCCAACCATACTGATGTCTGATGGAGAATTCCTTGGTGTGAGAACAACTACACACATGTGGTGGCAGCTGCGTTGACTGATTATGCAAGGAAGGAGAATGGGCAAAATCACTTCTGTGTTTTGTTGTCTACGTCCCTTAGAGGTACCTAATCCAGAAGGGCCTTCACAGAACAAAGGTCAGAATAAAGGCCAATGTGCTGCATAGAAGCGTTTAAAGAAAGGAGGAGTAACAGGAGAAGCCTGTGCCCACATGCAGCTGGGGTTAAATTCAGGACAACGTTAACTGCTTTTTCTTCTTGTTGTTATTTTTGATTTTTGAGACAGTTTTGCTGTGCAGCCCTGGCTGGCCTTGAACTTAAAATCCTTCTGCTAGGATTCCAAGTGTGCACCACCACACCTAGACAGGTGGCTGTTTCTTGATGTGTTTCTTATCTGTTACTTATGTTGTTGGCCTAGAGAGGTTAACGGCACAAACCCTATAAAATGGAAGATATCTCAGACCCCCTTTAATGGAAGCAAAGGAAGAAACGTGGCCCTTTTTCACTATAGTTCCAGAACCAGTCTCTAGAAATGAGAGACAGTGGGCCAAATCCTCAGTGTGTGTAAGACAAAGAAATACATGGGAGCTCGTTGAGGCTTCAGAGACCCACCAACGAGGAGCTGGAGAGAGGCCTGTGTATTCAGACTCTCTTGGAGACCCTTGGGAGACTCCCCAGGGTGTGTCTGGATGCTAAAGAACACTCCAGGCTGGCCACACAACAGTGCTGACCACATGAAGTCCCCAACCACAGACCCACTACTCACCCTTCAGACCATGAAGAGTGGGCTTCTAAAGGGCCTCCCTCCTTCCTTCCTGCTTCTTCTGAGGGAGACAAAAAGAAAGGGAAAGAGCTTCTGGATTGCTTTGAAATGTGGATGGAGGAACTGGAGGCCCTCAAGAGGAAGGGACTGACCCTGGCAAAGCTCACCACGAAGGATGAAAGCAAGTGGAGAACGGTCCTTCAGGGGAATGGTTCCCCTCCCCCATCTCCCTTGAACATCCAGTGGGCAGGAACTTGATCAGCCCACACTCTCGGTCCCCTCACCAGGAGAGATTCAATGCCCAAGTTTGTTCAGGTCCATCTGCCAATCTGCATGAATATAGCAGGGTAACTGGAGGCTGAAGGAAGGAGAGAAGACGGCCCCTCGGGGAGTCCTTGGAAGCCAGTTTAAGATCTCTGATGACAGCAAGAGGTCTCCCGGGTCCCCTTAGCAGCAAGGCTGAGGACCTTGGCAGTCTCGTCAGTGTGGAGCTAAAGCACAGACTCACCTTTTGCTAGCTGGTCACGCATGCGCAGCTGGGATGCAGTCTCCATCATGAGAAGGCCGCTGCCAGCAGGCGAGGGAGAGGCCAGACAGAAGGGAGGAAACAATCAGAAGACGATAAACTCGGTAGACCGTGCATTGAAGTCCCACTTTTTTGCTTTATGTTTACCGAGGGGGTGGGTCAAAAACAGTGTTGTACAAATGGCAATTATAGTCATATGGCACTTAATCAAAGGGACACATTAGGCGATTTCATAGCTGTGTAAGCATCATAGTAGTTGATGTAATCCTGGATACCAGCCTACCACATAAGTAGGCTGTGAAAAGTATGTGTGTGTGTGGTGATGGTGGGTGACCAATACTAAAAATGCCTTTTAAAAGTCATGTAGAAGCCGACTACTTTATAAGCTAACTAAATACATAGTTTATTATATAATATTTATATATTTACATTTATATATTTATTATAATATATTTATTTTATAAATGCAATGTTTCATATATATTTTATTTTATATATTTTGTATATATAATAAATATATTATGTATAATTATATATATAAAATTTAAAAATAAAAAGGATCTTGAACTTTGTGTGCATGGTTAATGCTGCTCCCAGATGTCATAGGTTTTTTTTTTTTTAAACCCAAATTCCAGTACCTGATATGGGATCCCTGCCTCCCTATAGCCTGTTGGCCAGGGAGCTCCCTAAACAATACAGGCTATTGCTACAACTCTTGGTTGTCCTCCAGAACTAGATGGTAAAACCCACTGTTAAAGACCCGACACAGAAAGAAACCAAGCTGGAACTCACGGGAGACTTCCTCCCTGATGGTCAGCTTCACCAGTTCCAGAAGGTGCTCTGTAGACTTGGGGGAGTCATCAGTAAGCTTACCCAGCTGCAGATCTTATCTGCTATACCACCAACCTTCCAGCCGAGACGGTGCCCATGGGGCAACAGTGGCATGACTATTCCGGGCGAAACCAACTGCCTTCGGATTGTAATGGAGGCCCGCTCTATGAGAGGGCATGCAAACCTCGTACCGTAAACCTGGTCAAAAGCCTATGCTGAGGGAAGTCACAACCTCTGTAGGACATCTACGACTGATGTTTGCTGAACTGATATATAGCCAGACTCTCTCTAAATATTTGTGTTTGTATCCATTAGACTAGTAGAGTTGCTGGCCTTGGTCTGAGAAACCTCTTAGGTCGGCGGATGATAGTTATAGCAGTGACTCACGGCTGGTCAATGTGCAGAGAGCAAGTAACTGTTAAGTGCTCAGCCCTAACGGGATGTCTCTAGGACCCCTTCCAAGACCCTGGGAACATATGGAAGAGAGAACGGGGAAACTGTAGGAGCCGGAGGATGGGGGAGTGCTACTAAATGGGGTCTGCTGGATATGACACAGCCACTGTAAACACACACACACAGCAGCTGTGACCACCGACCAAGACCTGGAACCCCCCAGAAAGGACATGAAAGTGAGAGGGAACGGGGTGGGGAGAAGGGGATTGCCAGGAGGAGTAGAAGTAAAATATAAGAGGGTGACGGGGTGAGTATGGATCATCGTACATCATGCACAAGTATGAAACTGCCAAAAATAAATTAATAAAGCCCATTTGCATATTGAGAACAGAGAAAAAAGAAGTGCTACTGGGGTCAGGGTGAACAACTATCAGACCGAGAGAAAACGCTTAATCTTGAGACCTTAAATCCATAAGGCAGCAAGGCCGAGCCAGGGAAGTGGCACGTGGGATTTTTGTTGTTGCTGCTGATTTGGGTTGTTTGAGAAGAGGGTGCCTTTTGATTTTGTAGTGCTGGGAATCAAACCCAGGGCCTCATGCCTGCTACACAAACACTCCCCTGATGAGTTGGTCATCCAGCCAGGCACGGGTTTTACAACAGAAGTTTGTTTTACAGCTTGGCATGCACTTTCAATGAGGATAAAAACACAGTGTAGTGAACACATAACTTGTAGTATTACAATAATAACTGGTAGTTATTATCGGGTCCTATGGACTACACAGAATTAATGTGCTCTGCTCCCCCGTGACTGGTACTGTAGAAGGCTTGTTTACAACAGGGTTACCACAAACGCAAGTACCGTGTTTGACTATGACCCGGTGAGAGATACTGACACCAAGGAACAGGATTTTTTCAGATCCTTATAAACTTGTGGGACACCATAATGTATGCAGACTGCTACTAACTGGATGTCATTCTTCAGGGAATGACTATATGCCAAAGTTATGTATTCCAACTTCTGAAATGGGGATAAAGAAAAGGACTAAATTAGATAAAATATAAAACATGCTGCACTTCTGAAGAACGTGTTTTGTTTAACCAACACCAGCCATCTAAAGCTGGCTTACTGATTTTAAATAGTTTCACATTTGTAAGAAGTCTATAGTGTGAAGGAAACATAAATGAAATTGCTCATTTCTTTGTTAATAATGACTTATTTCAGATCAACTTCTTACCAAAACATTTTTAATATTTACTTTTTATTTTATTGCTGTGTATGTGTAAGGTGGGCTGGGGGTATGCATGTCAGGGCAGGCTTGTAGAGATGAAGAGGGCAACTTTATGGAGCTGACTCTTAATATCGACCTGCTGTGGAATGGTCTTTTTGTTTTATTTTATTTTTTTTAAGATTTATTTATTTATTTATTTATTTATTTATTTATTTATTATGTATACAGTGTTCTGTCTGCACATATCCCTGCAGGCCAGAAGAGGGCACCAGATCTCATTACAGATGGTTATGAGCTACCATGTGGTTGCTGGGAAATGAACTCAGGACCTTTGGAAGAACAAGCAGTGCTCTTAACCTCTGAGCCATCTCTCCAGCCCCGGAATGGTCTTTTTGTATGCTGTGAAAATGTGTTGCTACTCTTAGTTAATAAAAAGGCTGTTTTGGACTATGGTAAGGCAGGATAAGAGGAAATCCAAGAGAGATACAGGGAGAAGAGGGCGGAGTCAGAGCAGACACCAGCCCACCACCTAAGAAGCAACATGTTAGAAGACTGGTAACGCCACGGCCACGTGGCAGAACATAGATTAATAGAAATGGGTTAATTTAAGATATAAGAGCTAGCTAGCAAGAAGCCTGTGCCATAGACCAAACAGTTTATAATTAAAAATAAGCCTCTGAGTGGTTATTTGGGACCAAGCAGCTGCGGGACACAGGAAAACTTCCGTCTACATCTACCTTAACACGGATTCCAAGGATCGAACTCAGGTTGTCAGGCTTTTGCAGCAAACACTTTTACCTGCCAAGCCATCTCACAGGCCCTTTATCAAATATTGACAGAATTATAAGTGTAGGTTTAGGTGATAGTTTCCTATGGCTTTTCAGAAGCCAAACAAAGATTGATCTAGAAAACCTAGTGTTCAGTGGGCGGTGGTGTCACGTGTCTTTAATCCTAGCACTTGAGAGGCAGAGGCAGGAAGATCTCTGAGTTCCAGACCAGCCTGGGCTACAGAGTGAGTACTAGAACAGCCAGGGCAACACGGAGAAACTCTGTGTCTCAAAAAACAAAAAAAAAAAAAAAAAAAGAAAGAAAGAAAGAGAAGAAAACCCAGCGTTCAAACATCATGGTGTATGCACCAACAAGCCAAAGCAGCCCACCAACAAACGTGGAATGTTTGCTCAAGCAAGCACAAAGCATTGCCTGTGATGAATGCTGTCTTGGAGAAAAGGCTCTGTGTTAACCATACCCAGAAAATTCCCTTAATGACATGTATTTTCACAACAGCTCCCACATTAATAATGCAGTTCAAATGAACCAATTAATATAGAAATTTTACGTGTCTGATTCTGGAGGGTTGACTGTATTTTTCTCTCAGCGATGAACAAAATTCCATGACCACTCCTGCCTGAGAAGAGCAATAATATATTATTGTCTATCTAATAACATAGGATCTTAAGCGAAGCTGAAAGCAAACTGAACTCCGTTGTAATAGAAGGCAATTTAACACAAAATGCCAAGTCTGGACTTTGAAGCCAGAAACCCCTGCCTGTGGGTCCTCATTCTCACACACGTGAGACCTTAGGCGATTTCTTTTCCCTGCAAAGGATTTTACCACACAGAACTGCCATGAGAAATCGGAGACCTTCTCGGACCTGGCATTTAGAGGTTTCCAGAGTGAACATGCATATCGCTTGTCCTTTCTAGAAGAAATAAATTCGGGGGGTTGGGGATTTAGCTCAGTGGTAGAGCGCTTGCCTAGCAAGCTCAAGGCCCTGGGTTTGGTCCTCAGCCCTGAAAAAAAAAAAAAAGAAAGAAATTCGGTATAAATTCAAAAGGATAAGAAGGGACAATAACAGAGCATCATCGATGTGACATATAGGAAGAATGGAAGTGGATGGAGGCATGGTAACCAGGCAGAAGGAAGGCAGAGAGGACATGGTAAAGGGGAGACAACTGGGCTACTCTCAAAGAACCCAGGAAGAGCTGGGACCAAAACCCCTGGAGACCTGGAAGGTGTACCAGAGCACGAAGGGAATGAACGGTGAGTGGAAGGCCCATGAGCCACGTCAGGAGCCACCATGCAGCTCTGGGACTGTCCTGGGTCTCCTGCAGGACTTTATGAAGCAACATAGACGCCGCACACTGCCAGCCCCCAAGCTACTACTTTAAAAAATAATAATAACACTAACCTTGTCAGAGGAAGAATGAGAGGACGGGCCCATTTCTGCGGGGGCCTCAGCCAGGGTTGGTTCTGGCCTCTCCAGCCAGCCAGGGCTCCATCAATTCAAAGCTGAACAAATGGCTCATGAATTCTAATCCACTCTTCTGGTCTCGGCTTTCTTCTTCATGCTGGGAGGCCAAATTATAGTATTTTATTATTTTGTCTCTTTACTGTGTACTTTATTTATCTCTGTTTGTGCTGCCTAGTTTTGGGGCAGTTTTTCAAAAGCTCTGCTTGCTCCTACGGCTATTTTTATTCATGGTAAAAACCACTGGTGGCTGTAATGCACCTCTCCCAAGCTTCGAGATTTCTGTTATATTCCTGACGCCCCGCCAGCTTCGTTAGGCTGGAACAGAATGCTGAAACTCTATGCGCTGTGTTGATTTCAGTGTTCTCACAGCACATTAATCCTTTTCTGGAGTCGGAGATTCTGCTCCTGGTTCCTCGAGTAGTGCCCACAAGCCAACCTTCAGGAATCAACAGACCAGGGCAAATGGAGAGCAGTCTTCTAATCCGCCTGACAGTGTGCTCTCATCCACCCTTCTCTCTGTTTGGAATCTCTCAGACACAGTGCCCATTGGCATCAGGGCCACTTACATCTTGTTTACAATGTATTGTATTCTCACAATGTAGCGCAATGGTTGGCACATAGTAGGTACTCAATAAATACATACTGGGTGGATAAATGGGTTGTTCCGCGCCCATTTATGTGTGTGTGTGTGTGTGTGTGTGTGTGTGTGTGTGTGTGATAGAAAGGGGGGCAGGGAGTTCACTTATGTAACAGCCCTGGCTGGCCTGGAACTCACTCTGTAGATCAGGCTGGTCTTGAACTCTCAAGAGATTGGCCAGCCTCTGCCTCCTGAATGTTGCGATTAAAGGCATGGAGCAGCATGCCTGGCTGTTGATAGATGTTTGTCTACAGTCTAAAGATGGATCTATTTTATGATGATGTTAATTTGTGTTAGAAATTTCCAGGCAGCAGTAAGGGCCCTAGAAAGGAAGGGAGGAGAACCAAGATGAATTTTACTGACGATACCCCTCTTGAGCCAGCTTGATGGCTCAATTAGTGATGCCTGTCACCCAACCTGACAAAGGACCCAGCTTAAGAGGTGGAAAGAGACAACAGACTCCTCCGCTTGTCCTCCAGTCTCCACACATAGGCGGGGACCCACACTCACACCACTACACACATACACACACATTAATGGAGGAATAAATGTATTTTTAAATTTTGTAAATAATAGCCTCTCACTAATTTCTCCACTGACCTTCTGTAGGAGGCCATACCTCACCTGCACATCCTTCCTGGCCTGGTCCTGCCCAGCATCAACACACGTCTTTTCCATGAAGTATTCTGAGGTCTACTTCTCCTTTCTCTGTACACCTCAAGCTTCAGTGGCCAGGGGGGCTCCCCTGCTGGCAGGCAGAACATGCTCTCTGAAGGCACGTGGGACTGTAATCCTCTCTCCTGTGGCCCAACCCTTTATGATGGCATCCTGTTGGGTATGTCTGTGCCTTCTCTTCTCTGCCTTGCTACAGCTTGAGCTGAGCCTACATCTCATGTTTCTCATTCTCTCTATCCAGGCGCCACCTAAGGTACATGTTATCTACTTCCAAGGCTCGATTCCCAGTCACTCCGCCACTCCATCACAAAGTGGGATGAGAAGATAAGACAAGGCCAAGAATACAAGATGATAAGGGGTAGAATACATCCAGCCAAGACGGTTAAACCCCAATAGTATATTAGGTTAAATTCCTCTGAATTGCTGAATGAACGAGAAACACAGCAACAAAGCAAAAGCTTGCAGAACAGTTTAGCAAGCCCCCCTTCCTTTCTCACATCCTTCCACTGCTGACTAGCAGACTCTCATCCACACAGCCTCCAACAGCTCTAACAGACCCTCCTGAGACTGGAGCGTGGTTCAATTCAACGTGATTTTAAAAATGCAGACGCTTAACCACCTGGAGTCGTCATAGCAGGGTTTTCCGAGCTGGGAGGGCTCTAAGAGATCAAGTTTAAGCTATAATTCCCAACCAAAAAGTCCTTCGTCTCCTTTCAAAATACGCAAGACCCTGAGGAAATAGCAAGACTAACCTGGTAAAAGCTTGTGTAAACTTTTTTGGGAAGAGGATTTGGGGCTTGAAGGGGTCGTGCTGTCAAAATGTTACAGATCAGTGCTGGAGTAAGTCTTTGATGTCATAGACCAAAGAGCCTAACCCAGGAGCCCAGATTGGGTGCCCAAGGAGACGTAGCCAGTGGTAAGACAGCCAGCTATGACCCAGTTTCGCTGACTCCTAGCTCCCGTCTTTCCTCCCGCCTTCCACCCCGTTCCTTTTTCTGTTATAAAGAAATGTTCTTTGTGGCACCATTTGCTCTTCCCGGATCTGACCCATGGCATTGCTGATGTTTTGCTCCCTTACATTTTAAGCACCTTCCATCTGCTTGCTTTCCCTCACCCTAATGATGCCCACAGAGCTGTAATCTTCTCACTTCCCTTTTTCTATTACCACTTCACCTGGCCTTTGCTCCCTCTCTTTTCTGCTACACATGGCGTGTCTCTGGGTGCCCTTTTGTCCTCCCGTTCTGATTTTATGAGAAGTGTTTATTTCCATGTTTTCGGTATTTGCCTGGATGTATTCTCACCGAGCTGATGGTAAAGCCCTTCTCTCTCAGCAGGAAGCTGTTGCTCACGGCAATTACGCCTGCTGTCCTTCCTTTTCATTTTCCTTCAGCTCGTGATGAAATTGTGCTTCCAGAAACCCCATGAATTCTTTCTGAAACTCTTACGTAACCCAGTGTATTCAGCCATTTCTTTTCCATCCATATATTTTTTATGTTTGGCTGGGCATTTGGGCTCATTTCCCCTCCAGATAATTTGGTGATGATTTGATCTAAAGTTCCTCTCAGACTGTTGATGATCTGCGCCATCCCTGTGGGTGGCTTCCGTGTCCGTCAGACTCGGCTGATACTTGAATCATCTGCTGCAGAGAGAGTCTGCCCTGCCAGTCTTCTCTGTGAGTCTGTTTGCTGATTTTGTTGTTTGTTTGTTGGGGGGGGGGGATTTTGCTGCCGTTGTGTATTTCTGAGAGGGAGAAGGAATGTTACTGCTGGACGCACTCTTTGGGCTAAGGTCTAGCATGCGTCCTTGAATGTCAAGTTGAATTCACTCTCTCTTTAAAGAGCAAAACTCTGGGTGTATTATGTTTCTGGGAATGATTCTAGAATATCAGAATTTTATTACCCAGCTTTTCATTACTATAACAAAATATCTGGGATGAGAACTTAGAAACAAGGATGGCTAATTTTGTCTCACAGTTTTGGAGACTTCAGTCCATGAAGGTGGATGGCAGCTGGTTGTCTCCGGGTCCGTGGCATCATGACAGGGAGTACTTAGTGGAGGAAGAGACTCACCTCATGATAGTGAGAAATAAAAAAGAGGAGAAGAGTGACCTGGGTCCCAATAATCCCCTTCAAGGACACACCTCCACGTGACTGAAAGACTTCCAATAAGGCTCCACCCCTTAAGAGTTCTACTACCTAATTGTGGGCCGGGAGACATACCTTTAATACATGGGTCGTTGAAGGTGAGTAATTCAAACCATAATGTGGAGAGTATTTCACCAGAACTGATACACAGGTTTCAATATATTCATAAACAAACCAGCACTTAAGCTGAGTCATCAAGTCTGCTTCCTCCATCTTCACAGTACCAGCCCTTCGCCCTGCTCTGCCCTGCTCGGAAGTCAGGGTTTCCTCACTAGAGAAGAGCACTGGAAATCTCAAGGCAGAAGTCAGGTCCTTACAGTGCCAAGCTGGAGTTCAGAAGAGGCCAGTGGAGAAAAGGAAAGGCGCTGGAGATGCTGTGACTGAGAAAAGGAGACAGCAGCTCGGGTCCTGGTGGCCCTTTCTTTGAACTCTGACTCCATAGTGAATGTGACTTAGGAGCAAATGAGATACTGATCGGTGGAAGCCACTGGATCTTGGAAAATGGAAAGGACAAATTCATTCCAAACCCCACTTCACAGAGAGGAAACACAGGCCTCTCCTGGTCGGCCCAGCTATAAGGCTAAAAAGACTCCACAGAGTTCGTAACAAAGACTTGCCGAGACCCACAAAGCTGTCACAATGGCATTGGCCTGTAACCCACTCTTTCTCCTCCAGGTGCTAATGCATACTTGTGAACCTTGAACCCATTCAAAGTGCAAGATAGATCAACAGGCTAATATAACCAGGTATGACAAACTCATTGATAAGCCTGGGGGTGTGGCTCAATAGTAGAGTACTGCCTTGCCAGTGGGAGGCCATCGATTCTGTCCACACCCCTGCAAAGAAGAGAAAAAAAAGCTCAGTGAAATCATTCTAGATTCTCTATTAGAGCGAGCTTTTGCTGTTCTTGTTGGTTTCCCAGGACCCACACCTGTACATTCACAACTGTAATGGCCAATAGCTAGGCAGGACACATAAGCGGGACTTCCGGACAGAGAGCTCTGGGAAGAAGAAAGGGGAGTTGCCAGCCAGATGCAGAGGAAGCAGGATGGGCAAAATGGAGATGAGGTAACAAGCACATGGAAGAACATAGATTAAAAAAATGTGAGTTAATTTAAGTTATAAGAGCTAATTAAGAACGAGTCTAGGATAAGACCAAGCTTTCATAATTGATAATAAGTCTCTATGTCATTTTTTGTGAGCTGGTGGCTCAAAGAAAAATCTGTCTACATGTGGTGTCCAATGTGGGGGCTGGAATATCCTAACATAGGGCCGGAGAAAGCTAAGGAAAGTTTGGGACAAGGAGCCAGATGTAGCTTCCTAGCCCTTCAGACTCTCAGGTGGGTTAGTGCTTAGAGACATAAATAGGCATGGCTACTGGCTACTGCCTGAGGGCTGGAGCCAGGGGCCAGCAGCCAGCACCATGAGCTAAGATGAGCTGCATGGTGGCTGATATAGCAGTTTAAGATTTGTTTCATGGACTGGAGAGATGACTCAGTGTAGCAGGAATCTTAGAAGGTCTTATTAATAAAATCAAACCTGAGGCCAGCTATTGGGGTGGATGCTAGAAGATCAGAGAAGCAGAACAAGCCACAGCCACCTCACCTCACCTCGCCAGTTCCTCAGCTGATCTTGTTTCCTCAGACTGGAAGCCTCTCAGTCCTCATCCAGAATGAATCTCAGCTGAACTGTGCTGCTCAAAGCCTGAAAGCTTAACCAGCCAAATGCTTCTAGTTTCTGGTCTTCACGCCTTATATACATTTCTACTTTCTACCATCACTCCCTGGGATTAAAGGCGTGTGTCACCATGCCTGGCTGTTTCCAATGTGGCCTTGAACTCACAAAGATCCAGAGGGATCTCTGCCTCTGGAATACTAGGATTAAAGGCGTGAGTGCCACCATTTTCTGGCCTCTATGTCTATCTAGTGGCTGTTCTGTCCTCTGACCCCAGATAAGTTTATTAGGATGCACAATATATTGAGGAACACAATACCACCACAGCTCAGTGGTTAAGAGCTCTGACTGTTCTTTCAGATGGACGCAGGTTCAATTCCCAGCACCCACATGGCAGCTTACAACTGTCTGTAACTCCAGTTCCAGGGGACCTGACACTCATGGCAAAACACCAATTCACATAAAATAAAAATAAATTTTTTTTAAAAAAAAATATTTGTTTCATGTGATCAGAGAATGCTACAGATACTCAGTAAAGACAGATCCAGACAGAAAAAAAAAATCTAAACAGGTTACAGTGTGTTTAAAAGTGTGTATAGGTATAAAAAAGAAAAGAAAATGGGTATAGACAGTCATAGAAAAAATAAATAGTTTATAAATAATAAGATAAAGTCTTATTTAAAGAGAATAAAATAATATAAAAGGGATAATCCATGTAAAGATGGAAAATACACAGAGTCTGGATCCTATATGGTATCTTGTTAACTTTAAATTTTTTAATTGTTAATAATCAAATAATAGCTGCTAAGAGATATTCGGCTATAAAAATTGCTAAATTAAACCAATCTATGTATTTTTTAAATGTCTTCAAAATGGAAGTCAAAAATATGTTACATTGGGGAAGAGGTTATACTTTTGTTTCAACAGAAAACAAAAGGTGTTAGATTCATTCAAGATTGATAGATATCATATTGATTTGATCTGGGGAGACCCCCTGAAAATCCTGGCTACAGACAAAAAGAACTAAACCTTTAAAAAAAAAAAAAAAAAAAAACCACACACACACACACACAAGACAGGTTATGTATATTTTACCTGCTCAAACATAAAACAAAAAATCATCTTTGGCTGGCTTGTATACAACATACAGTCCATACTTGTGTTAATACACATATGTATGTTACCTTCAAAAGTTTATAAGTTTTCAGAGTAAGGGGACCAGACACCAATGAAAATGGATGGCCCAGGTGATCCAGCCTCTCAGAGTGCCTCTGTTGCAGTTTCCTCAGAGTTCTGCTTCCAGAACAGCTTCAAGGCTGCTGGCTGAGATGGTCCAGCTTCACAGGACTGCAGATAAGCCTTGCACTTTCCCATTGCACAGTCTGGACAACAAATGATACACCTAGCTCTCCTAGGACTTGACCATTACCCTAATTTTCTCAGGGTCCCCCAAAGATTCCATCACCCTCAACAGGAAGCAGTCTAGAGGACATAACACCTACATTCCCAAGAGGCCGAGTGGGTGGTTTTTGGTTGTTCAGTGAGTTATGGATGTTTGTCATCATTTAGGGGTGTTGGTTACAAATTGTTACTGGTCATGGTTAGGAAGAAAGCTAAACAAAGGAGATTAGATTCAAGGATCTCTTTCTAAAAGGAAAAAGGGGGAACATAGAAATGATGGGATAAAAGGGTAAATTGTTGAGTCTACTTTTGAATAACCACTAGTTTCAAATATTTTACATTGGTATGGAATTTTGTACGTTGACACAAATTTAAGGGGTTTTTTATTAGAACATACTGTACATATGTTTCTACTCTTACTTAAGGTATCATACCTGTGCAGCTCATTTAACAACGTAATAAAAATTTCTAGTCCTTGAAAGTTGTTACAAACTCTTCAGGATAATAAGCAAATGCAGGTTAGTAGTTAGTCACATATAACAATCAAACTTGTAGTCATGTTAAGTATGTTTTCAAGGTCAAAGATATATTTTAGATAGACAAGTAGTCTTCAAACACTTAAAAGACCTACAGAATATGGTATTTAAAATTTTTTAATAACATAAAGCTTTTCATGACAGTGAAATATGTCTGCTCCTGGCAGCACCAATTTACTTCAAAAAAAGGATGATAGACATCGATGAAGCTCCACATGGAATTTACTTTCTATGCAGCAAAACTAGCCATCTGGGCAAGAAACTGCCCTTGCCTCAACTGCTGACATAAAAGAAGGTGACTGCCAAATTTTGCCAAGACAAAGTAGGACAGTCCTTCAAAATTCCTGCTTCACAGAAAAGTCTGTTAGATATTCTAGACCTGTAAGCAGAAGATGGATGTGCCAACACTGCAGAGGAACCTTGGGTGACTGTCTAGGCAGCCAGCTGTTTCTGTCATTTCTATAGTTTTGGAAGTTGGTAGCTCTGCATTTCCTGTTTACTCAGGTAATATTATATCCTTCTCAGGTCTCTGATGGGGTTGATCCAAAAAGATAGTTTTAAGATGGTAATACAAGTTATAATTAAAAATAGTTTAGGCGAGCAGGGCGGTAGTGGTGCACACCTTTAATCCCAGCACTGGAGAGGCAGAGCCAGGTGGATCTCTGTGAGTTCAAGACCAGCCTAGTCTACAGAGTGAGATCCAGGACAGGCACTAAAACTACACAGAGAAATCCTATCTCAGGGCGGGGAAAAAAGCCAATTGGTAGGCAGGAGATATAGGCAGAACTTCTGGAGAGAGAGAGCTCTGGGAAGAAGAAAGGGGAATTGCCAGCCAGATGCGGAGGAAGCAGGATGGGCAAAATGGAGATTAGGTAACAAGCACATGAAAGAACATAGATTTAAAAATATAGGTTAATGTAAGTTATAAGAGCTATTTAGGAACAAGCACAGGATAAGGCTAAGCTTTCATAATTGATAATAAGTCTCTGCATTGTTTTCTTTGTTCTTTGTTTTGTTTTGTTGTTTTTTTTTTTTTTTTTGTAAGCTGGCAGCCCAAAGAAAAATCCGCCTACACAGAAGCAGATGTGAGAATCCAGGAATCCAGGTATGGTAGAACAAACTCTCATGAATCATCAAACAACAATGCTCTCTACGCTAGTTTCATAAAACTCTAAAGCATTTTAAAACGCTGTGTTAAAGGGTTTACACTTATTTCTGAATAACTTATTTTAAACAAATGGACTAACATTTAGTAATACTTTAATCTTTACAAATTTTAATTTCTAAGAGTAATGATGAAGATATATCTATCTAGAAATTAGTGGCCAAAGGGACAGACACTGTCTTATGACAGTCCCTCCAGGCTAGTGTTTGACTTTCAGCCTGTTCTCCAGCAGGCTAATCCTAGGTGCTCAGATGTTAACTGTGTTGCTGGGAAGAGATCTCCCCAGGGTCAGAGAAGGGAATTTCAGGGCAATCCCCTCCCATGACTTAGGAAGAGCTAAAAGCTTCTGCTTGAGTAAGAGACCCGTGTGAGAGAGGGAAAAAAATCCCTCAGCAGGTGAAGGTACCACACCTGAGATAGGCTTTAAAAAGAAGACACTCACAAGAATGGGCTGACATCTGGACTACTAAGAGAAAAGGCTAAGGACTCTGACAGGTGACCTCCAGACATGGCCACATAGCTGTGAGCAGTGATTAGCTCCCAGGCCTTAAAGGATGGCAGAGCTTGGCAAAAGGCCATTGGGAAGGAGCTGAGGACTTCTGACCCTGACCTCTCTAAGGATTTGCAGTCTCCTTCCTGCATCCCATTGGCCAAACCCAAAGAAGCCAGGGAACCCCTGCGAGAGCCCACACATGCACACAACCTTCCAAAGCACCTCATAAGTGAGACAATTTGAGGACAGCTCAGAAGAGTCCAAACACACAAGGATGAGTTAACAGATTGGTAGAATGCCAACAAATGAGACTGGAACCCCAGATCCAACAATTAAGGAACACACATTTCTTCCCAAGCACACACAGAAAACATGTACAAAAACTGACTGCCATATTTGCCAGGTGACTCTTCCCCAGCCTTTCCAAGGGTCACCCAGGATTGCTTTGCTCTGTTCATTAAACCTGGATTTATTAATTCAGCTTGATTGGCTTTCTACATCAGCGGCAGCAGATACCCAGCATCCGGGGATTTAAAACTTAACACTGACTACAATTCTAAGCCAACAAGCGTATGGACAAATGTTCAAAACCCAGTATCAAAAAGAACCGACTTTCTGATCACAAAACAGTTTGATAGTGTAAGACCAGATGTCAATGACAGAAAGGTGGAGAGGAGAGAATCTTATGCATTTGGAAATTTTAAGAATAACCTTCTAAGGGATGAGGTCATTAGAACACACTTGTGACCAAGGCACTGAACTCAGTTCCCAACACCACATATCAAAAAGAATGGACTTCTAGTCATTCCAAAGGGGGGGGGGGCATATAAATCTAGATATCTGCATAAAGTAATGAAAATCCTGCATATCAAACCTTGTGGATGTTGCAAACACAGAAAGGTATATATCCTTCCCTGCCTGTATTGGGAGATTTTAAAACTAAGAATTAGTAAGCTGAGCATCTCACTTGAATACCAAACAAAACCAAGAATGATAAAAGTATAAACGCCGGCCGGGCGGTGGTGGCGCACGCCTTTAATCCCAGCACTCGGGAGGCAGAGCCAGGCGGATCTCTGTGAGTTCGAGGCCAGCCTGGGCTACCAAGTGAGTTCCAGGAAAGGCGCAAAGCTACACAGAGAAACCCTGTCTCGAAAAACCAAAAAAAAAAAAAAAAAAAGTATAAACGCCGAGTCGAAAGAAGTAGAAAAACAAGATACAGGAAATCAGCAAAGCCTGGTGTCCTATGATAATCTAAAACTCTTTATGAGGTAGAGGGAGGAGGAGGGAAGAAGGAAGGGACTGTCCGTAGTGAGAGTGTATTAGGTGATTTCATGGAGTCTGACCAAATGGCGCGGTCCACAGCCTCCCCTGCC
This sequence comes from Peromyscus eremicus, assembly GCF_949786415.1. Classification (NCBI taxonomy): domain Eukaryota; kingdom Metazoa; phylum Chordata; class Mammalia; order Rodentia; family Cricetidae; genus Peromyscus; species Peromyscus eremicus. The sequence continues at coordinate 51,186,714 of NC_081419.1, forward strand.
CAGCCTAACCTTCCAGCCTCTGGCCAAAGATGTGTGTGAGGCCCAGGCATCACTAGGTGAGGATAAAAACAACAGATGGGATGCTGAGCTCCTGGAGTGCAGGAAGAGAAGGTGCAAAGCTCCTGCAAAAGTCCAGAACCTACCTGAGAAGTTAAACAAGGTGGGAGATCACACCTCTTCATCTTATCTGTAGCCACCTCTGTGTTTGTTATTCATGAGGTGGGAACTACCATTTAAATGGGATTTGGGGTGCTGAAGGCTCTCCGTGGCCACAGAAAATCTTTTTGTTGTGCTGTTTGGGGAATTTTCTCTGAGCCTTTTGTATTTTCCATTTTTCTTCCCCGGCTTTATAATGCCTTTTCTACAGGGACCACAAATCCCTTCACAGTGCTCGGTCAGCTTTGTAAAATGGAGACCCATTTACACACACTATCTCAGGATGTGTGGACCAGAAATAAAGCACACACCTCACTCACCCAAACCCCCGGGTGTTACATTCATGGAACATTGTGAGCAGTAAAAGGCACTGTGAACCAGGTGCAAAGAGTCATTTCTGGCTTCATAATTACTGAGGGGAAACGCATTTCAAAACCAGAGGTGTGGAACTAAGGCTTGCTTTTGAAGGAAGCCCTACAAGACATACTAAATCATTGCCAACCATGCCACTCTCATGAATTAGTAATATTAACACCAATTCAGAATCCACCTATTTCTGTTTTGTGTATCTCAAACCACAGATAAGTCAACTTTTTACATGAAAATACAGCTTTTTAAATGAAAATACTTTCACTCAGCAAAATCTACTGAAAATGTTTGTTTAGATTTTTGTATTTTATGTATGACTATTTTGCTTGAAAAGACTTCTGTGTCATATGCATCCTGTAACTGAGGTTTGGGCCGTTGTGAATCACCACGTGGGTGCTAGAATCGAACCCAAGTCCTCTACAAGAACAACAAATGCTCTTAACCATTGAGCTGTCTCTCCAACCCATGAAAGTCTTTCTGACTCTTGAAATGATGTCATTAATCTTTTAAAATAGTCTGTGTAGTTGGGGAAAAAATCTTTATTCCAATTTTTGGAGATTCAATTCATCCTGTAACTCGAAACATTTGTATTCTTCCAAGAAACAGTCCCCAAAAAACTCTTTCATTTCTTATTCTAACTAAAAGATAAACAGTCTAAAAATCACATGTTCTGCTACTTACACACCCACTGGAAATAGAAATGCCTGTGTATGTAATGGCACTTTTATGGAATTCCAGCACCCCAGGAGGTATAGGCAGGAGTACCAAGAGTTCAAGGCCAGCCCGGGCAACATGAGACAGTGTCTAAAGAATAAAAAGGGACCGAAGTTTAATATTATCCTTGTAGCGGTAATTTTTAAATTCTCACTCTGGTCATTTGTAATGACCATGGGTAAAATATGCATCTATAAGTGAAGAGCATTCTTGATCTCCAGCCAGTTCTTCAACATATTAGAACTTTAATTTCATTTTTTGGGTTGAGGGGGATTGTTTTATTTTGTTTTTTGGTTTTGCTTTTTTGGTTTGTTTGGTTTTTTTTTGTTTAGTTGTTGTTGTTGTTTTTGGTTTAGTTTGGTTTTTCGAGATAGAGTTTCTCTGTACAGCCCTGGCTGTCCTGGAACTCACTTTGTAGAGCAGGCTGGCCTCAAACTCAGGGCTCTGCCTGTTTCTGCCTGTCTGTGCTGGTATTAAAGACATGTACCACCATGCCCAGTGAGAACTTTAATTTTAAAAAGAATTTCCCTGTGCTTTAATATTTGATTATAATGAGATCTCCTAGGCCATTACTAGTCTTTTCTAGATTTTTGTTTTGAGTTTTTGTCTTAAATTTGGAATATATATGTGTATACGTATATGTCACCAGCTTCTGTTTTAGCTCAATGACATGGAAATAAGAAAGAGTATTTGTAGATAATCTCTGAAATTACCCAATAAAAATGAAGCATGATGCCCGACTGACAGTCCCAGCTTTGGTCTCCATCTGGCATTAGTATTCTTACTCTCACACCTAAGACACAGGTAACGTAATAAATCTCCAGTCTAAAGCTCATTTTACACACAAATTCTTCTCAGTTCCTCATACAAAATTACTATAAGCAAAATAGCAACTTTTTTCCTTTGAAGTCTGAGCACATTTTCATTAAACAAAATGTACTGTGATTCTATGACAAATATGACATAGTTTAGAAATAGGTGTAAAGGCCCATCATCTACACCATACAAGGGAGTCATTTAAATAGAAGCAGAACTCCGGGGTAAGAGCAATACTTAATTTCCACCCACAATTGCAGGACTCTAGCATGTAAATGAAGTGTTCCCTGAACAGGCATTACATGGGCGTTCCCAGGAAGACAGCCACAGTCTATCATTTCAATGGTCCCAGTCCAGAGGATCTCGAGTCACTTTGATACGATAGACTGTGACAGCTTCATAGGCCCTGTTTGGGGCCACTGGGTCCATGCCCAGTGGGAAAGAGAGAATGAAAACGTCCCAATGAGTCACCAATGGCTGCAGCCCAAGCCCTTCGCCCCAGCTGGCGTAGCAATGGCTTTTCCACATTGGGCTCATAAACTGGACCCACACAAGGGAGGGTTTTGTGTGGTTTGGCTTTAAGAGGCTGAAATCCAGCCAATGCAGAAAGAAGCCAACCAGCTAACTCGATGTTCGAGTCTAAACCCTCGGCAAGGTTCTGGGGTGCTCGCAAAACAGATAGGCACCACCCTGGAGTACCACGGGGCAACAGTTTCTCGGGAAATAATTGCTCCAAGCTTTGTCTCATATTTGAAGGGTAGAATAGTTGCTTAGTGACTCGCTTTTTCCTGTAGGGATCAGGTGAAAAGGCGTTCTATTTTGTGCCAATCCAGCACTAAGAGCTATATATTTTCCCAAAAAAGAGTCCTCATCATATAGCAATCTAGTGTTAGTGATCACTTGTTTGTGGAGGGAAGTAGGACGGATGCTGTATGGCAGGGATGGCTTGACTACCATCTGGTATCTGCTCCCAAACCTGGAATGTGACAGGTGCTTGGCATGATGTCGTACAAGTCAATGTGATGTGACACTGGGTATTCCTTAGCTATGGAGGTTGGACCTGTACCATCCATCCTCCTGCTTTCCTTCTCCCTAGGAGGCTGCACCTGCAGCAAGTCTAGCTGAAGGTGGGTGTGGTGGACCAGCCGCCACTTTTATGACCCAAGATACTCTTGAGTAGGGAGAAGTGAGAAATATTAGCTAGAAAGAGATACCTAGACGATGAGAGGAAAGACAGAAACACAGGATAGCCTCGGGACGGCCTGGGTCTCAACCCACTAGCCCCGACCTTGATTCCAAAGGGCTTTTTATCACAATGCCAAGGGGAGGAGCAAAGACCTCCCCCTTGTGAGATACAGCAATGTGTCGACCCTTCCAAACACGTGCACTCAGGCCCGTGGTCCAATCATCCTCTTTATGCAGACCAGATGGGCTACAACAGGTAAGGATGGCATTCACAACACTGAGCAAACTTCATCAGAGAACAGACTTATTTAGGAGAAAATTGCCCATAATTTGGCCTAATTAGTATCATTCTTTCCTGATACCATCAACCCATGGAAAACACCATCCCTGGCTATATTGTTGAAAGGATGTGTTTTAAATATAAAGACAAATATCTACATATTGACATCAAATAATGTATTTCCAGGAAATAAGTGTATATATGTATACAGATAAGCACATACCCAGTATCATGAGAACTTATATATTTGTTTTCCTAGTAGCTCTTTCAAGAGTAAATCTTGATTTCTGTCATTTTTTGGTAACATTTGCTTTTAAATATGTGAATATCAATAATAACTTTTTCTTCGTATTTGGAGATGACCTTAGACAGGTAAGTTAATGTTCTTTCCTGTAACACAGTGGTGCTCTTGGGGCTCATTCATGTACAAGAGTTCCCTTTTGCTGTTATACTGAAAGACATCAATTCAGGGGAAACACTGGTTTGGTTTTTTTTTTTTTTTCTGCTTCCTGGCTTGCTTAGCTTCTGCCCTCAAGGAAAGATGGCCACTGTCCCTGCTGTCACATGTGAGTTGGGATTCTCCAAGGAACAGCACCAATAGGATCCGCCCAATAAGATAGGATTTACCAGGTTGGCTCACATGATCAGAAGCTGAGGATGTCCCACAGTGGCTGTCTGTAGGCTGGAGGAGAGCCAGGAATGCTCAGTGGAAAAAGCTAGACACCCCAGAACAAGAGGAAACAAAGATGTTGCCCCAGTTGGAGGCCAAAGGTGTGAGAGGCTCTGGTGAGGCACCAGTGGGCGGGCTTTTCAAAGGCTGATGTTCTGGGAGCTCTGTGCCCTGCCACAGGAGCAGGGCTGCACTCTGGGGGTGCTGTGCCCATGACACAGGAGCTGGCCTGCACTCTGGGGGTGCTGTGCCCTGCAACAGGAGCAGGGCTACACTCTGGGGGTGCTGTGCCCATGACACAGGAGCAGGCCTGCACTCTGGGGGTGCTGTGCCCATGCCACAGGAGCAGGCCTGCACTCTGGGGGTGCTGTGCCCTTCCACAGGAGCTGGCCTGCACTCTGGGGGTGCTGTGCCCTTCCACAGGAGCTGGCCTGCACTCTGGGGGTGCTGTGCCCTGCAACAGGAGCAGACCTGCACTCTGGGGGTGCTGTGCCCATGCCACAGGAGCAGGGCTGCACTCTGGGGGTGCTGTGCCCATGACACAGGAGCAGGGCTGCACTCTGGGGGTGCTGTGCCCATGACACAGGAGCAGGCCTGCACTCTGGGGGTGCTGTGCCCTGCAACAGGAGCAGGGCTGCACTCTGGGGGTGCTGTGCCCATGACACAGGAGCAGGCCTGCACTCTGGGGGTGCTGTGCCCATGACACAGGAGCAGGCCTGCACTCTGGGGGTGCTGTGCCCTTCCACAGGAGCTGGCCTGCACTCTGGGGGTGCTGTGCCCTGCAACAGGAGCAGACCTGTACTCTGGGGGTGCTGTGCCCATGCCACAGGAGCAGGCCTGCACTCTGGGGGTGCTGTGCCCATGCCACAGGAGCTGGCCTGCACTCTGGGGGTGCTGTGCCCTGCAACAGGAGCAGACCTGCACTCTGGGGGTGCTGTGCCCATGCCACAGGAGCAGGCCTGCACTCTGGGGGTGCTGTGCCCATGCCACAGGAGCTGGCCTGCACTCTGGGGGTGCTGTGCCCTGCAACAGGAGCAGGTCTGCACTCTGGGGGTGCTGTGCCCATGCCACAGGAGCAGGCCTGCACTCTGGGGGTGCTGTGCCCATGACACAGGAGCAGGCCTGCACTCTGGGCCCTGTCTTCTCAGCTGTCATTCTCTCCATGGCCCGGGTCTACTAGATGGTGCTGCTCCATTGAGGGTAGGTCTCCTCACTTCACCGACCTACATTCCAACTGTCTCAGGAAACCCCCTCTCTGATCCATCTAGGAATATGCTTTACCTCACTCCAGTAACATCGACAACTGAGCTTAACCTCCCAGCCTTTACCATTCTTTCCTCTCTCCCCTTCATCTCTGCTCCATCAGTGGAGTTTCTGTTTCTAAAATGCTTGTTAGAACTAGCCATTCATTCATGTCTCCATTCTACAAATATTGAATGAGCCTTTACTATATGCCAAGTGCTGTCCTGAGGGTGGCATGGGACCCTTTCTTCTGGATGCTGCAGCCAGTGAGTGGAGGGATGTTACTTAACCAATGAATCACACAAAGTAGGGCAACCGCACATCTGAGGAGCGGCCCTGATCAGAAAGGACACAGAAGACTTCCCAAATAGCTAATAGGTGAAGACGTGTGGGAAACATTTCAGGTGGAGGACAGCACACACGCAAAGGCCCTGTGGTGGAGAATGGGCAAGTCACAACACAGGAAGGGGCAGCTGAGACCCAGGCCTTTGGTCTCTGTGCGAAGAGCAGTGGAAGACAGCTGAGGAGCACGTGACCAGCAGCATGTGGGTGACGGTACACGTGCGTTTTGCAGGTGCTGACTCGGTTACAGAGTGGATGACAATTTGGACCAGAACAAGTACATGCATCCAGTGGGGATGTGGTGGGGAGTGCAGAAAAGTGTGAGAACGGAGGTCAGCCTAGATCCCCGCCTCTTGCACGGGGGTCGCATAACTGAAGTTGAAAAAAATGGCAACAGTGAAACATTTCTGAGCACGAAGCAACCAAAATCTGGCTCCATATCAAACATGTGATGAACCTGAGGTGTTTCTGTCGGTGCGCACCCGCTGCACCTTCACAGCAACCTTGGTTCCGAACACACAACTTGAGAGCTTACTCTGCACTGCACACGCTACACCAGCAAACCCTGCCTGAAACCCCTCAGCTCAGATTCCGGGAAGTCCATCTTACTGAACACACAAAGCTTTCTACTCTTACGAAAACACAGCGGTTCAACTACAGAAAACAAAGATTTTTACCGTTTTCCCACTTCCGTCCCTCAGCTCGTGTCTCTTCAGTACCTTTGGATTGGACTGTTAGACTGTTTGATTTTAAAAGTTGGCATTTGAGTTCCTGTCTTGAGTTTTGTGAAGTAAAAAAAAGAAAAAGAAATAAAAGAAAAAAGGAAGGAAGGAAGGAAGGAAGGAAGGAAGGAAGGAAGGAAGGAAGGAAGGAAGGAAGAGAAAGAAAGAAAGAAAGAAAGAAAGAAAGAAAGAAAGAAAGAAAGAAAGAAAGAAAGAAAGAAAAACATTTTTTAAAACATTGCATTAATTTTGCTTAGGAATAACACAGAATTTTCAGCCATTTCTGAAATGGCTCCAAACATACTTTAGCCATTTTGTACTATACATACAGACACACACACACACACACACACACACACACACACAAACACACACACACACACACACACACACATTTTTAAAGTGACTTCCTCGGCACTGATGATTATAAAATCAAAATACTGATCAACTCTGGAAAATGCAGAAAGCACTCAGCATCCTATGGTAACAAATATTCATCCAAGACTTACTTCTCCACTGAAAAATAAGCAAGCACGTCACCTCATTAGTATACAGCTTTTCTTTCATCTCTTATAAATGGTAAAATTATATGTATAGCAAAGAATTGTTTTAAAGCAAGTTTCCATATGATTCATTATCAATTCATGTTTGCGTTGTATACCTATTTTATGTACTTATACACCCAAGGTCACGCAAAGATTTCCCGGGGAAAGGGATTGTAAGCAGAAAACTTTAAAAAGCCCTGGCCTTGGCTGAAACAGACATCACCTTCCGCCCCACAGACTTCTGAACTCAGTGAGGAAGAAAAGCAGCTTCTCCCCAACCTCTAACTGAAACGTAGTAACTCCTTCCACCAAGAATGTGGACAACAACCACAGCGGTATCATAGCACCTGTGACCTTGCCACCAAGAGACATCACAGATGTGCACAGAACAAATTGGTTACTACAGATACACTCAGCTCTTGAAAGTTATGGTACCTGCGGAGGCTGCCACCGAACCCTGCTACGTAATGTGTCGATCAGGATCATTACTGGGAAAACTGTAGGTTTATACTCACAATACAGCTTCCAGTTACAAATACCTTTGAGATTCACAAATATAACCACTACCCAAAAGCTGTCATTCCCTTTGCCATATAAGACTGTTTCCGAGCAGACTGAGTCTCCCTTTCTTTCTGCTTTAATTAATAGCTTTGCTTAGCTGCCGGGCGGTGGTGGCACATGCCTGTATTCCCAGCACTCAGGAGGCAGAGGCAGGTGGGTCTCTGTGAATTCGAGGTGAGCCTGGTCTACAAAGTGAGTTCCAGGACAGCGAGAGCACAGAGAAACCCTGTCTTGAAAAACCAAAGAATCGAATATGGAGAGAAGAGGGTAGGGCTAACTTCAGATCTTCAGCTCTGCCTCTCTTCCTCCAAGTCCAATCCCCCAGTTCTGTAACAGGCTTCCTCCTCAGCCTCCATTTCCTCTCTGCCCCATCTCCAATGGGTCACATAGTTCTTCTCCGCCAACCTTTCTCCTCCTGATTTATCATTTTATCCCAGTCTCCAACTCCAGCAGGCATTCCCTGGGAGTCTGCAGGCCACTCCGTGTAAAGGAATTTCTAAATGGTTTTAATAATAATAATAATAATAATAATAATAATAATAATAATAATAATAAACCAGAGCCAGATATTGGGGTAAATGCTGAAAGATCAGAGAGACAAAGGAACAAGCCTCTGCCACGTCTTCTTACCTCTAGGACTCCTCAGCCTGAAAAAGCCTTAGTTCCTGTCTCCTCACACCTTATATACCTTTCTCCCCCCAGCCATATCACTTCCTTCTTAGTGCTGGGATTAAAGGCATGTGTGCTATCAGGCAAAGGCATGATATCTCAAGTGCATGGATTAAAGGCGTGTAACTCCCAAGTACCGGGATTAAAGGTGTGTGCCACCACTGCCTGGCTCTACTTCGCTTCTAGACTGAATCAATGTTATGTAGTCCAGGGTGGCTTTGAACTCACTGAGATCTAGATGGATTTCTGCCTCCCAAGTGCTAAGATTAAAGGTGTGCATGTGCCACCACTGCCTGGCCTCTATGTTTAATCTAGTGACTTGTTCTGTTCTCTGATCTTCAGGCAAATTTTATTAGGGGAGACAATATATCACCACAACTCTGGCCAGGGAAGTGGTAGCCTAACTGAGGACCTTCCCCTCTCCTTCCTCTGCTCCAAATCAAATCCCTCAGTCTTACCCCATCTCTGCATCAGGCCACCTGCTGTGGCCTCCCCCTAGTCCCTCTGTCTCTATCTCTGGTGGATCATGAAGATCTTCTCCTCCAACCTGCCTGACAGGGAAGCAGGTAGACCAGCAAAGCAGACAGGCAAGCTTCAGACCTTTGCTCTCCCATCTCTCCTCCAAATCCACTCCCCCAGTCTCATCTCCAGCTCTGTAGAGACTGCCTGTTGTGGTCTCTCCTCACTCTCTGTCCCCATTTCCGGGGGATTAAGCAGATCCTGGTGGGACACCGTGATTTCTCCCTTCTGTGGACACTCTCAGCCCTCTCCTAAGTGACAGCTCCCGATACCTAAACACACATTTACCCAGAACCCCCAGTGGCCACACCTATCAGGACCCTAAAAGAATTTTCTACACAGCCACAGCCCTCTCCTAAGAACCAGAGAGGGCAACAGAAGCCAAGAAACTAAACAACCACCCAGCAAAGACCAGATATCAGCACCAGCATTATAATCTTTCCAAACCCAGATGCCTAGAAACCAGTGTAAAAATACAGTCAATAACAGCCAGGACAACATGTCTCCGCTAGAGCCCAACAACCTACCACAGTCGACCCTGAGTATTGCAACATAGTTGAAGCACAAGAAAAAGACCATAAAATAGTCTTTATGAATATGATAGAGGTCCTTGTCTTAGTTAGGGTTTTTTAATTGCTGTGAAGAGACACCACAACCATAACAACTCTTTTAAGGAAAACATTTAACTGAGGTGACTTGCTTACAGTTTCAGAGGTTCAGTCCATTATTATCATGGCAGAGAGCATGGCAGCGTGCAGGCAGATATGGTGCTGGAGGAGCTGAGAGTGCTCCTACATCTTGCAGGCAACAGGAAGTCAACTGAAACACTAGGTGGTATCCTAAGTATAGGAAACCTCAAAGCCCACCCCCACAGTGACACACTTCCTCCAACAAGGTCACACCTACTCCAGCAAAGTCACACCTCCTAATAGTGCCACTCCCTATGAGCTTATGGGGGCCAGTTACATTCAAACTACCATGGTCCTGAAAGAGGAAATGTATATTCCTTAAAGAAATCTATGGAAGCTGGGCATGATGGTGGTGCATGCCTTTAATCCCAGCACTCAGGAAGGCAGAGCCAGTTGGATCTCTGTGAGTTCGAGGCCAGCCTCGAGCGAGATCCAGGACAGGCACCAAAACTACACAGAGAAAACCTGTCTCGAAAAACTTAAAAAAAAAAAAAAAAAAGAAAAGAAAAAGAAATCTATGGGAATACAAACAAGGAGGGGAAGAAAATGAGTAAAACAAGATCTGGAAGTGGAGATAGATAAACAAAAAAAACCCAAACTGAGGGCAATCAGGAGATGAAAAGTTCAGGAATCCCAACAGGAACCTTAGAGGCAAGCCTCACCAACAGGACATAAGAGATGGGAGAGAGAAATCTCAAGTGTTGAAAACACAAAAGAAGAAATGGATACCTCGGTCAACAAAAATGTTAAATCTAAAAAAAAAATCCTGGCACAAAACATCCAGGAAATCTGGGACACTACGAAAAGATCAAATCTAAGAATAATAGGAATAGGAGAAGGAAGAAACCCAGCTCAAAGGCACAGAAAATATTTTCAACAAAATCATAGAAGAAAATTTCCTGACCTAAAGGAGAGGCCTATTAAGGTACAAGAAGCTTACAGATTACAAAACAGACTGGACCACAGAAGAAAGTCCCCTCAGCACATAATAATCAAAACACTAAACATACAGAACAAAGAAAGAATACTAAAAGCTGCAAAGGGAAAGGACCAAGTAACATCTAAAGGCAGACCTATTAGAATGGCTTCTCAGTAGAGACTCTAAAAGCCAGAAGGGCCCAGGCAGATACTCTACGGACAATGAGAAACCACAGATGCCAGCGCAGACTACTATACCCAGCAAAACTTTCAATCACAATAGATGGAGAAAATAAGATATTCCATAATAAAACCAAATATAAGCAATATCTGTCTGCAAATATAGTCTACAGAAGGTACTACAAGGAAAACTCCAACCAAAAGAGGTAGCCACACCCAAGGAAACATAAGGAATAAGTAATCCCAGACCAGCAGATCAAAAGAGGAGAAATACACACACACACACCCCACCACCACCACCAACAACAACAACAACAACAAAACAACAGTAATCAACAAACACAGCTCATTGATTTCTCTCAACATCAATGGTCTCAATTTCCCAATAAAAAGACACAGACTAACAGAATGGATACAAAAACCTAATCCATCCTTCTGCTGAATCCAAGGAACACACCTTAACATCAAGGATAGACATCACCTCAGGGTAAAGGGTTGGAAAAAGATATTCCAAGAAAATGGGCCTAAGAAACAAGCTGGTGTAGCCATTTTAAAATCTGACAGAATAGACTTCAAACCAAAAGGAGTCAGAAGAGATAGGGAAGGATGCTACATACTCATCACAGGAAAAATCCACCGGAGGACACTGCAATTCTTAACATCTGTGCACCAAACACAAGGGCACCCAAGTTTGTAAAAGAAACACTTCAACAGCTTAAATCACACATTGACCCTCACACACTGACAGCAGGAGACTTCACACCCCACTCTTGCCCATAGACAGGTCACCCAGACCAAAACTAAGAGATGTTAAAAGAACATTTCATCCAAACACAGAAGACTATACCTTCTTCTCTACACCACATGGAACTTTCTCCAAAATTGACCACATACTGAGACACAAAGGAAGTCTCAACAGATAAAAGAAAATAGCCCAGGGACGTAAGGTAAAACCAAATACTACTGTTATAAACAAACAAAACAAACACAAAACAACAACAACAACAACAACCTGAAGCAATAAAATGACTCCTAATGACATTCAGGAACACTCATAGATCAGTACCTTGCTCAGTCATCACCAGAGAAACCTCTTCCTGCAGCAGGAGGGAACAACCATAGAGAGCCATAGCCACATGCAGAGAGTGAGATGCAGAGATGGCTCCATCAAATCCCTCCCCTCAGGGCTCAGGGAACCCTGTGGAAGAGGAGGTGGAAAGAGTATAAAAGCCAGATGCAATGGAGGACACCAAAAAAACAAGGCCCTCTAAGTCAACATGAACGATGGACGTATAAACTCACAGAGACTGAGGCAGCATGCACAGGGCCTGCTCGGGTCTGCACCAAATGGGGTCCTAGAGATGAAAGAAGTGGGCACATGCCCCCATCTCCAACCCAGAAGCTATCTCCTGTTGATAACCACTTGCAAATGAAAACTGAGTTTCCTCCAAGGGAGTCTCACTGGAGGAACAAACTACTCTTAAGGGTAGGCCATGTGCCCAGCAGTAGATGACCAACAGAAAATGAACTCAACTCTGTCTTTGGAGCTTCCTTGATTCATAATGTCTGTTAGAGCTCCTCCTTTTTTAAAGAATTCTTCTTATTTTTTATTTTTATTTTATTTATATATTTCTTCTTCTCTCTTTTTAACCTACAGATCCTTTGCATATATATTATGGCTTCCAGTTTAGTGTTTTTATGGGATTCCTGAGTGTGCAGACAAGACGGTCTCTGTTTCTTGTGCCTTCTCTTGGGCTCTTTTCCTTTGTTTTGTCCAATTCTGATGTATTGGTTTTTGTTTTATCTTATTATTTTATTTTATTATTATCCCTTAGAAGTCTGTTTGTTAATGAGAGACAGAAATGGGGTGGATCTGGATGATGAGAGAGGAGGTAGGGAGAAACTGGAAGGAACAGAGAGAGGAGAAACCATAATCAAGATATATTATGTGAGGGAAAAAATCTATTTTCAGCGAAAGGAAAAATGATAGATAGATAGATACACAGACAGACAGACAGACAGATTTAGTTAAGACCAAAGAATTCTACAATATCCCTTCAAAAACCCAGAACAAAACTGAACAAAAATCTCCTTATTTCTGTGCCTACCCAACAGCAGCAGACTGACTTTCCAAACCACTGGAACTTAAAACCATAACTTTCCTTGATGACTTCATCCAGTGCTTGTCCCAGCTACCCCAGCACTGTTGAATTCTGGGAAGGCTGCACACAGGTTCAAAGATGAAACTATATCTTTATTCCAGTTTACCTTCAAATTTATCTAAATCTCCTGAACACAAGTTCATTTCCATTAGTTTGAAACTCCAGGGTTGTGGGGGTCAGCTCTGGGCTGCCCTGTCTCTACCTGCGTTGAGCTCCTGTGTACTGGGATTACAGGCCTTGTACCACCATGTCTGACTTAACTCATTTTTTTAAATTATTTCTTTTATGTTTTGAGATCCACAATATAACTACGTTATTTCCCTCTTAAAGACAACCTGGGAGTTGGATGAAGTTCACCCTGCTGTTGGGTATATGTCTCTACCTTGATTTTCCAATTTACTATTAAGCAAGTAACACATGATAAATGCCAAAGTAGAACTTGGGGAAAATATACATAAAACATGCTTACAAATAGTTGCTCACACGGATGATAGGACCTATGTTCTAGCATAGAGAAGACACCCTCGCCAAACTTGTTCAGCTAACAAAGCAAAACAAAATCTACCTGTGTTAGAAGCCTAGCCATGGTTAGTTGCAAAACTTAGCTCCTAAAACAACAAAGGGGGAAACTGTCTTCTGAAGCCAGGCTTCTAGAGAAAGAAGCCACGTGAGCAATGGGAACCAATCAAACCCATTAAAGACTTCTCCTCCCATCCCTGTCCCTTCCCCTCAGCTGCTCTTTTCTTCTGCCTGTTGTAGTGGGTAGCTGTTCCAGCTTTGACCTGGAAGTACTACCCCAGTGAGGCTTCCGGAAACTGTCACACCTACGAGGCGGGGCTGAGAGAGGAGCCCTGAAGACCCAAGATCCGGATGTGCTGGCTCTCTTGGTTCCTGGTGATCCTGGATGCTGGACGGTTGACGGATCAGAGTTCTCCAGAGAACACTGCTGGACTGCACTTCACCTCTCCTGGATCCTGTAACTAACCTCTTTACTCATCGTAAGTTACCCCCCAAAATAAACCTCCCTTTTAACTACGTGGAGTTGCCTTAATAATTTCAACCAATAGCCTATCTTCACTCTTGCAGCCATCTTTCCCACCCAAAACAAGAACCACTGACAGTCCATTTGCATTTTCCTAGCATCGAAGAAAATGAAGATGGTCTTCTCGCCTCCTCCAGCTTCCGCTTATGAAAAATACCAAGACAAGATTCCACCTGATCAAGCTGAGCTCACACATCCATCCTCAGACCAGAGCCAGAGACGATGGAGCCAGGACTGTCCAGCTGTGCATCTTCCTGCCTGAAGCCAAACGTAATGCCACAGTGTTCGGTCTGAATCTTCAAAGTGCAGCTCCTGGACTAGGAGCATCATCACTCAGCTGGTAAAGTCCTGGCCTTGCAAGCAAAAGGACCTGAGTTCAGAGAGCTCCAGGCCTATGAGAGACCTTAGCTCAGAAAAAAAAGAAAAAGAAAGAAAGAAAGAAAGAAAATACAGTGCTTGAGGAATAACAGCCAAAGTTATCCTCTAGCCTATGCAAGCACCTGCATATGAGCACACACACACACACACACAGAGATACACACACACATACACAGATACACACACACACACACAGATACACACACACACACACACACACACACACACACACATTTTGCATCATTACCCAGTCAGCCATTCCTCAAAACATAGTCTCAGAACAGAGAATGCTCAGCAGACAAATGTGATAAATGTTCACCCCACTGATATGACATCATAACTTTGCAATATTTACCAAGTACATGCTTTCTCTGCTTAGACATGTAAGATACTGAACAGTAACTTAGATGACTGTATCAAAGGCCCTCTCCTTCAAATAAAACAATCGTTGTGTGAATCAATTAATAATGCCCAGCATGAGACCTGAGTATGAAATTGCACACCTATAACCCAAGCACTTGAGAGGCAGAGGCAGGAGGATTGCCAAGTTCACAACCAGTGTGTACTAAATAGCAAACACTCTGTCTCAAAAACCCAAATGTAAATAAATAAAGCAATGTAAAAAGGAATGATTATACAGTGGTGGTAGGCAATGCCACTCCCACCCCCACCCCTTTCTCTGGTATCCACGTCAATCTTTCTGGAAGTAAAACAAAACGTTGAGGGTTTAGGTTTTTGTTTTTGTTTTGCTCATAACTAGGCTATACTAATACTTTTAGAGAGGCGTTAATGATCTTTTTACATCAAAATAAATGCTTTAGACTTGTTCTGATTCAGCAATGTTGGTTGTGCCTAGAAGCTAAATGAGTGGTCCATAAACACAAGTGGCTAGAGGAGGCAGTTATTTTCCTCATCACACAAGTACTTGGGCAACAGCTGGAGCCGGAACAAGGTGACTTTCCTCTCTGTGTTGGGCAGGCACACTAATCAGCTTTGTGTTAGGATGACAAAGTATCTCAGGCAGCAACCTTAGGGTGGAAATGTCTACGTAGCTCACAGTATTGGAGGCTCAAAATTAAAGACTGGGTGGCTCCAGGCATGTGGCCTCTGGGATGATAAGAGTGACAGGTGGTGTAGATCTGAGTTCAAGGGTCACCTGCTGAAGCTTCCAAGTTACTGTGTCCCAGGTCAAAGAGCTGTACCAGGGCACTACAGCAAGACGATCAAAAGAGAGTGTTCCTTAAGAAAGAGAGAGATGCTCCTGAGAATGGTAGTGGGTTATCAAGCTTGGGGAAAAGCATATGCTCAAAAGTGCTGAGTCACAGGGTCATTTACACAGTGCCCATCTTCTCTCGGGGTTGCCTGGTCTACACAGCGAGTTTCAGGACAGCCAGCACTACACAGGGACACCCTGTCCAAACAAACAGGTACAGCGTTGGGACATACCAGAGCTGTCTTGTTTCCTTAAAGCCAGTTTGTAACTTTCCAGTCAGGAATGAAGATATTCTGAAGAGACACTTGGGCCCTTCCCTTTGCCTATCAGACTATTGAAACAGCCGTCTCCAAAGAACTGGACTTGCCCACAAATCTCATGCAGAAAAAGGGAAAAGACTGGGAGCCTGCTGCCAGCCAGAGGGGGGAGCTTGTCTCCTAGAGAAATCTCAGGAATTCTGACATGTCAAACCACCCTGTGGGAAACACTAGAGTCGAGACAACGGAGATGTGGTAGACCACATCTTGACTAGGATTCCTTAGCTATATACTCTTTGTCCTCTGTTTAAACCTAAACTTCATGTTGGGACCCTGAGGAAGGACTTAAAGCAGTGGTTCTCAACCTTCCTGATGCTGTGACACAGTTCTTCATGTTGTGGTGACCCCCAACCATAAAAGTATTCCATTGCTACTTCATAACTGTCATTTTGCTACTGTTATGAATTGTAATATAAATCTCTGATATGCAGGTATCTGATACGCAACTCCCAAGGGGGTCAAGACCCACAGGTTGAGAACTGCTTACTGTTTCAAGGGACCTTTATGCTCTTCTTCCTAATGTGGCCACATCCAATAAGTCTCTTTTTTTCTGCTTTTCACTATTAATTGTGCCTTTAATTGGAGATGAGTGGCCAAACCTGGCTTCTGAAGACCCCTTCTCAGCTCTTGATGAACCTAACTCAGGGAGCTAGGATACAGACACTGAACAACCACCAAAGGCACCTCAAGCCAGTGCTCAGTGTCGCACACCAAAGAACATGGCAACACTGACCAGGAGTAGCCATGGAGGAAGTAGATTATAAAGGGAAAGTGGGAAGAACCCCCAGAGTGAGGACGAGTTTAATGGGCTTTTATGAGACTTACAGTGGGAACTGGAAGAACACTTCACTGTGCAATCTTGATTATGATTGGTCATTCTGAACTCATCCCAGACTGAACCAGGGAGTAACCTCTACTTGATTACACCTCCTCAGCCAAATCAGAGGAATGAGTTACTCCTACCATCAGGGAAGCGGTCACTTGTCCTGGTCACTTCATCTACTCTCTCTCCCAACTCGCTGTATCTGTTTTGTAGGCTATTGATTATTTTCTATGTGACCAGCTCACAATCCACCATGATCCCTGCCCTTATTTCCTGTGCGGAGTTAACTCCTGTCTTACTAGGGCCCTAGCTGTGACCCAAATAACAAGTTTCTCAGCCTCTCACTTTATGACCCTGGCCATTTTCCTTTAAGCAAGGAGTCAGGGACAAAGAATGTGCCTTTTGCCCCCTTGTCCCGGAGCAGGGAAGACATAAGCTTCATGGAGGAGGCAGATGTGTAAACACAGGGCTGAAATGCAGTGTTAAATGGGAACTGAGGGGCCAGTTAGGAAGCCCAGGAGGAGGCGGATGTTTTCCCTGGTAATGATATGACGGAGTCACTGGTGATGATCTGCTAAAGGTCACCTGCTCAAGACAAGTGCTGTGGAATAGTCCTTATGTATACTGTAAATATGTATTGCTCTCATTGTTAATAAAAAGCTGATTGGCCGATAGCTAGGCAGGAAGAGATTGGGCAAGACAGCCTGAGACAAAATGCTGGGATGAAGAAGGGTGGAGTCAGAGGAGTTGCCAGGAGACTCAGAGAGAGCAAGACGTGTTGGAGGACAGGTAAAGCCATGAGCCACGTCGCAATACATATGTTAATAGAAATGGGTTAATTTAAGTTGTACGAGCTGGTTAGTAACAAACCTGAGCTATGGGCCGAGCATTTGTAATTAACATTAAGCCTCTGAGTGATTATTTGAGAGAGGCTGCAAGACAGGAAAACTCCACCTACAGGCAAGCACAAACAGGTGAGCTCCACAGCTCACCTAGACAAAAGTTAAGTTGGAAGGAAGAAAAAAATCTGCACAAAAAAGCAGATGCCAAGGAACCTAAAATGTCCCCACAACGGGGGAAGGGGAAACAGAGCAACAGGCACAGGGAAGCAAAGAGAAGCGAGCCTGAGGCACTCCTGCTGACAGGGCTGCAGCTGCAGGGAGCACAGGAGGAGGGCCTGCTCAGGCCTGCCTTGTGGGAAGCTCTCAGGCAGCAATGGGAACGGAGCCAGGAAGAGCCCAAGGGTAGGGACCTGAGCCATTAAAAAGCTTCTGTATACCTTGAAGAGCCAAGAAGGGCCTGAGTCACCTTGGTTCTGAAGATGGAAGGGACCTGAAGAGACAATATATGACCCACCAGTGACCTTGAGACAGGGTCCAAGAAAAGGGAGCAGAATCTTGCTGTAAAACATACACAAGAGAAAAAAATTAAAAAAAAATTTTAAAAATTTAAAAAAAAAAAACATACACAAGAGAAATAGGTTAAACTATGAGGTCACAAGGACAACATCCAGATTCTCCAACTGAATTGAACATATGAGGGAAGAGCCCATTGAACACAAAAGAACTTTTAACTAACTGACCAGAGAGCAAGTAGAATTCTAAATCTCTTTCCTATATTAATCCCATAATCTCATGAAGTAGACCCTGCCATCACCCCCTCTTAGGAGAGTAAGGTGAATCTTACAGGGGTGAGCTGCCTCCCAAGGGCAGCCGGCAGGGATGACCCTGGGCTGTCTGACCCAGTAAAGCCTTACTTAACTTTACTATGTCACACACCCTGAGGCATGCTGGGTGGAGCCCAAAGACAAAGTTTGCTGTGACTAAGGTGAGAATTTCTTCCTCAGAGACCAAGGGCATAGGGAACGTTAAACAATTTGGAATGAGGAGAATGGCCTTCTGTGAATTCCAGTTACTATTTAGCTTCTTCAGGCACAGACAGGAAGAGCTTCCCTCTGACTACAGAGTTGACCAGCATGGCCAAGAGGATCCCCAGTAATCACCCATCTAGGCCAGGCTTGGATGATGGGTGGGAAAAAGAACTCATTGCCTCAATCTCAGACTTCCCATCTACCTTCTGTGGTTTGAATGTGCCCTTCAAATTTCATACATTGTCACTTAATGTCTAAATTCCTATGTTAATGGTTGTTGGAGATGAGTGGGTGGTGAGGGCACCCTCCTCATGCATGAATTACTGCATCCATGGATTGATGGATTAATGTTATGGAGGAAGTGCTTTTCTTACAAAAGCAAGCTTTCTCTAACATGCCTGCTCTGCCTTCCCAGGTGATGTCCTCTGCCATGACATGATGTAGCAAGAAATGCCAGACCAGACACCAAACAAAAGCCAGGTGCCATGCTCTTGGGCTTCTCAGCTTCCAGAACAGTAAGCTAATTGTTTTTGTGAAGCACCCAATCACCGGTATTTTGTTATAGCAACAGAAAATAAACTAAGACACTAACCTTTGTGAAATCCAGTGATGATTGTGACAAGACTATCTCCTCTTAAGAAAAAATAATGTTAAATAATAAATGTATCCCTCGGTGCTGGGAACCTTAAAAATCAATTTAATGGGCGTGGCATGAAAGCATACACCTTTAATCCCAGCACTCAGAGGTAGAGACAGGAGCATCTCTTTGAGCTTGAAGCCACCTTGGTCTACATATCAAGTTTCAGGATAGCCAGGGCTGCATAGAAAGACCCTGTTTCAAACAAAACAAATTAATTTAATGATTTAACAGATGGTGAAAAGAGTCTGTAGAGTTGGGGTTACAGGCAGATCCCAAACAACCGCCCGGCAGAGCAGTCTCCCCCTCGGCGTGGTGCAGCTTCCTCCAGGTCACGTGTGAAACAGTGCTAAGAGCATCAGCAGCTCCTCTGCCCTCGTAAGCAGGCCATGTTTTGAAATACGAGTGATTGAAATTACATCTGACCAGGATTTGCATGGACCTCTCTGGAAGCATCCTAGTCATGATTGTGCCTCTGAGACTTGAGGGCAGCTTCTACCTCCAGGGCAGGAGCTACAGTGGCCACACTTCACAGCCCCTCCCCTCAGTTTCTAGATGTGATTGGGAAAATAATGTCCATCTGTGTTCTCTACCCCCAGCTCTTCGAATTCCTGAGAACTTTCCTGTGCCTTAGCAAAACTGACCAGAAACATCTTGCCAAAAAAAAAAAAAAAAATCCATGAAGCCCAGAGAAGGTTCTGAGGGAAGAAGAACATCCTCCACTGAGCACCAGCCTCACTAGGACTTGGCCCTATTAAGAATTCTTGGAGTCAATGAGAAGGAAACAACTTTGTACCACTTTCATTCCTGGTACCTGGAGAGGCCAGTAAAGGATGTCATATCCCCGGGGACTGCACTGATAGCTGGGTGTGAGCAGTCATGTGGGGACTGGGAATTACTCAGGTCCTCTGCAAGAGCAGCCAGTGCTTTTAACCACTGAGCCATCTCTCCCGCCCCCACATGCACAGTATTTTCTCAATGACTCACAGAATAACCTCAAACAACATGGTCAGACCTTTCATTCACTGCTCTCTCGATCCTCAGATGAACAAGCAAAGCCCTCTACCTAGGAAAACAGCTGGGAATATCATGAGCTTACTTATGCGGCACTACTAGAGTCTGGGGAAATTCTATTGTATGCAGAGTTCTTCGTTTCTCTGGAAGTTATTTAGTAGAAATAGTCTATGCTCTTATACTCAGCCCCTTCCTCTGGAGAAGGATGTGGTACACAGGGTGACACATCTGATTTCATATGTGCAACCCATACTCCATGTAACTTCACCCCAGATAACTTAGTTTTTTCCTGAAAACAAGTCTTCATTACTTGTACTTACGTGTATGGGCACACTCACACAGGTATGAATACATGCACATAGACAAACATCTCATACATTGTAAATTCACTATCTGAGTTTCCAGGAGTATTCATTGAGGCATTATCGTAGGGATCCTGCTGTCCTGGACTCCTGACCCTTGAACAAACACCACACTGACTCACCACACCTTCCAAATGGCCAGCTTGTAGCTGGTTGGGGAACTCTAGGCATGACTGTCCTATTTTCATAGTTAAATTTATTTAGGGATTTTTTAAAATCACTTTATTTATCTTTTATATTAGTCATCTCTACTCTACTTAAAAAGAGCTTTTGGATTTCTACAGTTCCCTCAGTGGTCATGAGCTGTTCTGGAATAGATGAGGTCTCTTCCTGTTTCTGCAGCAAAAAAGGCATTCCCCTGAGTCTTCTTCCATTTAAACTGGAGCTTGTTCAGTTAGCCATGAGATGACATTTAATGCTGCCCAAATCAACATCGGCAAAGTTGTTTATCAGATATTATTTCTACTGCTTGCCAAGTGCCTTGATACATACATTTGTCTGAACTATTTCTGTTGTCTGTGTGTGCGTGTGTGTGTGTGTGTGTGTGTGTGTGTGTGTGTGTGTGTGTGTGTGGTATGTGGTGTGTGTGTTATTTGTTTGTTGAGATTATCTGTGTAACCCACAAAGTCCTAGAATTTGCTCTGTAGTCCAGACTGACCTCTAACTTACAGTTCTCCTATTTCAGACTCCAAATGGTTGGGGTTACAGGTAAGCAACCACCACACCTGGCTCTTGTCCAAACTAATGATATCACTAATTTGAAAAGCAGTTGTCTTAGTCAGAGTTTCAATTGCTGTGAAGTGACACCATGACCATAGCAACTTTTAGTTAGTTAGTTAGTTACTTAGTTAGTTAGTTAGTTAGTTTTTCAAGACAGGGTTTCTCTGTGTAGTTTTGGTGGTGCCTGTCCTGGATCTCGCTCTGTAGACCAGGCTGGCCTTGAACTCACAGAGATCCGCCTGGCTCTGCCTCCCTCTGCTGGTATCGGTGACTATGGGGGTCCAGCCCCTCGATAGTCCCCTCCCAGGGTCCGGGAAGAATCTACAACCAGTTGATAATTAATCTTTGATGAGAAGAAATGAATCTATGTACACGAAACTCCTTAGTCCATATACTTTATTATTCTGTGTCAGTTACAAGCTTATATTCTGCTCTCATATTTAGGTCTTTTTTTGTCTGATTTCTCTCTACACTTGTCCGTGGTCCCCTCTAGGTTCTATCTTAATTCCTTCATCTTGTTCTGCCCCTTCTAGGTTCTCATCCATCTTGTTCCTTCCCATATCATCTTTTCTCCCATCTCCTTCTCTCTCCTCATCTTGTTCTTCCTCATCTTGTTGTTCCCCAACTGGTTCATCCTCATCTTCCATCTCATTCCTCTAGTACTCTCTTCTAGCCCTTCAATCTAGTTCTTCCCCATCTCAGTTTGTTCCTCTCAAGTTCTTCCCAATCTAGTTCTTCCATTCTCTTTTCTCTTCTCCGACCCCCTGTGCCCTGGAAGTTCTGGTATATAAAGCCAGGCTTCCAGGGTCAAATGGAAGGGTGATAAGAATCACATAGGGAGGCAATAACCATTAATTATCATTTGCAACCCCAAAGGGAAGTGACCAATGGGGAAATGAATTAACTAAAGGCTGAATTCAGGTAATATCTAAGAAGAGGGCTCTTATGTGCTCAACTATAATCTTAAACGTGACTGGTAGAAAATGTTAAGAATCTATAAGTTGCTAGGTCAATGGGAGAAAGTAAAACTGTCTTTTTTTTTTTCCTGTGGCTCCTATCTGTCCAAGCTATCTGCCGTTTTTCTGCAGGATGGGGGAAAGTGTGCTCAGTCGCTAGGCAACCTGTGTCCAGCTGGATGCCTCTGGTGATAGTTAAAGGGAGATCTGGAACTGGAGGTAAGGTTTGGGAAAGGAGGAAGTAAGGCTTAATTGGCACATCTGCCAGGCCTTCTCACACAGGTAGCCTGGATGGTTAAGTCTGTTCTTAGAGAATACAGAGGTAACTCTGATAAGGTACTTTCCTCCAACTGGGGATGGACCTGGCCGGATGCTGCCAATGATGATAATTACAGGGAGGCTTGAACTGGGGTTCTGGCTGAGCATAGCTGTCAGTGCAGGAGGTCATCTAAATATTCCTAGAAGTGGTTAGGTAAGGAGTTAGCGGTCTATAAAGTTAGTAAGGCTGTAAGAAAAAGGGGTCCGAGCTGAATTGTGTAAAGCTATTACTTAACGTCCACCTGTTCTAGGTGGTGTCTCCTTGTGGAATTTACCTTAAATCAGGAGACTTGCATGTGGACTGTTATTACTGCTAGTCCTTGAAAGTGGCCAAGGGAGATATCCGATTCCAGAGAAAGCCTTTCCTGAGGCTGTTCTCCAAATACCTGGAATGTGTATGTCCAGAGAGTGATCAGTCCACACTGTTAGCCCTTCTTAGGGAAAAGTCAATTGGGAAAACTATGAAGGCACACATGATTTTCATAACAGAAGACAGCTGATATATAACAAGCCAAGTAACACCAAAAACTCCTTGGGATTTGGCTTCCTCTGGAGGAATTCCCTGATTCCTCCAGGTAGTGACTTTGCCATAACCAGCTGAGTTCTTATAATATATTCCTGCGGCCCACAGCATGCTGGGATTAAAGGCATGTGCCACCACCACTAGGCCCACAGCAACTTTTATAAAGGAAAACATCTAATTTGTGTGGCTTACAATTTCAGAGGTTTAGTCCATTATCATCACGGTGGGACATGGCGGCGTGCAAGCAGAGTCAGTGCTGGAGAGGGAGCTGGTGGTTCTACATCTTGATCCACAGACAACAGGAAGTGAACTGTGACACTGGACATAGCTTGAGCATAGGAGACCACCCCCACAGTGACACACTTCCTCCAGCAAGGCCACACCTCCTAATAGTGCCACTCCCTCTGGGGATCATTTTCTTTCAAACCACCACAGCAGTCCTTGAATATGTGTTCCTTGTTATCCTAAGGTTGTCCTGGGAATTTATGTAAGGAAATGCCAAGACCTGTACCCAACCCTCCTTAGACCAAGTCTTGACTGAAAATGTCAGTCTTTAAAATTCTGTACAGTTGAGAAGCATCCATCTGCTCTCCATGGGAGATGGCAGACTCTTTCTAATCTCCAAAGCAGCATGGGGGGCTCTGGCATGCAACTGTTGTGTAGCACAACCCACATGGACTCAGGACAGAGTTCCATCCACAGCCATCCTGTGGCACCAGATGCAGATTTGTAAATATACATCCTGGTGCTTCCCTACCCTGCCATCTCTTCTGCATATCAGGATGTGCTCAACCCTCCATGTTCCTTCCACCCCTCCAACACTGCTGCATGGCATGGGGAGCCTGGTTGACTGGGCCACACTGAGGACTGCAAGACTCAGTCCCAGGAAGGTGGGCAAAGCCATGAGATGCCTTCAGATGTGATGCCTTCTGGTCAGTGCTATGCAGGGAAGGGAGTCATTTCTAAGAGGAAACACAACAAAAGAGCCCATGTGAAATTCAGAGTACTCAAAAGTCAGCTCACTCAGACTGTGCAGCGACTGGACCAAGGGGCCTCTGTGGATATGTGCTTCCAAGGGACGGTATGAACCAGAGCCTGCCAGCACATGTGGAGCGTGACCCAGGATCTGGTAACAGCCATGTGGATGCACTGGGGCTGTTTGGTTTGGCAGTTTCCCAACAAATGTAGTGACTTCATCTGGTTCTGCTTTTTAGCTACCTGAACCAGGCATTTCCATCAGAGGGTTCTGTGCACCAGCCAGTAAGCCTGCTTTCCCAGATTGGAGATGGACATACAGATTCCGTCACACAGGTCACAATTCCTCTGAGATGCCTGGCCCATCGAGACACACTACTCCAGCTGTCTCAGCAAATCTCTCCTACTCGTTCAAACATCTTCATGGACATCTTGGATGAAAATTACTGATAAACCCCAGCCCACCCGGGTGTACTGCCAGCCCCTTCCTACGGGAAGCTCAGAGGCCAGCTCTCTCCAAACACTAACTGCCAAACAATTCAAGGCTTGCCTCAGGACACATCAGAAACACTACTTTCTCTACTGTTGTTCCTAAGCAAATGCTCACATTTCTCTATTTTCTTTCTTCCCTCCCATAGAACTCAGGCACTGTCCACCAAGGGCCAGAAGCTGAGATCTCAAATTCACCCTGGTGACAAAGATGTGTTACACCATCAGGCCCCGAGCACAGCCTCCAGCTGAAACTTATTCACTTCACTTCACATTTCCCAGGGTTCCTTCGCCTTCAGTTTGAGCTGGCCCCTCCTGATATTTTTAGATTTGAACTCATGCCTAGGAGCAGGAGTTTTGATGGAGGTGGAAGAGAAAAAAATATTTTCTTTTTTAATTAAAAGCAGATGACAGAGACAATTCAGTCATGGAAAGTAATAGGAGCATTTCCTCCAGTGACCGTGATTCAGCAGAGAAGCGGGGTGCTAACAGAGTGTCCCTAGAGAAGCAGGGTGCTAACAGTGTCCCCAGAGAAGTGGGGTGCTAACAGAGTGTCCCCAGAGAAGTGGGGTGCTAACAGAGTGTCCCCAGAGAAGCGAGGTGCTAACAGAGTGTCCCCAGAAAAGAAGGGTGCTAACAGAGTGTCCCCATAGAAGCGGGGTGCTAACAGAGTGTCCCCAGAGAAGAAGGGTGCTAACAGAGTGTCCCCATAGAAGTGGGGTGCTAAGAGTGTCCCCAGAGAAGTGGGGTGCTAACAGAGTGTCCCCCATAGAAGCGGGGTGCTAACAGAGTGTCCCCATAGAAGTGGGGTGCTAAGAGTGTCCCCAGAGAAGTGGGGTGCTAACAGAGTGTCCCCAGAGAAGCAGGGTGCTAACCAAGTCTCCCCACTTTTCCAGAAGACACACCTTGTGTGAGCTACCTAAAGGTTCCCCCAGAAAGCCACACACACTGTTCTTGCTTTGCGTTCACCCTCACAGAACTTCTGTGTTAACATTATCAGGGAGGCCCAGAGCCAAGGGGAGTCAAGGAGGTGGCTGCTTGGTGGTTTGTTTAGGTTTATTATTGTTGCTGTTTTGTTTTTTTCTTTTGTTTAGATGTATTTATATTTATGTTATGTGTATGGGTGTTTTGTCTGCATGTGTGTCTGTCCACTTCATGTGTACAGTACCCGAGGAGGCCAGAAGAGGGCATCAGATCCCCTGGAACTGGAGTTACAGACAGTTGTGAGCTGCCATGTGGGTGCTGGGAATCAAACCCAGGCCTTCTGGAAGAGCAGAGGGTGCTCTTTACTACTGAGCCATCTCTCCAGCTCCTGGTCCAGCTTGTTCTGGACTCAGTCCTCCCCTCCAGCTGCTGGGTCCATCTTCTGAACCCAGCTTCTCCGCTGCCCTGATGTTCAAATAAACTGAGAACTGGTTCAGGTGAGTAACTCTTGCCCTGTGTGTTCTGTTCTCTGGATCCCTGGGGAACAAGAAGCATCACAGATACAGAGAGACGGTCGTACTAACCACTGGGCTCTCACTCATTCCCTTGTACAGTCTTAATTGCATTGCTTCCTCCTTTACAGACACTTTGTTTTTCTCTCTCTTAATCAAGTCTAGCCTAGTCTAACTAGGACAGTTTGTTGCAGACCAGTTTGTTAACACAAAAAGAAAGAAAGGAAGGAAGGAAAGAGGGAGGGAGGTAAGGAAGTAGGAAGGGAGGGAAGAAGAGAAGGTAGAGAGGGAGGAAAGAAGGAAGGGAGAAGGAAGGAAAGAAAGAAAAGAAGGAAGGAGGGAGAGGGAGGAAGTGTTACAGGCAGAAGTTTCTGTCCCCTCAGCCACTCCCAAGTAATCACTCAGAGACTTGATATTAATTATAAATACTCGACCAATAGCTCAGGCTTGTTACTAGCTAACTCTTGCATTTTAAATTAACCCATACTTCTTATCCATGCTTTGCCACATAGCTGGGTATCTTTTCTCAGTACAGCACACCCATCTTGCTTCTCTCTGCATCTGCTCATGACTCCCCAGACTCCACCCTTCTTCTTCCCATTATTCTGTTTGGCTCTCCCACCTCACTTTATCCTGTTCAGCTACTGACCAGTCATTTTGTTATTAAACTAATCACAGCAACATATATTCACACAGTGTAAAGGAATTAAAATCAAAGGGTTGATTTTAATTACACATTTTATTACAATACTTGTTTAGATCCAGTCTTTCAAATTCATTATCAAATTCATTTACACTTAGTTGTTCTCCAATCACACATAAAAAGTCCAGCTTCCTGTTTTTGACACCCAGGTAACACACTGAACAGTAGCTAGCAGTCACTGTAATCAGAGCCTTGAAGTCACCTCTGTGCTGTCAAATGCTTGTCCCTCTTCCTTGTCATCTCGAATGTAGGAGTAAGGCAATTGCAGCCAAGTGCACTGATTAGGATTACCAACCAGGCTCAGCCGAGGGCAAACCCCATCCGTGTCATTCAGCACACAGAGAAAGCGTGTGTTCTGGAAGCTCTATCCTACTCACTAGGAAAACCAGGGTTCTTGATTACAAGACAGAAATCCAACCCAAACTATCCTGTGATTAAAAGAAAGGCGGTGGGGGGAAACCCCTTGGAAGACTCACATACCCATTGGGAAGAACACGACACCACTGGACATTAGAGACTCACAATCTTAGCATGTGCTCTCCTCTCCCCATCCCTTTTTCTCTCCCCTCCCTGCCTCTTTCTTTTCCCTTCTCCCTCTCCTTCCTCTGCATCTTTCTGCACGATTTTTGTTGACTTTCCCCTGGACTGGCTTCATCCACACAGTGAGACCATGAGCTCATCTCTGTTCTCTCATGTGACCAAGAGAAGATTTGCTCTTTTGTCCCAGTTCCAGTTGAAGATTCCCTAAGCAACAACTCAACTGGCCTGCCAAGGGTCAAATGTCTACTTCTGGGAATCCAGGGGGAAATTACTGAGGGCCCCCAGTCACCTTGATTCATGTCTACCACATGTGCTGATGGCCAAGCTCCTTATCTCTTCCCAGCCTTGGTTTCTTCACTGTAAAAGGAGAGAGTGGGTAGAAGCTAATGTAATCCCTCCCTCTAAGAGCTCTTGACTATTTTCCATACATAAGCAATGTCAAAGGCTGATGTAGTACCCACCATACGTGAAGCCTCAATAAATGTTCATTTTTCTTCCAAGGTGAGTCTTAAAGTCAAGGAAGAAGTCAGTGTGAAAAGATGAAGAGGAAAATTACTTCAAGTGTGGGGAGCCGGATGGGAAATGCTATACAATTCAGAGTAAGAGGCACTACGTGGGCTGTGAAAAGGAGGGTAATTGAGCCTTAAATCATTCTCACCTATAAATCACCCACAAGATCTGTGTTCTAGAAACAGGGTGGGGGCAGTTATCAACTATTGAAAACCATGAATGTCAAGTTGATCAATCCATCTGTAGATAGTGAGACGTTCTTTGTTACCAGGGGGAAGATTATTTCAGTCAAGCAGTATTTTAAGGCCAATATAAAAAGAATTGTAAAAGATTTGGATTTTGATGAACTCTGAGGTGCAAAAGCTGAATTTGCTACCTCTCCCTTTATAATGTTTTGGAGTCAGGCCAATGAATGTACCCAGCTGTGCAGATAACCTGAATTTACTACCAATTCTTTAGAACTCTTCCCTGTGTTGACTTCCTTCATCCATTTCATCCTTAAGTTTTATGAGAGGCAAGGGAGACTCCATATTACACATTTCTTAGGCAAGATTACTATACCTGTGGAGCACAAAAGAGCCATGGGCAGTCAACTTGCCACTTTCCCTGAGTCTTTAAGAAGTCAGTGCATCTAATTAAGACATGGTCTTTTTACATCAAATCAGTTTGACTCACACCAACATCTGTTCTTGATAGCTAATGTGAGATGTCTTAATAGTGGCACAGAACCAAACTCAACCTCTCTGCTTATCCCTTGTCCTTTTCTCTAGCATTCCCCACAGCATCTGTTCCTCCAGTTTGTAAGAGACCACGACATCCAACAAGTCACTAGAATTTTCCTTCTCCAGGTTTCCATTTCCCTTAAACTCATAGCAATGACCAGACTTCCCACCATTGCATCATGTGGAGTCCTCAACAGTTGAACGCTTGACTTTTCAGTCCAACCTCGGAGCTTTTCCTCAGCCTAGGCTCTGGTCCCAAGACCCCTGCCTTCCATGAAGCCTCTATTCCAACCCAGCCACCTTGTGCTCTGATTCTTACTTGTAGCATCAGTTCTCAACTAACTCTTTTTTTTTTTTTAATTTTTATTCATTTTTACATACCAACCGCAGATCCCCCTCTCATCCTTCCCCCCGACCCATCCCTCATCTTCTCCTCTAAAAGGGTAAGTCTCTCATGGCGGGCGGGTGGGGGGAAGCTAAGTGTGGTACATTCAGTTGAGGCAGGCCCAAGCCCCTCCCCACTGCATCAAGGGTGAGCAAAGTGTCCGACCATAGGTAATGGGATCCAGAAAGCCAGCTTGTGCACCGTGGATAGATCCTGATCCCACTGCCAGGGGCCCCTCCAACAGACCCCGCTACGCATCTCTATTCCATAAGCAGAGAGTCTAGTCCGGTCCCATGCAGGTTCCACAGCTGTCCACCTAATGTCTTCACCAACTCTTAACCAAAGGCTGCCTGACATTGCAACTTGACTCCAAAATGACCATGAGTTTATCTGTCCGATAACACCCAACACAATGCCTAGCATGGGAGAGGCTCAATAAATACATGTACGGATGAGTGGGTCGGTAGAATGCCCTTATACACAGGTTGACATTTTCAGTCATTGGGGAAGTAAGGTCTTTGTCAGACTTTAGTATAAAACCAGCAGATTTTGGCTCAACCTTGTCAGGTACTTTTATATCAAATTGTCTTGTAGATCTGGAAAAACTAAGAACAATGTATAGAGCAAGACTGATGGAAGGTGTCACTAACACACTGCTATGTTGGACACAGGGATGGAGGTAGGGACAAGAAATGGGCAGGCACTCCAAAAACCTGACCCAAGAACTACATTGTATCTCTATCAATCATCAAAAAGCAGAATATGTTCTATTACAAGTAAGCTACTCTTTCTGAACCCAGGAAAATCCATAGGTATCTCCCAACACATATGTAAGGCCCCACCTCCTCATCAGCAGAAGGAACTCCTACAGGACTCAGATGCATCTGTTCGGGGCTCTAAGTGGATTCACTGGCAACTTAGTATAAAACTTGACACCTCATTTCAAAAATGTTTGTTCCAAGACAGGAGGGTAATTACAACATGATGGGCGGGGCCATCAAGACCACTGGCAGGTAACCCTCCAAACTAAAGACCATGTATATCCATCCCTTCTCCCTGGATACATAATGAGACACCATGACCTTCAAAAGCAAGTAGGGAAGGAAAGAGTTTATCTGGCTTACACTCCACATCGTAGTAGGTCATCGAAGGAAGTCAGGACAGGAACTCAAACAGGGCAGGAACCTAGAGGCAGGAGCTGATGCAGAGGCCATGGAGGGCGCTGCTTACTGGCTTGCTCTCCATGGATGGCTCAGCCTGCTTTCTTATAGAACCCAGGTGCCACCAGCTCAGGGGTGGCCCCACCCACAGTGGACTGAACCCTCCCACATCAACCACTAATTAAGAAAATGCCCTATAAGGCTTGCCTGCCTACTGCCTCATCTTATTTTCTCAACTGAACTTCCCTTCTCTCAGACGACTCTAGCTTAAGTCAACTTGACATAAAATTCACCAGTATGTCAACCATCTCCCTATAGCAGAAATCAGCCTGGTTGGAGAACGAGATAAGAGGTAAACCTCCATAGTTGGGATGTTGATCAATAAGAGCATACACCATTTTAAACCAAAAAATACTGAGGTGTCTGTATTTAGCTTTTCAAACTTAAATTCTTTCCGGGCCCCAAATAATCTATTTGATAGGGTTAGAAATAAGCTGAAATCATTTATATAATTTATTTGTTTATTTATTTATTTATTTTGTTTTTTTCAAGACAGGGTTTCTCTGTGTAGTTTTGGTGCCTGTCCTGGATCTCACTCTGTAGACCAGACTGGCCTCAAACTCACAGAGATCCACCTGCCTCTGCCTCCAAAGTGCTGGGATTAAAGGCATGCGCCACTGCCGCCCAGCCATTTATGTATTTTAAAAGAGTAAGCTCTATAATACTGGTTTATTAACTAACAAGTTCAGGAGTCGCTGTTTTGGACTGAGCTTCTGTGTACTAGGGCCCAACAGACTAGACTAAAAGTCAAAAATGGAGTCACTCATGCCAAGGTTCCACATTATCAAAACAACCAACCAAAACTGAGCTGTTGAGTGCCCTTAAGGGAAAGCAGGAGAGGGGGAGTGGAGGGAGGAGAGGGGAGCAGGGAAATGACCAATCCATTTTTAAATTCTTTTTTTTTTATAAATATTTACTTTTATTTCATTTGCATTGGTGTTTTGCCTGCACATAGGTCTGTGTGAGGGTGTCAGATAACCTTGAACTGGAGTTACAGACAGCTGCGCACTGCCGGGCGGGTGCTGAGAATTGAACCCCGGTCCTCTGAAAGAGCAGTCAGTGCTCTTAACCACTGAGCCATCTTTCCAGCCCCCATTTTTTTTTTATTCTTAATTTCTGCTTTACTCAGCCTTGCTCATCTTACTCAGTTTATGGAATAGACATGCTGTTGAACCCTAGAACCTGAAACAAAGCCCACTAAGATGTTTAAACTTTCGCTTCAAATTATCCAGGCAAGGAGCCAGAATTAACATCTAAGGCTAAGTTTGGGTTGAAACGAGGGAAATGTCCCATGAAATGAGAAAAGAACAATTTTCAGCCAAAAGAACATTTTTCAGTCTGCCTTCACTTTTTCCCCCCATTACCATATAAACATGAACAATTCTGCAGTATTTGTTACTCTAACACAGGCTTGTAGGGCTGTTTTCACGTGTGTTATTCTAAGATGCTTCCCAAATGGGGATAAGAACCAGGAAACGCCATCTGATGAAGCGGCGTCTCTCCCCTAGAAGGGTTGATTCAGCTGGTAACTCAAAGCTCAGGTGGTCCTCAACAAATTTCATTTTTTAACAGGTGCGTCTGGGGATAGTTGGGAGAGGGTAGGAAGTAGCAATGTTTTAAGGCAGTGGCTCTCAGTTCATGGTCCTCGACCAGCAGCAGCAATAGCCTGTGTGATGAAAATTCTCAGGCTCTGCCCTGCCCTGTGACCAGAAAAGCTGGGGGTGGGGCAGCACTCTGGGTTTTCAGTAGGAGTGGCTAGTGAACTGCAGGGAAAGTATGCAGTCTAATAGTGCTGGGCCACAAGACTCCTGGCCCTTTGTAAGTCACGTCTACACACACACGCTTTTCTTAAGAATGTTGTTTGTCATATGTAGCCCCAGGTAGGGAAGTTTCCAGTCTTTCTCTGTCACCTGGCTTCTCCCCCACCACCGGCCACTTTATCTTGCATGTGAGCCATTATCTTTTTTCAAAGATTATATATTTCAATATATACTATATCATGTTAATCCACAGTGACTTCATACGCAATTACAGAAATTCCGTTTCTAAAATAAAATTATTTTGGGGGAAAAAATTGTCATCCTTAAGGAACTTGGCACATGTTGACTGGGAACAGGCAGGACTGGGTCCCTGGGTACAGTGTAAGGGAGAGAGGGAGAGAGGGGAGTGCGGGGGAGAGGAGATGACTTACCATCTAGAGGCTCCCACATGGCAACCTTGCCCATTTTCTTATTTAACTTTATATAGCAACCCTGTTTTGGGTGATCTAGGATAAGGGTGAGTTAACTGATCCCAGATCACTTCTGTGAGTGGCAGATAAATACTTATCTGTAGGGCCCTGGTCTTCTCCCATATTGAGTAAAGCCGTTGCCTGCTTGCTGACCTTGACCAGATGTCCTCCCTATTCTAATTCCCTGCCGGTATCCACCCTCCTGAATGCTTTAGGGAAGTTCCTTGTTTGTGTATCCTGCATATTGGGCGTTAACAGCTTAGATGCAAGAATGTAGAACATTCAGTAGCAAACTTCTGCCCTCCGGGGATCCGCCATTGTGCTGTAAGCCTGTATTTAAGGTTTCCTCCCTCTTTCAATAAACGGCATTTGGCATTTGGCATTCAGCTGAGGCAAATGACCCGCTGTCTCTTGTCCCTTATTTTTTAATCCACAGCCCCTCGCTCGGACATGGTGAACGGGTGACAGTAACGCGGGCGTTACCGTTACAAATGGAGGTCCCTACCGAGATTCTACCAAGACGTTACCAAGATCCGAGAAAGAAGGGACAAGCTGATGGACACCCGAAAGGTAAGGCTGGCCAGCAATTTAAAGAAAAAAGAAAAGATGAGGGTGAATTGAAATGGGTGCAGCTAGCTCACAGTCAGTTGATTGGACTGCTGAGGCAGGAAGGCACCGAAGTTAAGAAAGGGCAAGACAGCTAAAGATTTTAAATAAAAAAGGAAATCTTCCCAAAAGAGAAAAGGGAAGGAAAGGAAATTTCCCGTTAGAAAAGGGAAAAAAAAAAAAAAAAAATCTTAATCAAGAAAAAAGGATTTTCCCGGTAAAAAGGGGAAAAATTTTGAAACTAGGCCTAAAGATTGGGGCCCTGTAGAAGAAGGATGAACAAAAGAGAAAAGCCCCTTCCCAGTGGTAATGGAGGAAGAAAAGGCTCTTTCCAATTGTAGAATTTTCAGGATAGCTGAAACTCTGAGCTCTTTCTGCAGTGCAGCATCTGAATTACTAAGAATCGGCAGGTAGGCCTCATTGCTGCTGGCTGAACAGCAAGAGAGCCCAGAGTTTAGAAGTTCTGCTGTTTGTTTGCTTATTTTGATTCAAATGTTTTTTATTTTCCCCTCAGAGTGGGAATAATTCAATATTTAGGATCCCTTCGTGGGAAATGTTTTTCTGTTTTTCCCTTATGGTGGGAATAACTCATTAGGTAGTCCCTTCATGGGAGTAGGAAGTTTAAACATGAGTTTGTGTGTGCGGGGCGCGCGCCCACCGGCGGCAGTGGTGGACATGCACAAGATAGCTCGGAGCGGCGGGCGGACAGGTACAGGCCGGTGGGAGGTGGAGCTGCAATGTAGCGCGGCCTGGGCAGGCACCAGCACTAGAGCCTGGGCACTGGACGGAGCCAAAGCTAAGCCACAGCTTCAGCTCGCTCCAAGCCAGCAGAGTCCGGGAGAGGGACTAGCGCCTAAAAGTTTAAACGGGCCCAACTTCTGGTGAAAAATGGTTTCGGTCAGACATGGAATGCTAAGTCAATGCTGTTGAATTTCCAGGGATATTAATTATTCATTGTATAAAGGATGTTCTGTTCTTTTGATTGTCTTAATAAATGTTTGGATTCTCATGGTAAATAAACTAAGGAACAGAATTCATAATTGTGAACTATGTATTAGGTATGCTCTTGTCTGTTGATCATTACTGAAAATTTGGCCCTGCAATTTAAGTTGCTTTCTAGAAATTCTTGGTTTAATTCTATAGAAATATAACACCTGAAATGTATTGGGTTGTTAGCTTATTAAATAATGTTGCTAACATAAACCCATAAATAATAATCTCTTACTGATAAAGAGGTTACAAAATTATTTTTCCAGTAAATAAAATACAAGTAAATTGTTTGGTCCACATTGTTAATAATTGGCAATTTACATTAATGTTACTTGGAATCTATAAAAAAGGATCCTCTTTTTAAGATTTTATAAAAATACTCAGAAGTATTACCTAAAGTTACCTCTTAATCCTGTAGAGACTGTATTTAATGCTTTTATAATTGGTATATGTAAAAAGGACCATGAAAATAGAAGCTGGTGATAAAATTGCTCGATTAATATTGCTTTCCTATTTTAATTGCAAAATGGCACCTATATGTAGAACTGGAGGCTTTGAAAGTATAGGAAAAAGGTGTTTTGACAAACAGTTATCAATGATAAACAGCCTAAATTAAAAATAAAATTATATGGGATTGAGATTAAAAGATTACTGGATTCTGGTGCTGGGCATATCTATAATTTCACAAGAATCCTGAGATCCCAACTGGCCTCTACAAGAAGTCAGGAAAATGGCGGCTATTACAGGATCTTAGAGCTGTAAATAAAACCATGCTTCTCATGGGAGCAACACAACCTGGCTTGCCTGTTCCTGTGGCAATTCCTAAACATTGGCATTTAATTGTGATTGACTCATATGGATGATATTTTATTGGCTGCTAAAGATAAAAAACTTGTTTTTGATGCCTTTTCTAAATTATAAGAGGTTCTTAGCCTGGCTAATTTACAGATTGCCCCAGAAAAGGTACAGGTATCTTATCCCTATCATTATTTAGGTCATGAATTGCTACGCATGGGCATACGTCCACAAAAGATTACTCTGCGTACGGATCAGCTACGCACGCTTAATGATTTCCAAACCTTTCTGGGAGATATTCAATGGCTTCGGTCCACTTTAAAAATTCCAACAGGTCAGCTTCGCTCTTTGTATGACATCTTAAAGGGCAACCCTGACCCTTTATCTCCCCGTAAATTAACAGCTGAAGGACGTATAGCCCTACAACGAGTGCAAGAGGCCCTGGAACAGGTTCACGTGCAGTATATAGATCTTTCTTCTCCCTTATTGTATTTGGTATTTTGTTTTACTCATTCACCTACTGGAGCGTTTTGGCAAACAGGTCCTATTCTATGGGTACATTCCCCAGCTTCTCCAGCAAAAACCATTACTCCTTATCCACAGGCTGTTGCTCAGATTATATTTAAGGGAATCAAGATCAGTGTTCAAACTTTCGGTAAGGAGCCAGATATTGTGGTGACCCCATACACCCAGTCTCAAATAGCATGGTTGCAAGCTAATGATAATGATTGGACCATATTGACATGCTCCATGCAGGGTCGGTTTGATACTCACTACCCCTCCAATGATGTGTGTCATTTTTTTAAATTGCATCCTGTTATATTTCCCAAGATAGTACAGATGACTCCTATTCCTCAGGCCCGTGTAGTATTTACTGATGGCACTTCACGTGGTTTTGCTGTGGTAGTTTCTGGTAACATAGTGAAGAGAATGAAAGTTCAGGGCACTTCTGCCCAAATGGCAGAGGTACAGGCGCTGTTGCTTGCTTTACAGATGTTTTCTGATGAGAGTGTAAATATTTATACTGATAGTCAATATGTGGCACATGCCATTATGCCTTTGGAGACAACAGCCTACATACCATCCATTTCTCCCATTCATGAATATTTATTGCAAGTGCAAGGACTTATATGGTCCCGCTCACATAACTTTTATGTGGGCCATATTAGAGCTCACACTCAATTGCCTGGACCTCTAAGTGAAGGTAATCAGAGGGCTGACGCCATTACTCGTGTGGCTGTCACATTAGTTTGTTCTGCCTTTGATAAGGCTACTCAGTTGCATCAACGTTATCATCTTAATGTTGGATCTCTTCGTCATCCTACAGGCATAACCAGGGAACAAGCCCTCCAGATAGTTAAATCATGTCCTATTTGTGTGGAATTTTTACCTGTTCCTCATTTGGGAGTTAATCCCCGAGGACTTTTACCTAATCATGTGTGGCAGATGAACGTCACACACGTACCTTCCTTTGGAAAATTACAATATGTCCATGTGTCTATTGATACATATTCTTCTCTAATTTTTGCTTCTGCTCATTCAGGGGAAAAGATTAAGGATGTAAAGAATCATTGCCTTAATGCTTTTGCTTACATGGGAGTGCCAAAATGCATAAAGACTGATAATGGTCTCGCCTACAGCAGTATGGGATTTTCAAAATTCTGCCAAGACTTTTCTATTGTTAATAAGACTGGTATTCCTTATAATCCTCAAGGACAGGCTATAGTAGAACTCTGCCATCGTACCTTAAAAACATATATTGCTAAAGTAAAAAGGGGGGAGCTAGGGGCTCATCTCTCCTCTCCACATTCTACTCTTTCCCTTGTTTTATATATTTTAAATTTTTTATTGGTGGATTCTGCTGGAGTATCCACTGCAGATAAGCACTGGAGGGCTCCTGTTGCAAATCATCCTCTGGTGCGATGGAAGGATCTTTCTACTGGCACTTAAAGGGGACCCGATCCGGTGTTGGTGTGGGCCCGGGGATCTGTTTGTGTCTTTCCGCAGGACAATGAAGTTCCTCTTTGGGTTCCTGAACACTGTGTGCGCCCTGTGGCTGCTGCTAAATCCCGACATGGCAGAGACCTATTGGGCCTTCGTAAAAAACTCTCCCCTTCTGATGCCAATGGGGATTGAGAGCCCAATATGGCCAGCCTTGGCAAGCATTAACGTAAGCCTAGGAACTGTAGCCACGTGGTTGGATTCTTCAGAAGGTAATGTATGGTAACTTTTTTAAAAAATGTTGAGAATGTGTCACACCTTGGAGATTAAGAATAACTCTGAAGGTCAATGACCTTCATTTGTTAACAGTAGCATGCCAGCTAAGCCTTTTCACATTTTGCAACCCTCTTCAAGCTGGTGTAGTACCTACTTTTCAGGAATGGCTCTGTGCAACATTTATTGGCCTCCTGAAATTCATCTAGCCTCTTTTGTAGACACCTTAAAATTTGTGAGCCTGAATGTAGCCATTTATGAGACCATTAGTTCTGCTCCTTGTTTGCTGTTTTTGTTTTTGTTTTCTTTATGGTTCTTAGTTGTTCTTTTGCAGACCTGCCAGCCTAAGTAGTGCTGGGATGAAGAAAAATGGGCCTTGGTGGTTCGTGTTCCTGGAGCTGCGTCCATGCCAGTGGACCGTGACAGTTAGACACAGATGATGCTCACATGCTCCAGAAGACTCTGACATCGCTGTTGCCATTGTTGCTGTTATAGCGGTGGTGGCCACTGCTGCTACTATTTCTGGGATGGCTATTTCATAATTGGGTTCTACAGCTAGCACAATGGAGATCCTGGCAGCAAAAGTAGCTACCACAGTTAGTTAATCTTTTATTGGGCATGATAAATTTAATTCAACAGTTATATACATTTAAATTGGCTTTGAAAGTTGCAAAAATTATTTAAACTCAAGTTCCATTTGTTTATGGGATGCCACTTTACAAGGACTCCAATTTGCAGTAAGGCTCGTTTAAGAAGGGAATGGCTCAATCGCCTTTAGCCTCCTGGCTATGGGTGGGTTAGGACTACTGTTGGTCTTTTCTGGGTCACACAGATTGCAAGCCCAGCGCCACTTTGAGATCTTTGGCAACAGTTTACTCTACAGCTCACGTGGTTGAGCCTGTATGATAATGAGTATTCAGAGACGGGTAATGCTTGGGGGGCGCTCACCAACCTAAGACAGAGCACTTGCGGGGCCTGGGCAGGTGTCTCCATGACGGGTAAGGTGACCTGCTGACGTCCCACGCAACCTAAGTCAGAAGCTCATTTTTTAGTAAAAAGGGGGGACCTGTAGGGCCCTGGTCTTCTCCCATATTGAGTAAAGCCGTTGCCTGCTTGCTGACCTTGACCAGATGTCCTCCCTATTCTAATTCCCTGCCAGTATCCACCCTCCTGAATGCTTTAGGGAAGTTCCTTGTTTGTGTATCCTGCATATTGGGCGTTAACAGCTTAGATGCAAGAATGTAGAACATTCAGTAGCAAACTTCTGCCCTCCGGGGATCCGCCATTGTGCTGTAAGCCTGTATTTAAGGTTTCCTCCCTCTTTCAATAAACGGCATTTGGCATTTGGCATTCAGCTGAGGCAAATGACCCGCTGTCTCTTGTCCCTTATTTTTTAATCCACAGCCCCTCGCTCGGACATGGTGAACGGGTGACAGTAACGCGGGCGTTACCGTTACACTTATCAACTTAGGATTCAAAGGCTCTAGATGGGTCTAGGATCCCGGGGGCAGGAAAGAGACTCCCAGACAAGATGAAAGGAAAGCCTCCTTTAGGGATCCACAGCAGGGTGACATCTGTCAAACACCAACGCCACCATCTAGACTGACGTAGGTGCCTCTCTTTCCGGTGGTGAAGAAGGGATGGATGTGCCCACAGTCCAGAGGGGCAGGGACCAAACACACATGGCAAGGGTCTTCGGGCAGTGGCCATGGACCAAGAGCACTTACGAGATTTCCACACTCAGCCGGCCAGCGCAGCAATTTCAGTGTGCACCCGAACATTGGTTTAACCTGCTGGGGATAGAGAGCATAAGGCTTTTGTGTTTTAGGAGATTTAAATATTTTTAAAAAGCTCTTTGGCACGTTCCATAACCCATCCTTAATGAGGTTCCAGAAACCTCTACCAGACCATAGGTGTAAGTCCATCTAATAATCTCTGAAGACACAGCTTCCCCCTCCTCCACCATCTGGGGCCCTGCGTGGAGACGGATACAAACCAGCCCTTCCCAGAAGGAAGCTGAGGGGTACAGTGGTGCTAGTTAGTGATGGTGGGAGAAATTCCTAAACCGTTACCCACATTGACCTCAAATTTCCCTTAGTGGAAAAACGTACCCGAAACCTAACCGACAGGAGTCAATAAATGTCAGGCAAGAACGTCTTAGTTTCCACAGCTTCAGGGCAAAGGCCATCACGTGGGGAGAGAGGATGGGAGGGATGCTCCCAGGAAGGTGAGAGGCCGGGACGCCTGGGAAGGGCACGAGAATACAGCAAAAGGGAATCAATCACACACCCGCCACTTCCACGGCCTAAATCAAGAAACTGT
Organism: Peromyscus eremicus; assembly: GCF_949786415.1. Lineage (NCBI taxonomy): Eukaryota > Metazoa > Chordata > Mammalia > Rodentia > Cricetidae > Peromyscus > Peromyscus eremicus. The sequence goes on from NC_081419.1 coordinate 51,225,763, forward strand.
ACAAAGACTGACTATGGTGGTGTGGCCTTGGGGTCTCAGTACTTGGGAGGTGGAAGCAGGAAGATCTTAAGTTCAGGGCCAGCCTGGACCACCAAGCAAATCTGAAGTCAGCCTGGGCTACATAGCAAGTGTCAATATCCAAAAAGGGGAAGAAAAACAAACAAACAAACAAATAAAAAAACAACTCTGAAGTTACAAGGAAATATATGGACTGGTTTTTGGTGTAATACTATGCAAATGATTTGTCACAGGTTTAGAGAAATCAGAGTACAAGAAAAGGACATGATGCAGCAACAGCATCTGTATCAGGCAGAAGGATAAGGGACCCTGGCTGGAATTTTAAGCCAAGCACCTCACATCTGCCACTCATTATGGGGTAACAGTGAAAACTCCGCTATGTGGATGTAAAATTTACCTAAAAGCAAAGATGCTAATTATGGGCAAAGCACTTGGAGTAATGACAGCCCACACTGGCCAGTTCCCCAGGGTCCCTGTGAAGCAATCACACTAAACTCCTCAGCACATACTACTGAGGAAAGCCAGGGGATGTGGCCCCACCCAACGCCCTGGTCCACACGGGCACATCCCCTAAGACAGAAACGCTTCTCTTTCCTTGGAAATACAGTATGTTCGTAATTTCTAAGCGTGAGAGTTAAATCTCACATCTGTTTCCCCCTCCTTCCCTTCCTCCCTTTGATTTTTCAAAAACTGTTTAGAGGGGCTAGCAAGATGGCTTAGTGGGCAAGGACACTCGTTACCAAGGCTAATGACCTGAGTTCAATCCCTATGACCTAGATGACAGAAGGAGAGAACCAACTTCTGAAAGTCATTCCCTGACCTCCACACTCTATCCCCCACCACTCCAACACACACACACACACACACACACTCACACTCACATATACACACACACACACACATATATATATATACTCACACATACAGATACATACATACTCACACAAATACACACAAACACACACACATTCTCATACACAGACACTAAATTTTTTAAATGTAATTTTAAAACTTTTAACTGTTAGATGTCTTAAAGTCAAACTTGAAATTTAAATATAGTGTATTCTTATCAGAGGTCTGAAAACATACTAAAATTATTTCACCATTTCAAAAACAACCCCCTAGTGACAGACATGATTTATTCATTAATTATATCTATGTTCCTCAACTATCACTTGTTATTTTAAAGTGTAATACTCACAGAGACCAAGGTTCAGCGACAACACATAAGGGTTCAAATCTCTGTTTCAAAGTAGCTCCTAGTAATTTTTCATATCCATATTTAGACAGAATTACATCATACCATTGTATTTATCTCATAATTTTGTGGTTTTGTTTGGGGTTTGTTGCTGTTGCTCTCCTCTCCCCCCCCCCTCCATCCTCCTCCCCTCCCCCCAGGGCTAGAGATCCAACCAAAGGCCTCACAGGTGTCAGGCAAGCAGGCCACTGCTGAGCCACAGCCTAGACCTTTACTTACCCAGCCGCAGCCAAAGGCCAACGGCTTTCATCTGAATAAACGCGAGGGCTGGGGAAAGCCATGGGTCAGAACGTCCAGGTAGAGGTGTAGACAGACATAGGAACAGGGTCCCTCTGAGTAGGAACGGCTTAATACTACGATGAACAAAACCAGCAATCTCTCTGCAAGAATGTCGCTCAGCCGCTACCTTCCTTTCCTGAGCATCCGCTTAAACTGAAGGACTGGAGCCAGGGATCCCCGGAACTGGACCCACATGGAACATTAGATGCCTTAACAGCAGCCCGAGCAGCTGGGGGCCTTGTGGGCCTCTGTGGTATGGAGTGCCTGTACTCCATGCCTGGGGCCCTGTGGCTTCTACCAGCGTATTGGCCAGCAGCATGAGACACATGACTAAGTATGACAACAGGTGGTAAAGTATGACAACACTCTAACGCTGCTCACTGGAAAAATGACTCTAAACATAACTGAAGTTGTAATATAGAGCTTGTGTTTTTCTCATACTCCTCATTTCTTGCTGAACACACCACTCTGGGATTCACCTCCTGTACCTATGTCTGTTTGCATCTCTACCTGAATCTTCTGACTCATGGTTTTCCCCCACCCTCGCATTTATTTTGATGAATACTAATCATAAGCTTTTGCCTGAGTAAAGCCCAGAACGAGGTACAAGTTCCTACCTGCTGCAAACAGGGCCCGGGCAGCTAAGCAGGGTCTCTTTCTTTCTCTAGCTGTCTTGTTAACTCAGCCAATCACTAATTTAGGAATCTGTGGACTAAGGGATCCTTCCGGGCACCTACATTGCTCAACACTTAAAGATCACATTCAGAAGAATAAGTGTGAGCTAGCATTGGGTATCAACAAAAACAAAATATGTAGACTTAACAAGACATTAAGCATCTACCAAATCAGGGTCAGTCTTGGTGATGAGCAGTGAGTGACTCATGATAGTGACTTGACACGCCATTTTATTGTGTAGAGATGAGATGTAGAAGGGCCTCTTACCTTAGTCTGGGAGCTCAGAGAAATGACCTGGGACAGAAGCAACTTGCAGCCACTCCTAGAATGTGTATGACCTTCATCCCTGTGACCTCACACTGGACCACCACCCACAGGCATGGTCCATAATGCACCTGCAATGAGCAGTCACGGCCATCTCAGCTTTAACCATTGAGCTTTTGGCTAAGTGCAGGATCCAACATCAGAAACGCATCAGTAGATTCTAATTTGAACTGATTCAGTGTGTGTGTGTGTGTGTGTGTGTGTGTGTGTGTGTGTGTGTGTGTGTGTCTGTGTGTTAATATGTGTCCATATGGGGGGTTCACATGACGTCGTGTGCAGATGGAGGTTGGGATTTGATGTCACGTGTCTTCTTCAATTGTTTACCACCTCATTATTATTTTTAAAATTTTTCCAGTTATTTATTCATTTTGGAGGGAGATGTTCCAGTTAGCATCTCTGTTGCTATGATAAAGCACTGACCAAAAACAACCTGGGATGGGGTATTTTATTTCATCTTACAGTCCATCATGAAGGGAAGCCATTGCAGGAAGTCCAGAAGGAACTTGGAGGCAGGAACTGAAGTACAGACCGTGGTTGGAAGCTGCTTGCTGGCTTCCTTTTCCTGGCTTGCTCAGTTACCTCTTTTATACAGTCCTGACCCACCTGCCTAGGGATAGCACCACCCATTGGGCCGGGCCCTCACGCATCAACTAGCAATCAAGAAAATGCCTCACAGACATGGCCACAGGCCAGTCTGAGCTAGGCATTTCTTCAGTTGAGGTTCTTGCCAGGTGACTCTAGTTGAGTCAAGTTGACAAAAACTAACCAGTACTGTCGTATAAATGTGAGTGTGCACACATCACCACATGCATGTGGAGGTCTGAGGACTTGTGAGAGTCAGTAATCCCCTACCACCATGTGGGTCCCAGGGATGGAACTGAGTTGGCAGGTGGGGCAGTAAGTACTGGGCATCTGGTCAACCCTCACTTTGCTTTCTGAGATAGGGTCTCTCATGAACCTGGACACAGCCAGTTCAGCTAGACTGTCCAGCCAGCAAACTCTGGAAATCCTCCTGCTGCCACCCCACCCCCACCCCGCAGCACTGGGATTACAAGTGTATAGCACTGCATTTAGCTTTTACGTGGGTGCTGGGGACTGAACTCAGGTCTTGGGGCTTTGGAAGTAAGCAATTTGTCAACTGAGTCATTTCCCCAGCTCCAGATGTTGGTTTTTGGTCTTTTTTTTTTTTTTTTTTTTTTTTTTTTGGTTTGCTGTTGTTGTTTTTAATACATTCAAAGGCCCATTATCTCTCATCACCTTTAGGGTACTTACAATAAAAATTATCTTAGGAAAATATTGTATGTTACAGAAGCCACGTGTTTAGACATAATTCTCTAATGGAAACATGCTGTGGCTTTCTACAGTAAATAAGGCCCTCAAGTACACCAGAGTTTGCAATCCCGAATCCCCTTTCAAATGCTTGTGGGAAATCAGCTATTTACTTATTTATCATTCCATCAAGTGGAGGCGAATTTTGGGGTGAAGACTTCCATCTTATAATTCAAATGATCACACTCTACACACCTGGATCAGAATTTGAAGTGTCCGATTATCAGATTTTAACAGAACCTCTCAAAAAAACCCAAAATGCAAATCCCATAGAGGATCATTAACCCCTTGAGGAATCTCATCTCAGGCACTGCAGAGAGCCCACCGCAGACGTGGTCCGTGGGTTTTGTGACTTTCCCACTGAACTGACCTCTGCAGCTGGAGATGCCGCAGCTGTGGAGTTGACCATCTTCTTCCTTCATTTGCTGAACCTGAGTCAGAGAAGGAACACACTGTGCACGGACACACGTTTTGTGTCATTCAGATGCCAAATGTTCAAAGTATACAAATATTGCAACAGGCCACTCCCAGGCCAGGCAGCGATCCAGTCATTAGCTCACCCTGCCTTGGTGACCTCATGCCACTGTCAGGGCTGTGCAGTTTTTATAACTACTTCACCGGGGAGCTTAAAATAAGCAACCTCTCCCCTCCCGGTCTCACCCCCCTGGAGGGCTTGCGAGCTCACGCTGACAGTAGAGAATTTGCTAGCTCAAGCTGACAGGGAAGTTCAGGAGTCTGGATCATTCCATCAAGTGGAGGAGAAAGCAAGTTGGAGACAGGGCTGCTTTCATCAGTGTAGGTGATGAGTAATGGAACGGGAGCAGCAGAGGGATGGTTTCCAGAAAGCCAACGCCACGCAAGCACCCTTGCCCACCATACCATCACTACCTCCAACCCACAAGGAAGGAAGGAAACTTTTCTGTTTTATATTTTTTTCCCCTCTGAATTTTAACGGGAAGAAAATTATAAAACCAAGAACCTTCCTATCCCAGGAGACATTTAGGTTTAAGCTGGACGGAGCACTACCCCTGAATCACAGGCAACAATTTCACGCTGGCAGGGGAATGGACTAAGTGACTTAATGGATATTTTCCATCTCTAATTTCCATGATTAAAAGAAAGAGGTTGAGAGGGGTACATGTGGAGCCTATTGTGAGTTTGCCAATGAATCCTAATTTAGATCAAAGAGAGTCCATGAGACACCGAACCATAAACACCCTAGTGTGTGTTACTTCAAGGAAGTTGTTAGTGTGTTCCCGATGGCTATTATGGGATATAGTTGCGCTCCATAGCCTGTGCCCTTTAATTACTAATATAGAAGAAAATCCCATATAAGAGCAAGGAATGTAAATGAGACCTCTGCTCTTTTGAACCTTTTATGCATTTGCCAAATTAGAGTTTGCTGTGGACTTTGGTTTTCCCTGATCGCTGTTGGTAGTGATCATTTGGCTCATGGGATTAAATCTGACTTTCTAAAAACTATTTCCGATCAGCGTGCAGATTTCAGACCTTTATGTGCGCTTTGCGCTGAGACATGGATCATCAGAACCAGATTGGGAACAACTTTGAAGTTTTCAAAGGTATGGAAGAAATCCTCTTCCATTCTCATCTTTCCCTCATTGCTCTCGAGCACAGGTTGCTGGCTGCCCCCGAGAGAGCAGCCTGCAGAGTCCAGAGGTACATCATGACACCATGCTCATACAAGCTCCTGGCTTCTGGAGAGCTCTAGGCACTTGAGTCTGGATCAGTAGGTATGACCACACTGTTGTTCACACCAGGCTTTCAAGCAGCATTTCAAGAAGAGAACAACCACACATGTCAGCTTCAACAGTATGAGTATAATGATGCTTCGTTCTCTAGGGTTCTGCTGCCTGCCACTTGCGCAGAAAAAAAAGAAATGTCAACAGCTTTTCACATGCATTGGGTGCTGAACGGAGGACCAGGCCCTGCATCCATGCAAAGATGCTTATTAAGCTGAGTGAGTACTGAGGATGTTCGCCATTAAGTGAGTCAGGCTATGTCCAATCCTGCATCTTGTTCAATAAAGCAAAGTCCTTTGCCATCTGTCTCCTACTACAAAGAGATTAAAATAATGAAATCACTGCTAATGAGTAAACTAAGTAGAGGCGAATTCCCTGGTAGGAGATGTTGGTGTTCCTCTCCTGATGATGTCGTGTCCTCAATGAGGCAGAGAGCACAGGGGAGGCCACTGGATTGTGCATAAACAGGGATGCCTAAAATCAAAAACCAACACAGCATATGTCGGCATTTAAAGCCCCATCAAAGAAACATCCAACTTTTCAGCTGTAACCCAAATGTAAATTTTCCTTACCCTGTCAATTAGCAGATTACAAAGCCTTCTGCAGCAGCAAGGCCATTCTGCTGGCAGCGCCCGAGCATTTGGACCGGGTCCAGGTCAGACAGATGGTGTGGAAAAGGGGTGCCATGAAACGTCCCCTGTCTGCCGAGTCAACGGTTCTTCCACACAGCAAGTGTAAGCTTCAAGGGGCTGACCCGCAAGGTGAAGCCCTTCACCCGCACAGCTGGAGAAGCGTGTGGGCGTCTCCATGCACAAACTCCATGTGGGAGGCACAGTAGTCTGGCGTTAAAGGAGGCATTTAGAGATGGGATTGTGCAGGACAACTGGTTGGAAATCATGTTCCTTGGCACCTAAAGAGTCTCTCCTCAGTGAGCATGGAAAGCAGGGTCACTGTGTCCCCCAAGTTTAACATGATTGTTTAACTTAGGAGACTAGAGAGTGTAGGCTGTGTTTGGAATGCTAACTGTACCGCATATAGTAAACTGATGTGATCATGGGGAACCGCCGGAGTGGTTGACCTGTCACTCAAAGACATCTTCCCGTTGTTCACTTCCACCTGACACCAACCCGGTTGCACAGAAAGGTTTAATTCAGGAACTGATGGTTAGTAAAGTCACTATGCATCATAATAGCAGCCTGCTGACTTAGAAAATTAATCTTATAATGGAAACACTAATTGATGCTTCTTTGATTAAAAACAAAACGAAACAACAACCACACACACACAAAAAAAAAAAACCTTAAATCCCCTTTCATTGAGACCCAAAAGGCAAAACAAAGTTGTATTAATTTTAAAATATTTTTAGACAAATAAAAGTGTCTCTGTTTTGGCTCACAGCTTCAGAAGGTGTAGTCCATGAAGGTAGGGGAGGTATGGTAAAGCATAGAGCAGGGCAAGGCATACAGCAAGGCTGTCCACACCACAGGAGAGCAGTAACCAGAAAGCCAAGCAGGGACCAAAGGAATACATAACTGTCACATGTAACCCTAGTGACTAACTCTCTCCAGTGGGCTCTGTCTCCTGAGTTCTAACCGTCCCCAAACAGCATCACCAGCTAGGAAAAAACATTCAAAACTGAATGTGTGAGGGACGTTTCCAATTCAAACCAGAACATCTCTGAACTGGTAACAACTAGACGTTTGTGAGTGCCAACAAGGCACCGGGCACTTGACCTGCATCAGCTCACTTCATCTTTTTATGGCCCCCAAAGATGGGATTATTCGTGTTATTTTAAAGGTCAGACATCAAAGGCCCAAGAAAGGAACCAAACCACATTCAGACAGTAACTCTCGGTGCTTTTCCCATTCCAGGCTCTGACGTATCAGCCTGGCCTCTTTAAATTCCACCACAAGGCCCCAAGGAGAGAGGTAGCCATTGGTTCCAAGTTCCAAGTCAAACTGTCTTCCAATGGACATGTGCCACTCAGGGCTGGGCAAAGCCAGTGGCCCAGTGCCAAAGATTCAGTGGCCGTCCATCATTACTCCTTCCCTGGCTTCAGGTCTTGGCTAGTAGAACATGACCTTGAGGGTAAAAGGGTACTGTGTTCTACAGAGGCAGAAAGGCAGGCTGTAGGAAGTGCCTCTAGGGGCATTCCCGCCAGACAGGAAACTGGAGTCCGCTCACCGAGTAACCAACTGAGGGACAGGCAGACAAAAAAGGTGGCCCTGGCACTTTGGGTGTCCATGGTAGCCTTCCCTTTTGTCTGTGTTTCCTTACCTTTCCCGGCTCACTTACCTCTAGCAGCCTGCAGGGGGGGGGGGGGGGGGGGGCAGGCCTACACGAAGCTACGTAGAGACCCTGAGACCATTATCCCAGCCGGAAGTTAAGAATTTTTTTTTTTTTTTTAGCTACTTCGAGCAAAAGTGGGCTCTTTGTTTGTTTTGTTAGTTTGTTTGTTGTTTGACATGATCCTGGCCAACAAAATAGAAGAGAGCTCGATGTGCTGCTGTCTACAACAGCTCTGATTGAACGACCTAGACCTGGCACAGCACTTGGTGCTACAAGGTTTTCAGACCCAGACCGGGGTGACCTACCACACCTGGGGAGGGATTTTATGACTAGAATCACTGTTTTCAGGTCCGAATGACCAATAAAAGAGGCTAATCAAGCAATTAAAACAAAATTAACTCCGTCATCAGTTTAAACTTTTCAACCCAGGCCCCTGCCCTATATCCACACCCTATGAAGAGGAAGTGAGTGGAAAAAAAAAAAAATCACAAAAGCCCCACTGGAGTAACAATTGGCCATTTTAACGCTGGCAACTTAAACTGACAATTACGTTGTTAATTGATAGCTATTCCACTGAGTTGTCATCCGCGTAGATGGTCCAGATTAGCAATGTTGTTTTTTGCATTGTGATTAAAGCTCTGGGAAGCTGCATAAGACTGTTGTAGTCTATTGTGGAGACGGTCTAACACAGAGAAGAGGAAAGGGGCCAGCCTCCTTAAAGACGCGCGGCTGACTTAAAGGAAGCTGGGAATTACAAAGTCAAACGCCACCTTTAACAGAACGGGAGTACCGACATGCAACACTGGTTAAGGGAATTTCCTTCTACACAAGTCAAATATTCATTAGCAGGGTGACAGTCAGTGGCAAGGCCACTGAGCATGCCCAGGAAACAGTCCCCCAGACAGTGAGGCCCACAGAGACCCAGTATTGTTTCTGGAACTTTCTCAAACTCAAGGTAGTAAAATAAAGGCCAGAGCTGGCTTCTTTTGAGGTTGTTTTGTGGTGCTGGGAATCAAACCAGAGCCCTGTGTCCAGTAGTCAGTTACTCGACACTAAGCTACAGTCCTGGTCAAATGTTATGTCTTTTTGTTCATATTACATTTACTTATTTGAGGAGGGGGCAGGTGTGTGTACCATGGTACATGCATGGAAATGAGAGGAATTGGTTCTCCCCATATACCACGTGGGTCTCGAGGATTAAACTCAGTACATCAGGCTCAGTGTAAGCGTCTCTACCTGCTGGGTCATCTTGCTAGGCCATCGATGCTAACTTTCTAAAGAAAGAAGAGAAAAGAAAAGAAAAAAAGAGAAGAGGAGAGGAGAGGAGAGGAGAAGAGAAGAGAAGAGAAGAGAAGAGAAGAGAAGAGAAGAAAAGAAAAGAAAAGAAAAGAAAAGAAAAGAAAAGAAAAGAAAAGAAAAGAAAAGAAGTCATGGTGGATCACAGTTGGGAGAGGAGGATCACAAATTCCCCTTTAGCTTAAGCTACACATGGAAACCTTGTACCAAATAACAAAACAAACAGAAAAGCGTGTGTGTGTGTGTGTGTGTGTGTGTGTGTGTGTGTGTGTACAATACATCTTACTTAGAGTCTTAGTCACTTAAAGGTACCTTGCTGCTGCTTTTTTGGTTTGTTTGCTTAATATAGGGTCTGGCTGTGTCACTCAGGCTAGTCTCAAACTTGTAGAGCAGTGGTTCTCAACCTGTAGGTCACGACCCCTTTGAAGGGTCACATATCAGATATCCTGTATATCAGATATTTTACATTATGATTCATAACAGTAGCAAAATGACAGTTATGAAGTAGCAATGAAATAATTTTATGGTTGGGGGTCAGCACAACATGAGGAACTGTACTAAAGGGCTGCAGCATTAGGAAGGTAGAGAGACATTGGTCTAGACTCACTCAGGTGATCCTCCAGCCTCAGCTTTCTGAGTAGCTGGAACTATAGGTAGGCTGCTCCATACTGCCTGACCTATGGCTTTCAAAACTTGTGAACCCAAATTGAGCTTCTAAGTTTTTCTACTGTGGAGAAGCCTTAAGCTCCAGTTAGTATTGTTAGTGTTGGGTAGCAGGGAAGAGTGAGCTTGGACATCCACTGGTAGCATTTCAAGAGGGCCAGACTGGACCCTCTCCTCACATGGGGCAGTCCTGGCCACAAGGTGACAGCTGCCCAAATCCTAAGCATAGTGTCCTGCTGGAAGAAACCCAGTGACAAGGGAGAATCATGGCTTTAGGATGAATGTGGACATTTAAGCTATTGATTGATCATCTCTACATCTTTATCTCCTCTTAAATCAACAGGCCTGGTAATGGGGGGCTGGAGAGATGGCTTGCCAGTTAAGAGCCTGTGATGGGGGAGCTGGGGAGATGGTTTGGTGGTTAAAAGCCTGGTGATAGGGTGCTGTGGGATGTCTTTCTGTATGCTGTGAATATGTGTTGCTCTCATTGGTTGATAAATAAAGCTGTTTGGCCAATGGTGAGGCAGCATAAAGTTAGGTGGTACATTCAAACTGAAGACAGAGATGAAGAAGGGTGGAATCAGGGCAGATGCCAGCCCAGTGCCCAAGGAGCAACATGCCAGAAGGCTGATAATGCCACAGCCACATGGCAATACATAGATTAATAGAAATGGGCTAATTTAAGATGAAAGAGCTAGCTAGCAAGAAGCCTGAGCCATAGGAAAAAACTAGTTTGTAATTAATATTAAGCCTCTGACTGGTTATTCAGGTACCAGCAGGCAGGAGATATTTATCCGTCTACAGTGGGGGGCTGGGGAGATGGCTTGGTCGTTAAGAGCTCTTACTGTTCTTGCAGAGGACCTGAGTTCAGTTCCCAGCACCCAAGTCAGGCTGCTCTCAATGACCTGTAACTCCAGATCCAGGGGGATCCAACACCCTCTTCTCACCTCCGTGGGCACCAGCGTATGTATGTGCATATGTATGTGCATATTCTCACATACATACCCACAGACCATGCACATAATTTAAAATCAATCTTTAAAATTTTTAATTGACCAGTCTGACAATAAGGGTCAAACTGAAGCGGCATGATTTTCCATGTGATCTGTAAGTTTTTATTTGACGGGGGTTGAGACAGGGTTTTCCTCAGTAGCCCATACGGGCCTCAAACTCCCTATGCATTCCTAGGCTTGCCTCAAACTCACAGCAATCCTCCTGCTGCATCTTCCTAAGTGTGGCAATTAATGTGCGAGCCACCCAGGGGCAGCTGTGTTAGGTGGTTTCTCCTTTCCTGCCCCTCACGGTATCCTCACACCACCACCACCCCCCACCCCACCCCACCCCCCACCCCCCCAACCCCCCCACCCCCCGCCAACCTTCGGTCAGCATAGCTGCACAACTGTCTCGCTGTGCAGTGAGAGGACAACCCGCCTCAAACCACATGGCTGGCACAAGGGTTCTCATTTCTGTGTAGACAACCACCTCTCAGCTACACTCTTACTCGGGGTTTGAGTGGGACACGCACCATCTCTAAGGCTCCAGGGTGAGCAGGCACCTCAGGTCCATGCATTTGGGTTATTCCGTGTCTCTGGCCACAGAAAAGGATCAGGGATGAGGACAAACCCATTTAATCAAATAAGAATCCACCATGGAACTTTTGCTAGAAGTCCTTGGAAGGAAAAAGCAGCATCCTTTCTTTAGAGTTTAGATCAGGTGAGGCAATGTAAACTTAGACACGACTTAGGCTAGCACTTGTAAATGTACGCTTATACTGGGTTGAGAAAATAGGAAATACATTGTAGGTAAAAAGAGTCAGGTGTCTCGCTATCAAAAAAGAATCTAAATAGGAAAAGACAAAGGGCAGGAAGGAACTGTGACCCTCGGGACTGGAATTGGAGGTTCTCTGTAATACAGACAAAATATAGATTTGTGTGTGTGCATGCATTAGCATAGTATACTTCCAAGAGTGTCTCCTGAGAACACTTTGATGTAATGACACCCCAGATCCCGGTTCACTTCTTAGGTAAAAGGGACCAGGACTCCTTAAAGAACTGAATGTTTCTAAGGAGTGGGTCGAGAGACTATCAGGAGACTCTGTAGTGCTGATAAGTCAGGAAAGGGGGAGGGAAGCCCAATGAAGGGCTTGGAAGAGTCTACAGCCACGCCACCCATCTATCAGAGGATCCCAAAGAATGCCCTGGCTGCCCAAACCAGAGCCGACCAAGCAGCGAAACCAACACGGGGTTATAATCCATAGAAGAGAATACCCATCTGTGACAGTGTCACTAAATCTTTGTGTTCAGTAAGTAATGGATAAAACCATCAATGGACAGACCAGCTCCTCCAGCACTTCCCTCCCCTGAGTCAGTGGGTAGGTGGGTAAGACTGCTCCTTCCTACCCCAGAGGACTCCCCGGCTCCTCTGGGGCCTCCCACCCCAATCCATCAAGTAGGCTCTGTTCTTTCCCACCCTGTAAGCAGTCCATCTCTTCTGGGATCTCATTTCTCACAGCCAGTGGATAGGCATCACTCTGCCCCGCACCACAGGCCTCAGGGCTCCTCCAGGATTTTAACCTCCAGGCTCTGCCAGACTTCCCAGATCCCCCAGTCTCCCCTGTCCTCATGCCTCAAACGAGGCCCATCCCTTCCCAGCCTATAAGCCACCCACCTCTCTAGGACTCCAGGCAGGTCCTGCCCTCCCTGTCCCTATAGGCCTCGCGAGGACACACCCAGCTTCCAGTATCTTCTACACCCAATCACCAAGGGATCAGATCTTACTCACGGCAGAGCAGACATGAAGAACCGCTTCAGAAGGCAGCCGGAGAGGAGCAGCAAGGGCTGTGGTCACGCTTGGATGTTGTCTGTTTGCAGCCTCTGGTTGGTTAGTGATAGAACCTGCCCCCTTCAAACCTTTCTTTCCACAAAAGAAGAGGTCTCAACCCTCTTACAACTTAGTCTTCTCTGGAACACTATACATGCCTGGGCTGAAAGAAGAGAGACACAACCAGCAAACTGCCTTAGATGAAGCCAGGCATGGTGGCCCTTACCCATGAACACAGCCCTCAGGAGGCAGAGGCAGGTAGATCTCTATGATTCTCAGGGCAGCCGAAGCTACACAGTAAGATCCTGTCTCCGGGAAATTTAAAAAAAAAAAAATTAAACAACAACAACAACAAAAAACCTACTTATGATACACAAGTCCCAGCATAGGAACAAAAGTAACACAAGAAAAGCAAGCCTCTCCCTCAAAAATAGATAGATAGATAGATAGATAGATAGATAGATAGATAGATAGATAAATAGACAGATAGATATCACACAATGAAACATACCAAGAAAGAAACCAGAGAAACAATCCCTTTCACAATAGCCTCAAAATTTTATGAATAAAATATCTTGGAATAAATCTGTGTTCGTAGGCCTCTCTAGAAACAGAACTGAAAGGATGAATATTCACAAGGGATTTATTAGATTAACTCACAGGATGTGCTCCTGGTAGTCCAGCAGTGGCTACCTCACACTGCAGAGGCCAAGCATCCGGGGATTATTCAATCCAGGCTGGCTGTTTGAGCAGTGCCCATCTGGCACTGTAAGCCTGGAGACCTCCTTGAGAGCTTCTGGTCTTCGGCTGACCTGGGAATCCTGAAGGACTTGGTTCTGATCTCGGAGAAGGAACGCCACAGAAACAGGACAAGCAGGCAAAGTCATTCCCGTCATCTTCTGTGTCCTTTTATCTGGGCTGCCACCAGAAGGTGCCACCTACATGTAGGGTGGGTCTTCCTGCTTCAGATAATCTAATGAAGAACGTGTCCTACACATGGGAGTGCCCAGCAGCTGTGATTTGGTTGATTCCAGATGTAGTCAAGTTGACAACCAAGAACAGCCATCACAAAATCTAACCGAAGAAGTTTTCACTTCTATAATAAAAATTTTAAGGCACTGAAGAAAAACACTAAAGAAGATACCAGATGAAAAGATCTCCCATATTTATGGATTGTTAGGATTAATATTGTGAAAATGACCAAAAGTGATCTTTAGATTCAATGCAATCCTCACCAAAATTCCAATGAAATTCTTCCATAGAAATTGAAAATTTAATCTCAAAATTCATATGGCAACTCAAAAGGTCCAGGATAGACAAAACAATCCTGAATCATGAACAATAAAATTAATGTTGCTGAGGCTTTATATCCCAGACTTCAAAGTATACTACAGATATATTGTGATAAAAACAGACAAACAAACTGGCCGGGCAGTGGTGGCGCACACCTTTGATCCCAGTACTCAGGAGGCAGAGGCAAGTGGATCTCTGAGTTCGAGGTCAGCCTGGTCTACACAGCAAGTTCCAGGACAGCCAGGACTAACCAGAGAAATCCTGTTTCAAAACACAAACAAACAAAAAAAAAGTGCTGATTTTAAAAAGGTGGGCAGTGGTGGCACATATCTTTAATCCCAGCACTTGGGAGGCAGAGGCAGGTGAGTTCAAGGCCAGCCTGGTGTACAGAGCAAGTTCCAGGACAGTCAGAGCTGTTACACAGAGAAACCCTGTCTCAAAAAACCAAGAAACAAAAAAACAAAAACAAATAAAAACACAAAAGAAACCAGACATCAATAAGATAGTACTGAGTTCCCATATGAAAGCCCACATTCCTACAGTCACCTGATTTTTAACAGAGGCCAAAAGTACACATTGGATAAGCCACGGCATCTTCAGCCAATGGGGCTGGTCGAACTGACAGCTACATGTGGAAAAATGAAACTAGATCTTTAACTCTCCCCTAGCACAAAACTCAACTCCAAATGGATCAAGGACCTCAACATAAGACCTTGAATCTCTTAGAGGAGAAAATAGAAAAAGAATGAAGAAAAGAAATAAAAAGGAAAGGACATGACTGCTCCTAGGTATGGTAGAGGAGAAAGTTTATTGTAGATAAAAGGGAGAGCATAGCCAGAGGCAGGGGCACCTGGGAGAATCCAGAGTGGACATGACCCTGAGTCATGGGAGAAGATGGGGAGGGAAGAGGAGTGAGGAGCTGCTGACCAAGAGGGGCAGCCTGGGCTAAGAGACTGACCAAGAGAGTAGACTAAAGAGACCAGATAACCAAAATGGTTGGATCATATAGGGAAGGGCAGCTGGGGGAAGGGCAGCCCAGACCCTGGGCTGGAGAAGTTTAGGATAGGGGGAGAGAGATTCCAGACATACCCTGCAACAGGTAGGGGCTGATGGATGCTGGGAGAACCGGGCCGCCAGGTCCACTTTGATATGTTAAATAGGCACCTCTGCCATTTGCCTTATTAAGACTTAACAGAGAATATGCTTCAACTTAGAAGCACAAGAATGGACTTTCTGAACGGGAATCTGGTAGCACAGACATTAAGACCAACAACTGACCCAAGAGAGCGCATGAAACTGAAAAGCTTCTGTGCAGCAAAGGACACCATCATCCTAAGTGAAGGGCAGCCTACAGGATGGGAAAAAGTCTTCTCCAGCAATACATAAGCCAAAGGCCAGTGTCTAGAATATATAAAGAACTCAAAACACTAAACACCAAGAAAACAAGCAACCCAATTAGAAAAAAAAAAAAAAAAAAAAAAACATGGGCATGCAACAAAACAGAGAGTTCTCAAAAGAAGCAATGCAAATGGATGAGAAATTTTTAATATTCAACGTCTTTAGCCACTAGGGAAATGCAAATGAAAGCGACTTTTAAGACTTCTTCTTATTTGAGACTTATTACCCTGTCAGAATAGCAAATACCAAAAAACAAACAAACAAAAAAACCAATAACAAAAAAAAACCCCACAAATACACTATATGATCCTGCTATACCACTCCTTGGCATATTCCCAAAGGACTCTATATCCTACTACAGAGATATTTGCTCATCCATGTTCATTGATGCTCTATTTACAATATCCAGGACATGGAAACAACCTAGATGTCTACCACTGGATGAATGAGTACTGAAAATGTGGTACATATACACAATAGAATATCATTCAATGCTAAGAAAGTAAAATTATTAAATTTGCAAGTTATTGGATGGAGCTGGCAATAGTCATTCTGGGTAAGACAACCCAGACCCAGAAAGATAAACATCCCATGTTTTGTCTCATATGTGGATGCCATCTTAAATCTTTAGGTATGGATGTTTAAATTGGAGTACTCATCAATGTCAGTAAACTAGTGAGGGGCAGGACTTCAAAGGAAGTGGGATATAATGTGGGTGGTGTGAAGGGGGGAAGGTAAACAATAAAACAAGAAGGATTAAATGGAGTATGGGGGGGCAGGAGGGCAGCGTAGAGGAGAATTATGTGGGGGAAGGGATAACTAACACTAAAAAACTGTGAAACTCTGAAAACATCGTGTATAAACTTACCACTGTAGAAGCTACAGAAAATACATACATATGCATGTATAAAAGGACTTTAAGTGAAGTTACCCTATAACAAGGGTCCAGTGCCTTCACCAGATACTACAGGCTAGCAAGTAAAAAGCTCAGTGCCGAGTATTTGCTACCTCTTTTCCAGTTGTGGGTCAGGAGGGTCCCATTAGACTCCCCTCCCCCGCAAAATTACAGGCTGTTGAGCATTGCTTTTGATGGCAAAACCGTATTGCTGAAGGCATCGCATATTTGAGCTACAGGACACGGAGAAGTCAAGCTTGTACTGAGCTGGATGAAAGCTTCATCCCTACTAGCTAGAGCTTGAAGGTTCTAGGTATGCTACAGGACAGAAAAAGCAATTAGCAATGTTATCCAGCTGTTAAAGCCTCCAGGTCACAATAATGACTGGCCTGGCAAGGTAGGCTGACGCAATAAAGGCATTAGTGTTAGAACAGTAACCAACCGCTTTCTAACTAGATTTGAGACCTGCTCCACAAAGCAAAACTCATGCCTGGTACTACTACCTAGGAGAAAAACAAAAAAAAACAAAAACAAACAAACAAACAAAAAACCTGGTGCTGGCTAGGTCATAGGCCCTGCAGAGAACCTAATAATTTTATTCTGTTAAATGGACATAGTAATGAACTCCCCCTCAATTTTTATCTTAGTATCCATCTATTAGTGAATTTCTCAGTCCTCATCAGAGAAGCTTTTTTTTTTTTTTTTTTTTTTTGGTTTTTCGAGACAGGGCTTCTTTTTGCAGTAAATGTGTAACACAGAGATACACAACTGGTCAGCATGCAGAGAATAAGAGACTATGCGGTGCTCATCTCTAAATGAAATATCTATATCCCACTCCCTCCTCACAGCTCAGGAATCATCAGAGAAGAGCGGGGCAGAGACCGTACAAGCCAGAGTTGGTGGATGTCTGCAGTGAAACAGTTGCTGGCCATGACAATGTCATTGCGTGCGTGCGTATCCATCCTCATAGCAGCTATGGCTACAGAACCTTTGCAAGATCAAGCCAAACAAAATCCCAGCATAGCTGGGAGGAGGCTCATCAAGTTCCACCTCTAGCCAAGGGGCTACTTGTTGACAACAGATGGCTGTTGGGAAAGAGAGTCATTTTTCTTTAAGAGTGTGGCTCACTCGCTCTCAATAAAAATATCAACCCCTTTCCCAGTGCGTGCGTGCATACGTGTGTGTGTGTGTGTGTGTGTGTGTGTGTGTGTGTGTGTGTGGTGTGTTTCAAGAAGTTCAAGGTCATTCTCAGCTACATAGCAAGTTGAGATACATCCTGTTATACATGAGATGCTATCTCAAAAAAGAAAAAAAGTTTTTCCATGGCATCCCTGCACTGAAATCATTTTCAATCCCTTTTCGCCGCAGAGGAACAAGAACTCATCGATGCTTACTGGTTCCGTCATTGCCCTCCGTCTGAAGAAATGTGACAAGAGAGCTCATTGCCTCCACATCTACTGTGTCCTACAGAGAACGGTGACCCTCCTGACTCTTGGAGGTGACAAAGCAGGTCAAGCGGCATGGGCTTTCCTCAGTGACAGACACTGCAGCCTTTCCAGAGACCTCGTGCAGGCTGACGCATCACGTGAGGGTGCTTAAAAGTAAGGGTCACAGAGGAAGGAATCCTAGGAGAATTCTTCTCACTGAATACCGGAGTCATCCCTGTCTCCTCCCTTTCCTCCAAGTGATCACTGCAAAAACGTCGAGGTGAAACTGCACGAACCACTGTGACCTCTCAGGCCTTCCTCTCTACTGCTCTAAGGACATTTCCGGTTTGCAGGACCACTTCTAGCAACTGGCCAAGAGAAAGCAGCGAATTAGTACACTCTCTTTAGAGCAGAGCAGACACACCCATGCCTCCTGTTATGTGAGCTCACTGACAGACTGAGAAAAGCTTACCAGAGCCCAGAAACTCTGTCTCCTGGTGAAGGGAAGCAGGGATCATTTTAGCTTTGTCTCGGCTGGAGCTTTCTCTCTGGCCCAGAATTCGAGCCGAGGCTCACTCTGGGCCAGTGGTCATCAGCATCCCTCAGGATTTCTGTTGCCTCCACAGGGCACCACACACTCTCAGTGACGGCCCAAAGCCATAAAAAGCAAGCTCGGGATGCCAGCCTCCTCGAAGGCCTTCTTTCTGAATTCCTACGCAGTGACAGGATGCAGGTGTTGAAGGCAGAGAGAGGTTTGGTTTCGTTTCGAAATATTTATTTATTTATTTATTGTATGTATATGAGTGACCTGTCTTCAGGCACACCAGAAGAGGGAATCAGACCCCATTCTAGATGGATGTGAGCCACCATGTCATTGCTGGGAATTGCTGAACTCAGGACCTCTGGAAGTGCTCTTAACCACTGAGCCATTTCTCCAACCCGGCAGAGGGAGTTTTAATTTAGAGCTTCCCAAAATGTCTGCACTGGGTTAGGGCGTCATCAGTCTCCAAACGGCCGGATGCCAGCATGTTTCCTCGGGAGGACAACGCATTAGTAGCCTGACTTAGTGTTGCATTGCTGTGAAGAGAGCCCATGACCAAGGCAACTTTTTTTGTTTGTTTGTTTTAGTTTATTTTTTTAAAAGTGTTTTTTCATTTTACATACCAATCCCAGCTCCCCCTCCCTCCCCTTCTCCCATCCCCCACCCCCACCTCCCATCCACTCCTGGGGAAGGTAAGGCCTCCCTTGGGGAGTCAACAAAGTCTGGCATACTAAGTTGAGGCAGGACCAAGCCCCTCCCCCTGTGTCAAAACTGAATAAGGTATCCTACCCTAGGGAATCTGTTCCAGAAAGCCATTTCACGCACCCTGGATAAGTCCTGGTCCTACTGCCAGGGGCTTACAAAGAAAGCATTTAATTGGGAGTTTGCTTACAATTTCAGAGGGTTCAACCATTATCATCATGGTGGGGAACAGACAGGCATGGCCCTGGAGCAGTAGCTGAGAATTTTATATCCTGATCCAAAGGCAGAAAGCAAAGGAAGACACTGGGCCTGACTGGGCTTCTGAAACCTCACAGCCTACTCCAACTCCAATGACACACCTCCTCCAACAAGGCCACACCCCCTATTCCTTCTAATCCTTCTCAAACAGTTCCACTCCCTGGTGACTAAACATTCAAATATACTAGTCTATGGGGGCCATTCCCATTCAAACCACCATGTAGCTCTTTCCTCAATCATGCAACAAATATTTATTGACAGCTTTTTGAACTAAAACAGGCTGAGGAAACAGTGCTAAGCAAAATAGACACGCAAGCTTTCCTGAATAATTTGCTATTACCTCTACTCAACAAACATTTTTTCCTGATGGAGTCCCTCTAATAGCCCAGAAGGGCCTTAGACACTGTGACGCCATGTTGGCTTTGAACTTGAACAACTCTTGCCTCAGCTCCCAGAGTGGGCCACCTAGTTCTTCATCATCAGTAACTTCCTCCATTCCTTCAGAAAGCCCCCTGCGGACCCTCATCTGGTTCCACTGGACCCTGTTCTATTTCCTGTTACATTCTCTGTGCCCCTAGCACTTTTTGCACTAAAAGGGAATTCCCGGTTCCCAGGATTCCAGAGGTACACTGTTATTTTATATGTTTCAAAATCAGTGTCATTCTCATGTCAGATGTAAAGGACTATATAATAATCCTCACAGCATTTTAATTCTTTAACGCTACTGAAAGCAAGGGAAAATGGGATTCCATGGACAAAATCAGGGGGGAAAAATGAGTTTGGTGTGATGGTATACTCCTATAACCTCAGTACTTGGGAAGGATTGCAGCAGGTTGAAGCTCAGCTTGGGCTTCATAATGACTTCCAGGCCAGCTTGTGCTAGGTTAGATCCTGGAGATGGAGAGAGGAAAGGGGTTACAGAGAAAGAAGGGAGGGAGGAGAGAGAGAGAGAGAGAGAGAGAGAGAGAGAGAGAGAGAGAGAGAGAGAGAGAATACAGAATCTGTAAAGTATGTCTCTACCACTCTTGCAGGTAAATGTGGTTTTGGGGTCATGAATTTGGTCTATGTCACTATAATCCATTAAGATAGTCATAATTTGTTCATTAAACACTTCTCAGGAAACTTTCCGTAAGAAGCTTTAGAAGGGAAGAAGAGCAGATAATGGGAAAGCAGACTGGCTCTGGCAAGGCCGTGATAGACTATGCCTTAGCTTCACTATGGAGACCTCGAAGATGCTCGTCGTCTTCATCAGTTCACCTGTTTTGATGGTCAAAGGACCCAGTCTCTCCCTGCCACCAGACCAACAGCCCAGATTCTAGCCTCGTGGCTCACCAAGTACCTTGCTATGTCTTCCTGCATGTTGCTGGACTACTAGGGAAGAATAATTTTGGTAAATGGATCCCATGAATTAAGACCATTGAGGGACTAAGTCCCACGTTTAAAATTTGAAATGAAAACCAGGCCTGTATATCATAGTGAAAGATATAAAACCACAGGGAAACCAGAGAAATCCAACCAACCTGGCCAAGAAACCCCTTGCACAGAGGTTTGGGTGAAATCACAGTATTCTTTTAATTCAGAAACTCTTTTCTGCACTCCCCACCCCCAGTCCTGTCCTCAGGTTCCCCACACCCACCAGCCATCTGTACTGCCTAGTGTTTATTATCTCTTGACAAAAAGGAAACAATGTTTCCAGGGCAGTGAATCATCTGCTAAGTAGTGACTAACAACAAAAGGCATTTGCATGTCTCCAAATAGAGTCAATTTCCACAAGACACTGTAAAATAAGAGTTACTGAGTATTGACGGTTCATAACTACCCATTTCACAAAATAATTCAAAAGCAGGTGGAGAAGTCACTAATCACTAATGATCAGAAACATATAAAGAGGCATCACTGAGGTTCAAGTTAGTGGGTTCTCTCAGAGAAACTGCGTCCTCTGTATTTCTTCCTCAATACTACCCTGTTGATAGTATCTTTTAATGCCTGAGAACTACATTAGTTATTTTGAAGCAGAAAAAAAAAAAAATCAGCCTGTATTTGTAACAAAAAGTGTAGACATTGATGTTGTAATTATGTCATCATAAAGAGTATCGTAAAAGACAGCTTGCCTAAAAACATAGGGGAAATTATTTGGGGAAATTGTCAGGGACATGGCAATTTGGTAGTTGGAAAATAATTTAGGCAGCAAGCAATGTGGTCTGCTTACCCAAGCCCTAGAAAATTAAAAGGGGGAATGGAAACTTATTGTGGGTTTCACAAAGAAAAAATGGGTCCGGACTTTTCCTAACTGTAACCTTCTCCTGTTACAGATGTCAGCACAGAAAAGCTGGATACAAAGAGCATGAAGAGAAGACAGATCTGTCCAGACTCCTCCTGACCACCTGGGATTCCACCCTGAAGATGGAGATAAGTCTAGAACATGGCTGGTAAATTGTGATACTTCATCCTCTTTGATAAAAGCTGAATTAATAGACAAGTACCAAAGAAAAGAAACCTGCCATTAACAGAAAGGGACAGATTACTGTTCAAACAAAATATGGGTCTGCCATCGGAGATACGTAACGTGCTGGGGAAATCTCAATCGTTATTATTGTTAATTCTACTCAGAATTTATTTCTTCAGAAAGTTCAAATTTTACTTTAGGCTTTCTAGCTAACACACACACACACACACACACACACACACACACACACACAAATAAAATAAAATGTAACTTGGCTACATTTAATTAAGACACATTTTTGTTTGCCCCCCTAAGGTCAGGCTCACCAAGGAAGGCAGCTGAGGTGACATGAACACATGTGAGAACCACAAGGGTCACAGCTGTCTTCATGCAAGCCTCTGAGAGTTAGAGACATGGAAGAACACCACACCTCTTAGTGCAGCTGAGCAAGCCAGAGTGAACTGCCTCGGTAGACATACAGAAACGTTCTTTGCTTTGAGCTCAGCCTGGCACTTGTAATCAGATGAGAACTGAGACCAGATGCCCTCTGTAGCCAACCAGTAGATCTCTGCTCTGTGAGGTACAGCAGATTGTTCCAGAAGACATTTTGCTAGCTGGGGCTGCCTTTCTCCTGATGGTAAAAGAAGTGATTGAAATGGGAAGAACACACAAGGCAGGCACAGAAGGAGCAGGGCCAAAGCTCACATCTAAGGATGCAGAAAAACGTCTTGATTTTCTTTTAAAATCAAGGACACAATAGATCTAGCAATTCTACTCCCAAGTATATATGTAAGAGTTTGAAAAAGGAATCCAAATAAAACTTGTACACAAATATACATAGCAGTCATACGATAAAAAGGTGGAAAGACCCAAATGTCTATCGATTAGTAAATAGATAAACAAAATATGGCATACACTTGTTATAATTGGAGTACGGAACACCGTCATAGGCTCATGTTTTGGATGCTCAGCCATCAGTTGGTAGTGCTGCTCGGGAGGCTGTGGAGATTTTAAGAAGAGCAGCTTAGCTGGAAGCGGGTCCCTGAGGAGGTACTTCCACAGAAAAGCCACCCGAGCTGGCCACCCTGGGTGACAGCAGGATGTGAAGGTTTCTGTGGTTTGTGGTTTGGTGACAAGGCCACTGTTGACATCAGCGGTTTCCATGCACTATGGGGCAGAAGGCAGAATCGTTAAGACAGGAGAAGTGGGAAGTGTAGGCAACCCTTCCAAAACCTGGCGGGAAGCTGAGGTAACCCACAAGCCAAACCTCACCCAGCCACCTGCTGGCAGGACAACAGGAGCCTGAGGCAGCACAGACTGCTCTGACAGAGGTCCCAAGTTCAATTCCCAGCAACCACATGGTGGCTCACAACCATCTGTAATGAGATCTGGCGCCCTCTTCTGTGTACATAATAAATAAATCTTAAAAAAAAAAAAAAGTTAGCAACCTGCTGCTGCTGCTGCTGCTTTTTAAGAGTTCAGTGACAAGCATGCCCCCAGCTCTTCTGCAGCCTGGCTCGAAACCTTAGGGAAGTGACAATCCTGTTCATTTCTGCTCTTCGCAACAAATTGAGGAATTTTAACTTGCAGACTGCTTTGCTAGTAGCTCTTGGGGTTGTGGGGAAAGAAAGCTTCAAGAACAAAAGAGTGATCACAATGGATCAGAAACCGCAAAGCCAGCTTTGAGTCACGGTGCATGTGAAGACTTCCTGACGACAGCAGCAGGGTGCCTCCTGTGGTATTTCTTCACATCGGGGTTGTCAAGAGATCTAGCAGGACGAGGGTCAAGCTCAGCACCAGTCCCCAGCACATTCTATGCCACTGGCCTCCTCCATGCTGACGTGGTTGACTCTTCCCACCCAGCCCCTGCCTACCCCAACCCTAAGCTTTAATTCTAGAACACACAGCATGTCTCAGTAACCCTTCCCTTTGTCATCTATCAGAAAAGGAGCCACCCCACAGAGCCCAAGTGACACACAAGTCTTTGGTTTGGGTGGTATTTACACCTACCGACCTTTCTACTTTGCATCTGCAGTATCTTGAAGAGTAGTCTCTTTTCCTCTTTACCAGCTGATTAAAAAGCAGGTTTGGGACCATGTTGCCGCTTCCTAGTTTCCATTTCAGGGCTGACTCAGACTTCATTCAGCGTAGTTTAGATTTTGGCCAGTAACATAAACCCCAGGAGCCATTTTTTGGCATTGTTTCTTCCTGAATTTGGCCTATCAAGTAACCCTCAAGTTCAACACCAGAGTGTAAACAAGGAAGGCCCTCTGTTCTTTCTGTGTGAATGTCATAAAAGGTTTACTAGGTGTCCCCATGAACTGTGCCAAGCAAACAGCCCCAGGGCTACACTTAGGCTCTCCCGTGCTTGGGGGTAGACATTCCAGATGCCACATCTGTGGACACTTAGCAGGGTTATGCTATAACTCTTAAAGGATCATGTTCAAGGAGAGAGGGAAACAAAAACTAGCCTTTTCCTAACTTTTTTAAATAAAGGACTGTACTGTTATAATGAAGCAAGCACATTGAAACTAGAGACACCACACAGAATTTTGTTAAAACAGAAAGGTAATTGTAGCCATGTTGTTAGTCTCTACCCAGAACATTTAGAAATCATTATCATTTTATCCTAAGTGCTGAGTATATAATATGCTCTCAAATGTCAGCTGAAGGGATGTCATAAGCCCGAAAAATTCTATGAAGGGGACTATGATACTGGAGCTACTTTCTAGGACTAAGTCGTAATTCCCTACCTATTCCCTGAGCCAAGTCCACTCATCCCAGTGGATCAGATAAGGTTACACATGGATGAACTAAGTAGATAGTAGCCTATGAATCTCTGCTTTAGGCCTGTATGTTACATGCTTACTTTTTAATGATGTAACAATCCTGACTGTTACTCTTTCTATGGATGAGAATGTTTCAGGAAGGTAAAAAGTCCACAGAGTAGTATGGACTTAGAAAGGAGACAAAGTGAAAGTTGACATACTTTTCCTTCAGCACCCATTTTTTTTTAAAAAAGGTGTGTGTGTGTGTGTGTGTGTGTGTGTGTGTGTGTGTGTGTGTGTGTAGCGTTTTGCCTGCATTTACATAGGTGCACCACATTGGCAATGCAGCAAGGCCTTAACAGGGTGCCGAAATCCCTGAAACGGCAATTACAGATTCTTGTGTGTATCTATGTGGATGTTGGGAATCAAACCAGGGTCCTCTGCCACAACAGCCAGTGCTCTTAACATCTCTTTTCCCTACCACAACTTTAAAAAACAAACAAAAAACACCCACCAGAATTGCTACATAAAATATACAGTTAAAACATGTTATTTGAAAGCGGATGACCCAGCTTTAATGTTTTTAAGGGCTGGAGATGTAGCTCAGTGGTAAAATACTTATGCAGTACACTCAAGGTTCTAAATTTGATAAATTAAGTGCCACAAAATTGGAAAATCTTGTTTTAGACAGGGTCTCACTGTTCAGCCCTGGCTGTCCTTGAACTCAGATCTGTCTGCCTCTGCCTCCTGGGTACTAGGTTTGATAAAAGGCATGTCACAATCAGCCTGAAATAAAGCTTAAAAAATACATATACTGTGGAGATTTGCTTTATACTCAAAAATGTCCTTAAAACTCTCATGAATGTTAAGAGGAAATTACTTAATGAGTGATAGCGTAATTTCACTTTAATTTTTATACTATTTGCCCAGTACAGTGCTTCCCCAATATTAAAATTCACCAATCAGCTCCTAAACTATTCTGTCCTTGTCTCCACTCTTCCCACACTTTCTCCCACTCAACTACTCAGTGAGTAGGCAGCTCTACGGCCTAAGAGCAGCATCCTTTCCTTTCCTCATGTTCATCGCCATCTCAACACCTTCTACAAGTGCCTCAGAATCTCCTTGGCCTCTTCTGCCCACCCCACCCCACCCCACCCCCAGCTCCTAGACTGGCTTATTCCAGTGTCTCAGAGTCTCCTTGGCCTCTTCTGCCCCCCCCCCCCCCAGCTCCTAGAGTGGCTTATTTCCCAAGTTTTAGTCCTCAGTTTAAGATTATGTGTTCCAAAATTCTGGACTTGGATCAATTTATTTTTTTCTGGGGAGCAGGAATAATGGATTTTCCCCACAGCACTTTATAAATGCAACAAACACATATATAAATGATTTTATATGTAAATAAGGGCAAGGCAAGAGGCCAATCAATCACTTTAACCTTAACAATAAAGGTGAGCCACTAACATCAAATTCTATTCCTAGGGTATCAACTGTTTTCCCGCTGTCACATCAGACTCAGACTTACTATTCATTCACAGCAGTAAGTTTTAAGCACACTAGTCTATTTACACTGAAAATATTTACCAACCTCATAAAATTTAAACTGTAGTAGTATATAATATCAGCTTTTAAAACCAAAATTTCAAAATTCTAATCCAAATATTAAATATAATGAAACAAAAACTTAAGAAATTTGAGGCAGTTCTAGGATCTAAACTACAATTAGAATCTAAAGGGAATTCCTATTGCTCTTATTTCCCCCACAAAATACCATTTATTATAATTAGTTTTTATAATATTTTTGCCTTTTTTAATTGGTTTTTTGGGGGGGAGGGAGGCTTATAAAAGTATACAATGGCCAGGTGGCGGTGGTGCATGCCTTTAATCCCAGCACTCAGGAGGAAGAGCCAGGAGGATCTCTGTGAATTCTAGGCCAGCCTGGTCCACAGAGCAAGATCCAGGACAGGCACCCAAACTACACAGAGAAACCCTGTCTCAAAAAACCAAAAAAGCATACAATCTTTCCAGACAAGTTTTAAATATGTAAAATACAAGGAAAAGCTGCTACTATTTTCTTCCTATATAAAAACTCTATGTTTTTCCTGAATTTTAAATGAGTATAACAAAGGTTATATAACAATCTAAGGAGCTGGCCCCCCCCCAAAAAAAAGAAAAACAAAACAAAAACCCACATCCAGTCAAGGATGAAGCTAGTCAAATGGACTTTTAAAAATAGTTTCCAGGTGGCTAGATAGCTCAGCAGTTAGAGCACTGGCTGTTTTTCCAGAGGACCCAGATTTGATCCCCAGCACCCACATGTTGGCGTCCCAGGGGATCCAACAACCTCTTCTGGCCTCTTTGAGCACCAGACATACAGGTGGTACAGACATACATGCAGACAAAACACCCAGACATATAAAACAAAAATAGTATTAAAACCTATGAAGTGGCCCAGAGGGTAGAGTGCTTTCCACAAAAGTCTAACCTGAGCTTGAACTCTAGTGCCCACGTAAAAATGGACAAGAACCAACTCCACAATACTGTCCTCTGACCACTACTGTAGCCAAGTATGGTGGAACTGATGTGTAATCCCAGTATAGGGGAGGCAGAGGCAAGAAGAGCAGCTCATCTCCAGCTACAACTTCAAGGGCAGTCTGGGCTAAATGAGGCTGTCTCAAAAACTAAAAATGCTTTCTAGGATTTCCTGATGGACAACTCTGGTTAAGAACAATTTTTTTTTTTCTCTTTTTACTTAGGACTGCATGCACACAATTGTGACAGCACATATGTGAAGTCGGGGACAGCTGTGGGTCTCCCTCAACCTCTACATGGCTTCCAGGCCTAGACTGGACTCCGGTTGCCTGGCTTGTGTAGCAAGCACCTTTATGCACTGAGTCATCTTACTGGTCCCAAGGATTTAAAATATATTAAAACACTTTCACTATTTTGAAGGCCAAAGTTCTCTGTAGTATGTATACCTCCTTTTAAAGCATTGAGTGGTGTCTTCTTAGAGGCACAGTAGACATCTAGCTCAGTAGATCTACAATAGTAATTACTTGTATATAAATACAAAGTGCACTAACTCTAGCTATTAAAAAAACTGGACAAGGGGCTGGAGAGATGGCTCAGTGGTTAAGAGCATTGGCTGCTCTTCCAGAGGACCTGAGTTCAATTCCTAGCACCCACATGGTGGCTCACAACCATCTGTAATAGGATCTGATGCCCTCTTCTGGCGTCAGGCATATATGCAGAGCACTCATACATAAAATATAAATAAATTAAAAAAAAAAAACTGGACAAGCTGGGTAGTGGAGGTGCACGCCTTTAATACCAGCACTTGGCAGGCAGAGGTCAAAGTGAGTTCAAGGCTAGTCTCCAAAGCTACACAGAGAAACTCTGTCTCGAAAAACCAAAAAACTGGACAAAACTATTACAGGGTGTACAGTGAGAAATATTCCTGTCCACTAATACAAATTTTATAACTACAGAACTTGGCTTCAGAGCAATTCCTCAAATCCTGTTTCTAAAACATCCAACATTCAAAAATATAAAAACAGAAATACTTAACGATCATTACACTGGAGTCAAATATTTTCAGCTGTTAAGCAAAGGATCTGAAGTCCACAAACCCCTTTCAAGGTCATTAGCACCTTTTTTCAGTGCATTTAGTTTCTACAATATGCTTGGGAATTCTTGGATCAACATGTTTTGAAACTCACTGTGAATCTTCAATTATGTAAAAACATCTTGGTGCTGGGAATAATTCAGTCAGCAACGTGCTTACCACGTAAAAAACCAGGTGTGGTAGTCCTCACACCATGGAGGTAGAAGCCCCCCCCCTCCCGCCACATGAGGTTAGCTGGCCAGTTAGCCTAAACTAATTGGGGAGCTCTGAGGTTAACCTCCCCATACTCTCACCTCCGCCACACACACACACACACACACACACACACACACACACACACACACACACACACACAACCTACCTTCTGATTCAGTAGATGTTTGGTTCAAGCAAGCAAGCAAGCAACCTCAACTTACCATCTTAATAGAAAATTATTCTAAAAATTATTTCAAATTCTGATCCTTGCCAGGCGGTGGTGGCACACACCTTTAATCCCAGCACTCAGGAGGCAGAGGCAGGTGATCTGAATTTTGAGGCCAGCCTGGTCTACAGAGTTCTAGAGTGAGTTCCAGGATAGCCAGGGCTGTTACACAGAGGAAACCCTATCTCAAAAACCCAAAAACACTGATCCTCAACCTCAAAGTATTAATTTCCATTAAATCAGTAGCAGTTCCTTTTTCACATCCTAAGTTTGAACCTCACTTAGAAAAACTGCCCACGATTACAGTGTGTGCCTAGAGTTGTGACCTACATACTGAAAATGACAATTAGCAGCATCAAGTTGGGCCTGGATAACAGGTGATGGAAACCACTACCATTGTACACACGGAAGAAATATTCCACCGTCTCCTCCCATCCCTACCACCCTTCCTCTAGAGCCATCTGAGGCCCACACGTATTCAAAACCGTTTGAATAGCTCCTGCCTGCCATGATTACCTCAGCTTGTCCATGTTATCATTTTCAGGTGTACGTATGTAAATTCAGAACTCTCATGAATCAAAATAGTTTGCAGTGCTTTGAAAAGGAAAATAAAAAGTAGTTTGCAAAATGGTGTTGACAAAACTGATACAAATCAATGTGAGCTAAGAAGTTAATTTTTTTCAAGTTATATTTAATAAATTCATTTTTAAGTGAAAAATTAAATTGCCAGCACCTCTATACACCTCTTTTTAAGTAAATATATTTGTTTACAATCCCAGCCTCTGAAATCAAGAATCTTAGGCTAAAGAAAAATAAGAGACTTTCTTGTCCATACCACTACAGTATTTTAAATCCACTGGACTACAACAAGCTCAAAAGAAACAAAAATAGTGTTTTATTAACTAGCACACTGTTATAATACACTTTAAACGTACAATAAGGTAGCCTTTCAATCTGAGGTGGTCTCAAAGGTAACAAATGAACAGAGCCCAACTTCTGGCAAGAGGTCAACTGCTGCAGTTAATAGGTCCATTTAGGAAAACTGTAGAGCTCTTACAAGACCAGCAATGTCATTTGATTTTGTACATTTTTAATTGAAAATATAAACAATAATTAAAAAATAAAAAGAAAATACAGCATAATAAAAAACATACATTTCTCAATTAAATGTATTGGATACATATAAATTTTAAGAAGCAAAAAAAAAGAAAATGGTTGATATTTAAGTGCAGACTGACTATCTAGACAAAAAAAATTTAAAAAATATCATAAAGCTTCTAGTTTCTATGACTAATATCCGTATGGTTGGAGTATCGTCACTGTGGAAGTGATTCTGTTACGTTTGCATATGTTATACTTTATTGGTAATTTACACAATGGCTTTTAAGGCCCTGGCAGACATGGTTTTTTTTTTTTTTTGGAAACAAGATTGGATTTAGGAAAAAAAAAAAAAAAAAAAAGAAAGAAAAAGAAGAAAAAAAAAAATCACTGCTAAGACGCAATATACCTTATTATTATTATTTTTTTGGTCCTCCAAACTTCAGGAAAAGGGGTAATTCACTAGAACATTTTCTTGCCACCCAAATGCCTCAACCTACACATTTTAAACTTTTTAAAAACATCGGTTATATTGCCCAACTTCATTATTGAAAGAATATTAACAAGACATTATTTTGGCAAATTAAATCTTAAACATGGCTTTTCAACAGGATTTAAAAGGTGACTATCCCTAAAGGTCCATGTTAAAATGTAGTTTTCAAAATCTTACAAGAGTAATGCTTAAAATATTGTACAGTTAACCTAATTAAAATAATTAGCTTCAAAATGACAAATTGATAAGCTAAGTAAAGCCTACACTATGTAACATTTGCTTGGAAACTTGATTTGTCAGTTATGCATAATAAAAATTCCAGTCATCAAGAAAATTACAAAAATTTATCATAACATGATTTCTTTCACCCACCAACTTTTTTTTTTTATCTTACAATAGATAAATACCAACAGTTTCTCATTTTTACACTAAACCACACAGGATTGATGCATTTGGTTAGACTACCATTCGCATTGTTAAATTCAATTTTCTCTTTATATAACTTGGTAAAATTTCATTTCTTCTAGATTCCAAAAGTACCTACAAAACCCATGCAATTTTACCATTTTTAATATACTATGGAATATCATACAAAGTAAGGCATTTCAGTGTCATGTATAACCAAGTTACTGTCAATCCAAAAATTTTTGCACATCAATAAAAAGATATCTAAGAACTTAGGAACAATATTCTTCTCACTACTGTATAAAAATAACCACAATGAATAAGTATTTGTGTAATATTTACTCCATTGTCTCATTTCCAGAAACGGTGACAAGCTGTAAAGGTATTTCAGTGTTGGTAAGGATGTCTTGATTGCTGGTGGCAGAGGTATTGACAGTTCCTATCCCTGAAACAGACCCCTGTTGAATATTTGCAAGGATAAGTGTTGTTCCTCCTGCAGTAATCAAGGTATCATCTCTCCCAGCTTCCACAGATGCCAGCACTGTACTGCTAGAGTGAATAACTTTTTTATTTTGATGTGTTTTAATATGTTTGGCAAGGTGGTCACTTCTCATAAAACGTTTTGAACATTCTGGACAAACAAACTTCTTCTCACCTGTGAAGAGAAATTAAACTGCTTAGTTTTAAAATTCCACTTTTACAGATTAATTGATGGTCTCTCCTGAAACATAAAGTCGAATAGACCTGTAATAGTCTCATGAGCTGCCCCTCTAAGATTTCCCTTATGGAAATAATTTTACCCAAATATTTGGCGTTCTTCCCCCCCACCCCACCCCCCAAGACAGGGTCTCTGTGTGTCCTGGAACTCACTATGTAGATCAGGCTGGTCTTGAACTCAGAGACCTGCCTGCCTCTGTCTCCCGAATGCTGGAATTAAATGTGTGTGCCAAGAATGCCCAACTCGATGTCAAAGCTAAAGACATTATATTAAGAGTTCGAGTTCCCTCTTTAATCTATACCCATTGGGGTGATCAAATAACCCACACATATTTGATCAGATGTTTTCTTCTCCACCTACATTATTCGTTTTCATGATCTACTGAGGACATTCCACTGGGAAAAATCTATTGGGGGCCATTTTAGGGTCTACACTCAAATCGCTTAATGTTATTATGTCTAGAACTTTCTCTCTTAAGCGTATTCAACACAAATTGTAATAGAAAGTCCTGCTACTCATACACTCTGCTAGTCTCACAGAGGTTCATCTCATCTATCTTTATAATAACAAGAAACAGAACTAAAGCAAGCAGAGCATCAATGTGCACACACTGTCTCACACTCCAATGTCATCTTCTATGACATTCAAAGACAAATTAAGAGCTGTGAAGCAGAGACAACTTTATTTGCTTAACCTAATAGAAAATTGCAAGGAGCCGGACGGTGGTGGCTCACGCCTTTAATCCCAGCACTAGGGAGGCAGAGCCAGGCAAATCTCTGTGAGTTCAAGGCCAGCCTGGTCTACAGAGCGAGATCCAGAACAGGCACCAAACAACATAGAGAAACCCTGTCTCGAACATCCCCACCCCACCCCCCAAAAAAGAAAACAAAACTGCAAGTAGTCCTAACGTATCAGACTTCAAAATTCATGTTGTTCATCTGACCATGCTTCTTCCTTCTAGACACTTACTTATAATGCCAACTTTCAATTCTTCAACACTGCACACAGACTGGTGAACACTTTGATCATTTAATTTTAGCAGAAGAAAATTACATTATATTATGTTAGACTTCTGTTTGAGTCTGTCCTACACCCGTCTCATACAATCACCATACCACATTATGTAAAACAGAAAAAAGCCGACAATACCTCAATGAAATGCCTTTCCCTCACCTCAGATACTCAAACAGAAAAGATAAAATATCAGAATTTATCAGAAGAAAAAGATTCTGTTTATTTGCTAGTACAATAAGAAACAACAACTAATTTTAAATATGTGAACAGAACAAACAGTAAAAATGTGCTTTAAGACATTCAACAGTCGATGAAAGCTAGCCCAAGTATACATAAAATAAAAACTATTTCTCAAGAAAATCTATACTGGCTTGTTCTTTGGACTTTCAATTAGTATTACTGAGGGTGGATTTTTTTGATCTAATTAATCCATTTTAAAGATTTGATCAAGTAAGGTATGCTGAAAACATGTCTAGTATGGTAGATAGCCTACGATTCATTTTGTCTGTTAAAAGCAACTATAGAATAGGGATGCAGCTCAATGTATTTTGGGTATACACGTGGGTTCAATCCCTAACAAAGAGAAGGGAGGAAGGGAGGGAGGAAGGGAGGGAGGGAGGGAGGGAGGGAGGGAGGGAAGAGGGGAAACCATAAAAATATTAATAACCTGTATGTGTTCTTCTGTGCCTTTGTAATTCATCACTTCGTGTAAATCTTTTGCCACAGAACATCCAGTTACAAATAAAAGGGCGCTCCCCAGAATGCCAACGTAGATGCGCTCTCAAATGTGAGGTTTTCCCATAGACTTTACCACATCCTGGTATATGACAAATGTGTTGCTTCTTCTTCCCAAGATTGGTACCTCTACAAAACACACAGAATAATATACACTTATATCACAGCATTCAAAACCATTTATATCATATAGTCTCTTGAGTTTCAAAGAGAAGATACTATCACCAAGAGAACAATTAGAAGCCAAAACCATTTAGTCTACTTAAGTGAAAATTTATGTACTTTAAACATACAAATTTAATGTATTAATTTTATTCAAGAACTGACTGTTGTCCAATATAACTATGTTCAATAATGATGTAACTAAAAGGACACTTCATACACAAAGAATGTACAACAAAGCTATTAACTATCCCATCAGAATCGCTCGCAAATAGTATGCACAGGACCAATTCAATTAACAGTACAGGAAACTAGTTTTATTCAGTCATGATGTCAGATAATTTCATAATTTATTGTCCAAAGAATACTGTACAGAAACTCATCACAGGTACAATTAGAAGGCAGGTAGACAGCTTAAGTAGATTTTAAATGAACACGATTTAAGAACATTTAAGTACTCGAATGGTCACACCCTGACATACACTGACTTAACTGAGATTCACATTTTTTAAAAAATCTACCTCCTGGTATCGTAACAAATACAAATCTAAATTATCTTTACTATTAAAATTCTCCCCCATAAACCATGCAGACACCCAAAATTATTTACAAGCGATATAACAAAATACCATTCTCCACAGTGCAAACTCTTACATTACACTTAAGTATTTGATACAAAGGCCAGTTTGGGAGACGTGCTTAGATGAGTGAACAGAGGCATCTTAGTCTAAGCAAGGAGAAACCTTTTTGAATCCAGAAACAGTATTTCAATAGCATTAAGCACTACAAAAAACATTTCTTGAGAACAAAAATTAGGACTGTCACTGAATACTTTTTTAAAGCATGACTTTTTTGGACATAATTATCAAAACCACACTGTATAAACTTTCAATGTTTCTCTAAGATTTAAAAACAAGGCACCTTTAACCCCTCCCCAAATCCCCTCCTCCCTCGATCTCAATCTCAGAGTGGCCTGTAAACCTTCCACAACTATAAATCCTCCTGTAGACAATATCCTAGCGTTTCTCCAATTTCCCCCACATTTATATTGTAATGTACTCACACTCAGTAGCATGTGAAATTGCCATAGGACAAACAGTGCTAAACGGTGCAGTGCTGGCTGTTAGATGCCATAGGTGTTCTGAACAGGGAGACATCAATGTGGGCTCCAGTAGTTAGAGAAGGCTTCGTGGAGGAGGTGGGTAGGATTTAGATAGAAAGGAGGGAAGGCATTCCAGGCAGAGGAATAGCATAAGTAAAGACAAGGAGGAATCATGCTGTTGTCTCAAGGGCAAGGATGTCATAATCTAAACATTCTAGTTCCTGCTCCAGTCCACCCCCAATCTCTAAGTCTCTTTAAAGAGCTGAGTCGAGAAAAACAGGTTTTTCCTGGCTTATTCTCAATGCCCAAGTCTTGTTTCCATTTAATTTAGCTTTTTAAAATTTGCTTTATTCTTAAATAGATCTAAGAGAAAGAACAATGTCTTTATTGGTATCAATATTGCGTTCACCATAGCAATTTCACAGGAAACCCAACTCAGTCCACTCATGACTTCACATTCCTTTGTTAAGGCTACCGCTTCGGTGAACTAATGTGATTTTATGAACTCAACAGTGTCATTTGACAAACTTAGAAAACTTTAGCTTGTGAGTCCCAACAAATGAGGTTCTCAGAGGACTAAGAAAAATGGTAGGGAAATATCTTTTTTTTTTTTCTGTTGAATTATAAGGCAAATGAGGAAATAGTCGTTAAAACTGGGATATGCATCTAATCAAGTTGCATCAATTGTATTATAATTTAAGGTAAATGCTTAGCTTGCTGAGGTTCAAGTTAGTACTTAAGTTAATCAGACCCAAGGTAAGCTCTAGATAGACCAGATGTACTCATGTCTATCCTATGAAGGAAGAGGAAGAGCTCTTCGAGTGTTTCCAACTTGAATACACTAATGTCCACTATATAACCCCATGTTAACTAGCAATTTTAAATTTCTGCTCCTGAGTGCCTAAACTTGTGCCCAATAAACTCAATGACAAGACAGCAACACAGAATAAATCCAAATTCTGGACAAAGTTAAGGAAAAGTTAAATAACCACAGCCTCTTTTGCTTATGGTGGCAGAAACACAAGTTGAAATGCTGACAAAACAAACTTTGTAAAATAATTTAATGGATTGATGCTTAATTCATGCAAAACCCATGTAACAATAATGCCTTCAGATCATTTTGTACTATTACAATTGTTTCTCCAACTATTCTCTAAAGACTGGTTCTGTTATATAAAGACTGGCTAACTGAAGCGTTTTAATTTTTTTAATTTAAATCTATTATTTTATATGTGAGTGCTTTTCCAGCGTGTATGTGTATGTCTGTGCAAACATGCAGTGCTCATGGAGGCCAGAAGGTGCTGGATCCCATGGGACTCCAGTTTGTAAAGCTGCCGTATCAGTGCTAGGAACCAAACCTCCATCCTCTGAAGAACAGCCAATGCTCTTAACTACTGAGACATCTCTCCAGCCCCTGAAATATTTTCTTTTATAGCTTGTTCAAAAAGTAAACAAAACAGTTTTCTAAAGATGAATGAAATTAGTTTCCTAAAAATGCTTTCTTGCCCATTTAGAAAATGGTTAAGAAAAAAAAAAAGACCAACACTCTACTCTTTAAAAAAGAAGAGATTAAGTTGCAGAATGTTCTTAAGATTTACTATTTATGCTAATGCTTTGAATAACTAGTTATTTCTATGAGTAAGCCTACTGCATAGAAACCTGTTGAATTCTGTTCAAATCAAGTCTAAAAAACTACTACTATCCTAAGAACCTTGATTTGTATTGCTTAGAATAAGTAAGCTACTAAAAAGAATGAAATTTAAAAAAATGTCTGTGAAAACATTACTTGCTATAATTTCTGGAATAGGTAAAACTTTTAGCATCTAAAAGACTGACTTCATTTTTGTGTTTGTTAGTTGTAAGTGAACTCCTTTACTCATAGTGCAGTGTGCAGACAACCAACAGTAAGAGTAATGGAGAGAAAACTGAGAAAACACACTGTACACGTGAAAGTTCACAGAAATTAACAGTTCCACAAGACAGACAATTCACAAAATGAACTTTATAAAACTAACTACTGAATATGTTCAACCTCATCAAGCAATAAAACAAACTAAAATCAATGAACTATTTCTTGCCTATCAAACTTTAAAAAAAAAAAGTAAAAAGTAAGAGGTGGTCAGCACATGGGAATACAAACATCCTGAGACACTGCTGGTTTAAGTAGAAAACGATACAGCTTTTTAGCAAACAATTCCATTGACCCAGCAATTCTATTTCTGCCAACATATACTAATGAGACAATCAGACAGATGTGCAAGGACGTATGTGTGAGGATTATGACAAATCCCAAACAAAGAAAGTTAAATCATATACCCACATACAATGCTATACATAGATCAAAAGACGACACAGATCAGACTTGAAAACACAGCTACAAAAACTTACAAGAGACATAAACAAGAATAAGATGCTTCTACTTTAAAATATATGTAGTAGTGCACAAAAAAATTTACAGTGGTTAGATCTTGAGGTAGAATATGATTTTGTAGGGCTTTTTTGTGTTCTGAAATATTCCTCTACTTCCTCTTAGTTTTAGGGACATGTTAGTTTAGTAAATTAATTAAAAAATGGTTTTTAACTTTAAAGAGTAAGTAAAAGCTAAACACTGACCCCCATATAGATTTGATGAGTAACTTATCTTGAAAGTGCCTCTAAAATAGAGTAAATTTCAGAAAAGTTACTGACTATCCAGAATTCCACATTTATTATAAGCATCTATAGGTCAAGTTCAGAAGCAGATCCACTGAGTTAGCAATACAATGTAAGGGTTAAGACTCGGGAATATATAAATGGGTTTGAAACCCAGTTGGACAGTTTCGGTTTCTGTCTTTTGTTTGTTTTCCTGGGAGACAGTCTCACATTATAGCTCAGATTGGCCTCAAACTCTCAGAGTGCTGGCAATTCTATCTCACTGAGAGTATGTGTGCATTTAAGCAATTCACTTATGTGTGCCATGTATGTGCCACTCATAAGAACATAGTAAGTTTTTGCATGTTAGCAGTTATCAGTCCCCTCCCCTTTTGGTGATTTTGGGCCTCACTAAAAGATATCTTTGTTCTAGTCATTATTGTTGTAAATGAACTGATCAAAGTAGAAATCAATTAATAGGACCAACCAGAGAGCTGACAGATAATCAAGTTTATAACCATGTGCATTTACATACACAGTTATACTGTTCAGCACATTTTGCATACTTAAAAGTAGTACATAGGAGAAAGGTATTGCAGCCTTTCACAATAATGACTGGAGATTTGGTTAGCACAACTTTATCATTCTGTCTTTGCTTTATATATTTCAAAGCTGGGCAAATAGATACTGTGACTACTGAATCTGGACAGAAATGTCATTATGAAATATAATCCTGCCCATCTAGTATTTTCCAACTGAACTGCATCTTGCTTGATACCAACATTGCTATCCAAGTTTTCTTTTTTGCTAACATTGGATCTTTGTCATCCCATCTTCAATAATACTGTAACAATCATTTGAAATATTTCTTACAATAACATCAGGATGGATTCTGTTGGTTTATTTTATAATCTAAATCTCTCTTAATAAGCTTGCTCTAGCTACATTTAAAGTAATTACCAACCATTTGAGCTTATTCCTGCAATACTATTTTTGTCTTAGTTTATCTTTAAAAAAAAGAATGAGGTAAAATACTAACCATGTTACTTTCAAAAAAATAAGTCCCTATCATTAAGACGTTTCTTCCTCATTTCTGTTGAAAATGGAAGTATTTACACTTACCAACTATTTCTGAACTTCTTACTTTTATATACAGCATTCTCAAGCTACATTTTCTCTGTACTAGGCCAAACTCATCACTGGTTTGCAAACAGGCTAATAAACTGGGACCTATAAAAATTCAATCTGTTATATTCTTTTAAAGACTAAGCAATTTTAGTTGAAAAGGCCTTTAGATATGAAAATTTGTATATATTTTGTTGTCTAATTCTGCCACTCATACAGTCACACACCCCCAAATGATCATGTGATGGATAACTGACCGTAATTGAGTGATATGGCATGCAGTATTCTAAAACTTAGGGTGATAGTAGTACTCCTTCAAACGACAACACATGGCTGATGTATGCGTACCTCCCACCACCTTCTTTACAGTTGGGACAGGTGCACGCTACCCTCCGAAGTCTTTTTCCTTCTTGATGTTGTTGGTCCCCTTCTTCATCTACCACTTGGACTCTTAAGTGTGTTAGGTCATTGGTATTCAATGTAGAATCACCACTGAGCTGCCACTCTTCAGGATCAGGCTCTTCTTCCTTGATCCTAATATCTAAAGATAAAAGGGGGGCAGCACACATATACATGAGATGCAGCCTACTGGTTTAAAAAGACAAACATTAGTTTCAAACTTTTCTAAGTTAAAGTGAGTATATATGAGGAAAAAATGCAACTGTTTATAAGCATATTCATTTCCTTTGTAGTTTTTTCCCTGCAAAACAATCTATTTTAACAGACTTCGCACAAGAGGGAACAAGGCAAGCAGCAGGGCTTACATTTTTAAGGATCCAGTAAGAAAGGTGAAACTTCAAATATGTTGTTCAATTAGTTAACTAGGTACTGCAGAGCCAAATCTAGGGCCTCACAGCCCCCTCCCCCTCTTTCTCTTATAATGTTTTATTTTGAGATAAGTTATGATTAAGTTTCCCAGGCTGGTCCTAAACTTGGAACTTTCTGTCTCAGTATGCCAAACGGTTGAAATTTGAGGCCTGCAACAGCAGGTCCAATCACTCAATAAATTTAATCATCAATTTAGTCTGGAACATATTGTCTTTAATATCTTACAACTTGTAGCCATTGTATTTATAGGTACCATATGAATGTAAAGGAATAATTCATATTCACAAGGCCAGGGATACACACACCTTCGTATGGTCAGTATAGTGTCCTGCCTCAAGAGCACGAGGATCTAAGTTCAGATCACCAATACCCTCATAAACGTTGGGCACTGCAGTACACTGGGGGGAACACGACGATGATAGAGAGCATACACCTTCATTCATCTGTACAGTAACATGCAAACTCAAGCTTTAAAGTCAACAATTACTGAAGTACTTATAATGGCTATGCTATGCAAGGGATGCACAGAAGTATGAGGCAGTTTATAGTTTATTATAAACCAGACTGGGCAGGCCAAATGAGTGTGGCATGATAAAAAGTGAATATAGCAAGAAGTCGTGTTATTTTCTTGGCCAAGACAAAGATCTCTACACATCAATAATGCATCATCTTCTAAGTGAACCTATGACAACTACAGTTTTCTCAATCTAGAAAACTCATTTTAAAAGATAATGATGATGAAAGTATCATATACATAAAATCTTTTATGGCAACAAAACAAAAAACAAACAAAAAAAACCAAATTCCTGACAAATATATATGTAAACCTAAAAACCCTATTTTAGATCTCTGTTAATCACTAATACTTTGGGCAGAAATAACCTTGAAAATGAAGTATGTGGGGCTTGGATGTAGCTTGGTGGTAGAGTGCCCAAAATTTGGTTCCCAGAATCAGGAAACATGAAAACAAAATGTATATAATTTTACAGTACTGCAAACTTAATACATAAAAAATCTAGGGAAAAATAAAAGAATTCAGGCCTGAGCAGTAGGGTGGATATTAGTGCCATTAAATGACATGAGAACGACTGCAGGGGCTGGAGAGCCAGCTCAGTGGCTAACAGATTCTGTTGCTTCT
This sequence comes from Peromyscus eremicus, assembly GCF_949786415.1. Lineage (NCBI taxonomy): Eukaryota > Metazoa > Chordata > Mammalia > Rodentia > Cricetidae > Peromyscus > Peromyscus eremicus. The sequence goes on from NC_081419.1 coordinate 51,265,691, forward strand.
CCAGAGGAACCAGGTTTGGTTCCCTGTACCCACATGGTGGCTCCAACAGCCTAGACTCCCAATTACAGAGGATCCAATAGCCCCTCTAGCCTCCAAGGGTACCTGCACTCACATGCACATACCCATATACAAATAAATAAAGATTTATTTTTAATTACGTGTGTCTGTGTATGTACATGTGAATGCAGGTGCCCATGTATGTCAACGACATTAGAACCCTGTGGAGCTACAGGCAGTTATTATAACCACCTGACATAGGGACTGAGAATCTTTGAGTCCTTTGTAGCACTGAGCCATCATCAACACATGCACATAATTAAAAATAAAACAGTGAGCAAGAAAGCACTACTAACAACAAGCATAACTGGGTACATATTGTTATACACATATGTAGCCTCCGATCTCTGGGGAGACTAAGGCAGGAGGTTCATAATCTAAAGGTAACCTGTTCTACATAGCAAGACCGTCGAAACAAAACAAAAGGCTGAGAGATGGCTCAGTGGTTAAGAACACATACAACTCTTGCAGAAGACCTGGGTTCAGCTCTTAGCACCCACACCAGGCAGCTTACAAGTGCTTGTGGTTGGAAGCCTCTGGCCGCTGTGGGTACCTGCAGCCATGTCCCCATGCACACACAAATAAAATAATCTTGGTAAAAAATATTTTTAAAAGAAAGCAACTTTTTAAATATGTTTGAGAGACATGGAGAAACATAGCAGAAGTTTGAAAATTAAAAAACAACAAGAAATGGCCAGCGGTGGTGGCGCACACCTTTAATCTCAGCACTTAGGAGGCAGAGCTAGGCAGGTCTCTGTGAGTTCGAGGCCAGCCTGGTCTACAGAGTGAGTTCCAGGAAAGGCGCATAGCTACACACAGAAACCCTGTCTCGAAAAACCAAAACCAAACCAAAACAAACAAACAAAAAAAACTCCACCAATAAGAAACGTTTTGTTCTGAGAAACAGGAAAGATGACTGTTTAGCTGCTTATAAGAAAGATTCTCTATGTGTGTATCTGGAAGAGGTGATCAAATAAATGCCAGGAAGAGACGATGATCCAGAGAGTACTTAAAGACTTAGCTGACAGAGCCATCAACTCTTCCTCTGTCAGACGAGAGACAAAAAGAACACATTCACCCATCCAGGTATTTCCACAACTATGAGCCGATGTGCAGTGTGAGTTTCATCCGGTGGCTGAAAATTTTAAAGGGATGGATATTCAATCTGTTGTTTCTGTATTTTTAATAGAGAATCAGATATTATAAACTTCTCCATGTATTAAAGGTCACAGCCTCTGCCCTTCCACACTAGGTGTCCAACTGTAACATGACAGACACCACACAAATATTGCACAGTTGTACAGTATTAGCTCTAACAACTGAATAAGGCTAGTTTATAGAAAGCATATACACAAAAATAAAACAGAGAATTTTATCAGATGTTTTAAAAACTGATCGTGTCATTTAAGTCTCAATCTTCTACGTGTTTACTCAACATCATTTGTGATGCCTGGATAGAGGAAAAAGCAGGGGCAAGACATTATAAGAATATATCTTAAAAATACAGGCTCAGACAGGAGAATTGCTTTGGTTCGAGACCAGTATGGGCTACACAATGAATTCCAGACCAGCTTGAGCTTCACTGTGAGAATCTACCTTAAAAAGAAAAAAATTTTAAAAAGGAAGAAATAATATACCCAGTGCTGTATTCTCAACACCCAGGAAGCAGAGGGAGAAGGACTGCTTCAAGTCTGAGGTCAGCCTGACCTACATAGAAACTTCTAGGCAGCCAGGACTACATAAGACATCTTTCAAGAAGCAAAGAAACAAACAGAAGAATATCTATCTATCTGAATAGGAACTACTAAGACTTAAAGACCTTCAAAAGAACAAGCACACAAAAACAACCAATAAGGGGCTGGAGAGATGGCTCAGCAGTTAAAACCATTGGACCCCAGATTCAATTCCCAACACCCAAATGGCAGCTCACAACTGTAATCCAGTTCCAGGGGTTCTACCACCCTCACACAGACATACACAGAGGCAAAACACCAATACACATAAATTAAAAGAGAGAGAGACAGAGAGACAGAGAGAACGAACCAATAAACATGGGAAAGAATGAAAAACCACCTGAGGGTATGGAGATATTTTAAAACAGTGGTTCTCAACCTTTCTAATACTGTGACCCTTTAATACAGTTCCTCATGCTGTGACCTCCAACTATAAATTATTTTCACTGCTACTTCATAACTGTAATTTTGCTACTGTTATGAATCATAACATATTAATCAGATAGGTATCCTGTATATCAGATATGATATACAGGATACCTATCTGATATGCAAACCCCTGTAAAAGTGTCATTCAACCCCCAGGTGAGAACCACTGTTTTAGAACATTCCTACACTCTCTATTGCTAATTCTCTTCCAGAACCTTCAAAATATGCTTAAAGAATGTGTCAGAAAAAGAGCTGCTAACAATTTAGTTTTCTTTCTTACTGTACAGACATACACAACTTAGCCCAGTCCAAACTGAACACACCTTCTCCTTGTGTCCCCTGGCATTAGTAACCTAACTACTCAAGCTATCAACTTCAGCCAAGTCCTGCCAGTGCTGCTAGGCTCTCTCTCTCTCTCTTTCATCTCTTTCTCCAAGTCATCTTGTACTGAACCTGCCAAAATCTTGTTCCTAAATCAAAATATAACTACATTTCTTTATTGAGTCAATGTAATACACTAATTTTCTATTTCCTGGATTAAGTTTCAAAAAATCAGGAAAGAATAATTTTAGAGGAGTAAAAATACTCTATCATTATAAACTCATAGAATGTACACCACCAAAAGAGAAATCTAATGTAGGATATGTGCACTGTTATAATGATTTCTCAGCGTGGAGTCACCAAACATAACAAATGTGCCACTTAAATGGGACACTTCTGATATGGATAATAACTAGATATAGAAAGATTTCTGTGTTGCTGGAAGAGCCAATTCCTTGACCTGTGTTTCATGTGTTTATCTTCTAAAATATATAGTTAATGTGCATGATTTATATAATTCCTGAAAATTATGCTTCAATTTCTCTTATTATGGTTTTATCTTTAGTTTCTAGTTCTTTCCCCCACGTGCCCCAGAAACTTAGGGTATCTTCTAAAAATTAAGTTCATAATTTGAAGTTCAGATAGAATAGTTACTCTTCTAGTTTCCAAGGAGAAAATTGTTACCAAGAGTTAAATTCACGCCTTTATCAGGTTTACCTTTTTATTAGAGAGGACAAGCAAGCAGGCAGCACTTGGTGGCAATGATGCATATGAAAGAAGAGACAGGCTAAGGAGGACAGGAAGTGACGAGAGGGAGTCATTACTGTTTTAACAGCGTGGACAGACCGTCTCTGCCAGTGTGGTGACACCTGGCCTGAAGGAGGCAACACAGCAGGCAGAGTCAACGCAGAACGAAAGACAAGCTGGATGGACAGCTGAGGAGTTCAAAGAAAGGCAGGCAGCCTGTATGGCAGGAGTATAACAAACGTGGAGAGCAGTATGAAGACCAGAGAGGCAAAATTGGGGTAGCCAAAGGGGAGAGAACCATACGACATACATTATTATGCAGGCTATTATAATAACTTCACGTGTTATTCTGAGGGAAGGATGGAAAGGAGTGGTAATATCTGAAATGGATTTTATTAAAGTAAACTCAGGATTACCCTGAATGCTGTATCTATAAAGTCTGCTAGAAGACAAGGGTAAACACACAGACACTAATTATTTTAAGAAACTATTATAAATTACTACAGCCAATTATCAAATGTGGCGACATAGACCTTTAATCCCAGCACTATGAAGCAGAAACAGGCAGATCTCTGTGAGTTCAAGGCCAGCCTGGTCTACACAGTGAGTTCTTGGCACCCAGAGCTACACACTGAGTCTTTAAAAACAAACTACAGCAAAAGATGGTGTCTGCTATCTTAGCGCATACCTGTAATCCTAGCACTAGGGAGGCGGCTGCAGACGGATCCAAGACCAAAGGCTGCCTGGGCTATACAGTGAGTTTCAAGCCAATCTGATCTGCACAATGAGAGTGGTGGTGGGTTACCTAAGACAGTCAAGGCTCTGGGCTCAATCTCCAGGACTGCCGGACAAGCAAAACAAAGCAAGAGTAGCCAAGGAAGGAAGAAACAAGTCAAAAGAAGTCAATTATTTCAGAAATATAATCAACCATGTTAAATACGTAGTAAGTAAGCGAGGTGAGGAGGTAGGGTGGAGGGGAGGGGAGGGCAAGCCTTTAATCCTAGCACTGGGAGGCAGATCTTGAGTCTGAGGTCAGCCTGGTCTACAGAATTCCAGGACAGCCAGGGCTACCCAGAGAAATCCTATCTCGAAAACCATAAATAGATAGATAGATGATAGGTAAGAGTCAAATAAAATGACCCTTCAATATAAAGATGTAGTAAGCACTAGCTATCTTGACAAGAGCCATTTCCATGAAATAAGAACAAAACTCAGCTTAGAGCCAATTCAAAACAACAGACAACCCTTTCCAGAGTTCTGCTGTGAAAGTAATCACTATAGTTTAGATCTAAAATGTGCCTCAAAGGTCCATGTGATAAAATCGAGTGCTCCCTAAGGTAGCACTATTGGGAGGTGGAGGTACCTTTAAGTAGCAGAAGGTCTACTTCTGCTAGGCATGGTCATCATAAACTCCTGTAATCCCAGCACTTGTGTAATAAAAGCAAGAGAAATGGGAGTTCAAGGCTAGCCTGGGCTCAAAAAACAAACAAACAAACAGCAACAACCACAAAATCTTTAGATCACCATGAGCATGTCCCTTGAAGATGACAGCGAAAGTGGAAGGATAAGTTGATCTACCAGACACTCTTTACAAGGATGTGCTCTCACCCAAGAACACAAAGCCAACTGTTCACAGGACTGAAGCCACCACAACTATAAGCCAAACAAACCTTTTCAAACTTGACCATGCTAGGTACTGTTACATGGGACTAATTGACTAACACAATGAGTTAGAAACTATCACGCTGGAGAAATGGCTCAGTGGTTAAGAATACATATTGTTTCTTGCAGAGGACCAGAGTTCAACTCCCAGCACCCACATCAGGCAGCTCACAACTGCCTGGAGCTCCAGCTTCAAGCAGCCAACACTCTTGCACGTCCTTGGGCACATACACAGACACGTATAAATTAAGTAATACAAAAAAATAAAAAAAGAAAAGGTCAGGACATTCCCTAGGATAACCTACAAGTAGATTTAACATGTAAGACTATCTGAAGTAAGCCAGGTGGTAGTGGCACAGCCTTTAATCCCAGCACTTAGGAGGCAAGGCAGGTGAATCTCTGAGTTTGAGGCTAGTCTGGTCTACAAATTGAGTTCCAAAACAGCCAGGAACAGAGAAATCCTGCCTCAAACAAACAAACACAAAAAAGACTATCTGAAATACCACAAATTAGCTTTTACATCAAGTAGTACACTTGTACAATACATATCAGCAATATAAAAAGCAAATGTCCTTATTTAAATGACTTAGTATTTGAAGAACAAAGTTATATTAAAAAAATGTGACAGAAATAGAAATTTGAGGTTATTTGCATAATGTATTTAAGAACTTTACAAAGTAACAGCACTGTTTTTAATTTTGTCTATTATCTTCCTCAAAATATTGAAGTTTCCCTCTGGCCTACTACTTGTTTGTTCTGTGACTTCGGTTGTTTTGTTTTGGTTTTGACTGCAGTTGTTTTTAAGACCTAACTGTAAAACATAAATGGTAGGAGAAAATATTATGTTTTAAAACATTCCTGCACATGTAAAAGCTCAAATTTCAAAAGGGGAAATAGAAACTTAAATTATGAGACATACAAAAGACACACAGAGGCATGTAATATGATTACAAAGATAAAAGTCATTTTCAACATCAATTAAGCACTAACTTAGGACACAGCTTTCTGTCAAAAATATTACCAGAAAAAAAAAAAGAAAGAAAGAAAAAGAAAACTTAACCAACTCTTCCTAAAATTGGTGCTAACTATTTATCAATAGAGCTAACAATATTTCGTCAGTTCTTAACTGCTTTATCAAGTCTGGAATGTACATATTCAATATACAGATAACACTGCATAAATATGAACTGTGGTAGTGCTGATAAAATGAGACATCCTCCTTTACCAATAGTGTATGGTTTTTATCCATGTCTTTCATTCTCTGCCTTTAATTTTCAAGCACTAATGAAAAGACTTCATTGGATTTTTCAAGTTTTATGTCCATCTTCTCTTTAACCACTCTCACCTGCTATAAAAACCACAAACAGAATTACAGGACACAGCCTACAAAATTTCATACACTGTTTATTTAGGTTTTCCAAGACAGATTTTATGGGTATTTTCCAGAACTATCAAAAAACTTTCCCCTAATTTTCCTTTTAAGGGAATAGTTTTATAGACATGGGTTCCTAGAAACTTAACTTCCTTAGTCTAATCAAAACAAGATAGACTTATTTATTTTTTGTTTTTAAGACAGGGTCTCACTCAGTAGCCCAGGCTAACCTGAAACTCACCATGTAGTCCATGCTGACCTTGAACTTGTGGAACCCTCCTGTCTCAGCCTCCCAAGTGCTGGCTTAAAGGCATGAGCCACCATGCCTGCCTCTATAAGGAACAGATTTCAAAACTAAATTTTTTTTAATACTTCCAAATATTACAAAAGATATATATGTTGCAATTTTTAAGCAATCTTCCCCTAAACCCTCACTCCTTAAATTTGGATCACTACTCTTCCATAACTACTTGCCTTGTCCCAACTAAAATCAATCCCTTATCAAATATTGATTTTTTTAAACTGCAGTTTTTCAGATTACTGTCAAAGCTTTTCTACCCACTTAAGAGACTATTCTGGACTAGTTATTCTTCCTATTAAATTTAATGCAACCTATTTAAACACACACAAACAAGGCATATTACCTGTAAATAACAGGCTTCCTAAATGCCTTACAAAAGATTCCACTTTGTTGCCTTACCACAAATATGAGAAAAAGATCATGTGACCTACTATTAATACAGTATGAACAATAAAATACTAGCTTTACTTTTTTTAACCTGGTAAAGAATAGTGTTTTAATCTTTTAGACAATGATAGCCAATACATTTTTTTTTAATATTCATTATGCACCATGGTAAACAATATAACCTCAACACTTGCCTCCAATTACCCTTATTATTTTTTCTAGATGACACCATAAAGATGTTGCCTAGTTTACCTTAAGTTACAGTTAAGGTGGACAAAGGTGGTACGCAGAACAAAAAAATAGGTATATTTATAAAACCTATTAGAGGTCTTACTGAGGATTAACTTTCTGGGGCTGAGATAGCTTAGTGTGTAAAGCGTTTGCCATGCAAGCATGAAACACTGAATTCAGATCCTCAGCCTCTGTGTAAAGAGCCAGGTTTAATGGTATATGCCTGTAACCCCAGTCCTGAGGATCCAAGTGGGGAGCTCTCTGGCCATGTATCTGATCAGTGAACTCCAGATAAAGAAATACTACCTTGTGGATAAGCCAGCCCTGAAGTTGTGAACATGGGAGAGCTATCCTCAATACTCATCTGTCACATGGAGGCATGGGCAGGGGAGAGCTGGCCTTGAGACCATAAGAGCAGGAGAGCTGCCCCTGTCCACCACCAGCTGCAACACTCAGGAAAGCAAGTCCTGCACGTCACATGGGGAGCACAACAGAGCCAACCCCACTGGTGGAGGTGTGTGTGAGCCAGACCCTAAATTTTGAGCACAGGAGAGCTTTCCCTATTACCCATCTGTTATGTGGCAGCATGTGTGGGGGAGACAGGCCCTCCCCGACTATCTATCAAGGCCCGAGGCAGGTGGGAGAGCTGGTCCCTACACCACTGTGTTGCCTGGGCAACAAAAGGTGTAAGTGTAGGAAATGAGACCATGGAGACATGAAAGCAGAACTGGCCCTACCCCTTGCTCGTTGCTGTAAGGGGTGAACTTGCCAGGACAATTCAGGTGCTCAACCTAGTGGTCAGGACAAGGGAGAGCTGGTGGACTGACAAACCATGCAACTATCCAGGCCCAGAATCAGCATTATGTGTTGGCCCACCTCAATGTCCATCCCATCTGTGATCTGCTGGAGTACATGAAGGGTCCTGCAGATCCACAACACAAGGCAACAGCAGGATAGCCAAGAGGAGTTCCAGTGAGGACCCCCCATCCATAGTACAGCAGAAATCAGAGGCCTCAAACCAGACCAATAACTCTTTGCAATGAACACTTGCAAGTAAAGTCACACACAGTGTGACTCACTGTGAAATACCACAGCTTCCATGACAAGACTGATTTTTTCCTTCTCTCTGTTTCTTTTTCCTCTTAAATTTTATTTTATTTTGGGTGGGGAGGTTGCAAGGGCAGAAGATGGATACGAAGGGACGGTGAAATGAATGGGATGGAGATACATGATGTGAAAGACACAAAGAAAATAATAAAAAGAAAAAAATGTTTGAACTTAAAAAAAAGAAAAGAGAAAAGAAACACTACCTCAAAAATAAGGCAGAGGCCAGGTTTGGTGATCCACATCTTTAATCCCAGCACTTCAAAAGCAGAGACAGGAAGAGCTCTGTAAGTTTAAGGCCAGCCTATTCTACATAGCCAAGTAGGTCCAGGACAGCCAGCGTTACATAGTTAGACCCTATCTCAAAAAAAGGGGGGGTGGGTAGGGTGGGCGACTGAGGAAGACAGTCAACACTGAACTCTGGCCTCAGTGACCTCCACAAGCACACAAGTATGTGTGAGTGCATATGTATAAATACACATTAGTTCTTTGCATCAGAGCCAGTTCACAGGAACAAGAGCATTATTAGCTTCCCATATGTATACTATATATTAACTGCAGTTTGGTAAAATTAATGACTTGAAAACATGAGATGAATTTTAGTATATACCTACATATTCCAAACTACAATGTAGTAGTAGTATGTAGTCTTATGGAAATCTTACTATACACTACAAAGTAGAAATAACTCAAGGACATTATGCTAATTGAAATAAGCAAATAACAAAACACAAATCCATAAACATCAAGTATTTAAAGAGTAGCCAGAATCATTGAAACAGAAAGTAGAAAGCTGCACAGTCTAGAGATAAGAGTAAAGGATAATCAGCACTGAACACATATAGAACTGCAGTTTGTAGTACCAGAAAGTTTAGGAGCTATGTTGAACATACTTAAAAAATTAAAAACAAATTGGTAAGGACTGAAGTGATGGTTCAATGGGTAAAGTACTTGCTGCCAAATCTTACAACCTGAATTCAATCTCTAAACACAATAGTAAAGATACAGTATAAACTCATTTTCTGAAACTAAAGTAACTCAGAATTCTTTTCAGTAAGTTCAATTATAAATTTTTAAAGTTGAACACTGGAAGAACATTACTTACTACTTCAAGATTAACTGTTATCTCAAGTACTTTTAAAATTCAAAACCCTCAGGGCATAAGTTACTTGGGAAAGTATGAGTAATACTTAACTTGAACAGAAATGTTTCCAAAAATCAATTAAACATTATCTATCTTCTATCAGAAAGCTCAGGATATTAAATTTGTGTAATAACTCTACTTTATTAATAAAAGTAACTTCCAGTTATTACACAGGGCTTAGATTCTAGGTTTTGCTGTTGCTGGCCTTTTTTTCCTTAGATTTATTTATTTTTAGTATATATTTTGTATATATTATGTGTGTATTTTGTCTGTATATATGTTTGTGCACCCAGAGGCCAGAAGATGGTGTTACAGACAGTTGTGAGCCACCATGTGGGTGGGTGCTGAGAACCCAAAGTTGGCCCTCTCCTCAAAAACAAAAGCTCCTCAAATTTACATTCTATCAAAATTACATTCTATCACATCAAGTCAGGACTAGTAAGGCTGTGCTATAATAAACAACCTTAACATCTTGATGGTTTGACACAACAAAAGGTTATTTATCTCTCACTACTTTTATACACAATCAATTCAGGCTAACGAAGATGTGATCCTAATGGTCCTTAGGAACCAAGGCTCCTCATGAGAATTTTCCCAAGACTAACTTACCAAGAGAGGAGCATATGGAAAATTACACCCTAGTCTTCAACTTTCACTCACATTTTACTGTCATAAAAAGGAATGCTGCCACATCTAATGTCAATGACTACAGGGAAGGGCAATCCTATCATGTGCCTAGAAAAAAGAGAAGTAGACTATGAAGACTTTGTCTCCCAAGTCCCTCTGATGGCCAAACTCAATTTAATTTACTTCCTATATACAAACACACCTTATCTCTCAATACAGAAGGGAACCAAAATATACTATAGAGTTATCAAACTCAATTATGAGGTTCAGTGGGTGGCATGGAAATAACCTATTAGGCCTATATACAGTCTCTTTAGAGACCTACTCATTAAACAAGTTATCTACTTACTTAGACACATGGGGTGGGGTGTTAAAAATACATTCATGAAAATACCTTTATTCAAAAAAATGGGAAACAAAATAGTCCCCAACTCTTAAGTAATTTGTAAACCCAGTTAACAGTACAAGAGCTCTGGGGGGATGGAGAAATGCTGTAACTCTTGGAAGAAGTTTCTCACTCCACTGCTTTTCCAGCCTCTTCTGTAAGGTTTTTCTTTATCCGTAATCCTCACTCAATACAAATAAAATCAACATCAGAGTTTGTTCCCTGAGAGGAATCCTCAGTACACAAGCAAGTAAGAGAGTGATACAAGCCAGGCTAGGTCATCAAATCTTGAAGTTAAATCTTTTTCAGACTTTTGTTCAGGTCTGTGGTTTCTTTGGCTAGACAACTGAAAAAGTTAACCAGGTCTCATCTACTTGAGAGTTCCAAATGCCAGTGTCTAAACCACACCTTTCCCCAAAACTTGGCTTTGCCTTAGGTCTAACAGTTTCTTCGCTCTCTCTACTTAACTGTGGGTGCTTGAGCTTCCCCAAACTTAGCCATCAATCAACACCTTTAGTTTCCCTTTCCTCCTAACCCAAGGGAAAGGCACTAATAACCCCTTTAGCAAACCACTTAGTCACCTGAATCTTTTCCTAAGTTTTAACAACGGGAGTGAATGACAGCCATAACCTGAGTGGATCCTCTCCAAAGGACTGACATCCCTTTCTAGTTCATCTCTTTTTCCTAAGAGCTTGCTGGAGCCAATAACGGCAGCTAAAACTGTTTGCTTTCCAAGGTCATCCCCCCAAACAAATACAAGTCCTTGCTGTCTAAGTTTTACCAACTGTTTCTCCTTTGCACATTACCATCCTCTGACAGTGTTTTGCACTGCCTGATTGAGCCAATGCTACAGTTAAGGTTTTCTGTTAAGAACATACATTCTATCAATTTTTAATTAAAATAGGTTATTAACTGTATGATCCAACAGATGCATAATGAAAGCCAGTAAGTTTTAATACTATTTCAATTAACCCATGAGCAATATAAAAATTGCTATTTTGAGCCAGACAAGGTAGTTCATGCCTGTAATCCCAGAAGGCAGAAACAAGAGGACCAGGATTTCAAGGATTTTACCTAGAGCTGAAGGCTAGCCTAGACTACATAAGACTATCTAAAAACAAAAACAAACAAACAAAAACCCTGAGATTTGTATATTCTAATACTAAATCTTCAAATTTCAATTTTTATTTTGTGGTTTCATACCTCAATCAGTCTAGACATATTTCAAGCACTTAAAAGCAACAATGAAATTGTATAATCCCTAGAATTACAGCAGCTTACAATAAAGGTGTATTTTGTATTCATATCCATCATATGACAGCTAATGCTGCAATTCCAGCTTTTCTCACAGATCAATCAGATGGAACAGACAGTGGCACACTTCAATAACCAAATCACATGACACAATCATACACAATTTGGGTACACTGTGGGAAGGGTGTGCAAAGTAGACGACAGTACTGACTACTAGAATGTGGTGGTGGTGGTGGTGGTGGTGGTGGTGGTGGTGGTGGTTTGGTGTGGTTTGGTTTGGTTTGGTTTGAGACAGTGTTACTCTGTGGTGTAGCCCTGGCTGTCCTAGAACTCCTGTAGACCAGGCTGGCCTGGAACTCAAGAGATCCACCTGTCTCTGCCTCCCAAGTGCTGGGATAAAGGTGTGCACCACCACTCGGCTAGACTCATTTTTTTAAAATCACAATTTGAAACTTTCAAACTATGTTTTCAATAAATTTTATCCCAACTTTTTCTTCTTCCCCCTCAACACATACACGTGCATTCCAGTTAGAAGGTTTGCTTACCAAGAGTTAACCCCAAGACATGAGAGAAGGGAGGGAGGGAGAAAGAGAGGTACAGAAAGGGGTAAGAAGAAAAAGAAAAGAGTAGAACAGGAGGAAAGAGAAATAAAAGGTGAGATTATAATCTATACTGTATTAGATTCTACAATCAAGTAAATAACACAGTAAAGTAACTCTGACAAGCAACATATTTCTCATCTAACAAAGTTTCTGAAGATTTGGAAAAGTAACAAGCAAAGTGTCAACACTGCTCAAACACTATTCAACAAGACTTCAAATGCTCTTCACAACTTCTCTTACCAAGACTCTGAAAATTAGATGGAAAAGATACATTCATCCTCAAAAATGGGATAAAAGGAAAACAGAAAAATAGCAAAACACTGTGACAGATACCCGAGCATAGCACTTAAGAAAGCAAGCCGAAAATTCAAGGCCAGCCTGGACTACACAGCAAAACCTTGTCTCACAGGTAAGGGGATGGGGTAGTATTAACATACACTAAGGACACTTTTTGCCAATTTTTACAAAGGATCTTCTATTTCCTTTATAAATTAATTTCCTGACATTTAACACTAAAAATCAGTTGTCTACTCACTCACCCAAATATAAAGATCAGTATCAGATTTTCAAGGTTAAAAAGCTGACACTGTGGTCTCACAGGTGAGGGGTGAACTAACTCCCCGCTTCCTTGGAGTAAATGCTTACTCTGTTCCATTTACAGTCGAGCATTCGCAAAAGCATTTTGGGATATTTGAAGATCCATGGTAATGGCTGAATTATAAGAAATATTTGGAATTAAAAACTTGTAGTAAGTGATACGCAATAAAAAGCATCCTAAGGAGAGAACATACATATATAGGGCAAACTGCACTGGTTCAGATGTGTTCGCTTCAAACAGCCATTAATTTTTCCTTATAAGCTTAAAGTTGAAAGATTTACTTTTATGAGTGTTTTGCTTACATGTATGTGTGTGGCTGGTACCTGCATAGGCCAGAAGACGGTGTTCCTGGATTCCCTGGTACTAGAGCTTCAGACAGTTGTTTAACTGCCTAACTAAAATAGCTTTCTACCTTCTTTAGTATTAATATATTCTAGTTCCAATTTATTCCTCAAGCGTTTTCCAGCATTCCTTTACTCATATTATTCTTCTTCAAAATATTGCAATCCTAAATTAAAAATAATACATTTCTAGCTGGGCATGGTGGTGCACACCTTTAATCCCAGCAATGGAGAGGCAGAAGCAGAGAAGTAGGCAATCTGTGAGTTTGTGACCAGCCTAGTCTAAGGAGCAAGCTTCAGGACAGCCAAAGGTGTTATACAGAGAAACCTTATCTTGAAGGAAAAAAAAATTCATTTCATTACATTAATTACATTAATTATTATAAGTCAAGCGTAGTGGCACACACCTCTAAGCCTAGCACTACAAAATGAGTTCTAGGACAGGGCTATTAAAAAAAATCCAAAAGATAAATATGAAGTTTCCTACCACTAAAATTCAGTGTTCCACTCCTATCCAATTTTACTGTGAGTTGACTCAGTGGGTCTATGTTCATGCTGCCTTGCCTAACCACCTGAGTTCCATCCCTGTAACCCATATGATTCCCACATGAAGTCCATGCACACACAGAAAATATTTTTTTTTAAAAAGGTGCTCTATAAGCTACTAGTCAAACAGCACACACTCATTTCTACAGATATATAATCTGAAAGGAAAAATATGTTGCTTTCTTTCTTTGAACAGATGTTTTGCACCAGAAACCTTAATATAAATAAGTGGAGAACAGGGAGAAAGTGAGTTATTAAAGTGTCTCCTGGGCTGGGCATACCTGTTCGTTCTATCAGCATTCAGAAGGCAGAGACAAGATTCGTCATAGTCATAGTTCAAGGCCAACCTGGGCTACACAATGAGGCCACCTCTTTGCACTCACTAGTAAGTATCTTGCCCTCATGCCTTTACCTAAGCCAATCTAGATTTCCTCACTGAAGTTCTCCCTTCTCTGAAGGAGTTTTCCAACAACTAGAAACCTTCTTATTTATATCATCTAATTTAGTAACTTACACAGCTTTATACAGTCTAACTTTATACTATGTAACTGGCTCAACCAATCAGCAAACTAGACAATATGAAGGTGTACTTAGTCCCCTTACAGATCATCCAATATAAAAAAAGGGACTATTTATTTGACCAAACAACACTCTTTAAAAACAAACCTATTGCAGGGTGGTGGTGGTGGCACTCAGTAGGCAAAGGCAGTTTGAGGTTAGCCTGGTCTACAGCCAGGGAAACCTTGTCTTGAGAAACCAAAAAACAAAACTAAAACATAAAAATAAGAACAGACCTATCTATCGTCCTCTCATGTTTTTGAGCCCTTTCTCTGTATTTATTCAAATAAAACAACCAAAAAGTATTTTTAAAAGTGAGTTTTCTGATTGAGATGTACTGTCACACACTACTTTACTATTGAATATCTACTTCTACCCAGAACTTACCAACTGTTTTCTTCATAATACAGGAAACAACCAGTAAGAGACTCTGGAAGCACAATCCATCTTCAACATTTTCACAGATCCTGAAACCCTTTCCCACTTTTAAGCCAAGTTCATAGTCACACTGCCCAAGGTACTACTAGGAATAGGAGTCAGAAACCCAAGCATTATTCTACCAACGGAAGTCAAGTCTCATCTTTTAACAACTTTTGAGTAGTCCAAAATTTCCACTCCTCATCAGGTGAGCAGATGAGGCTGAAGAAACGGGTCAGTAGTTGAGATCATTCTGCTTTTCTTAGAGGACTGAGGTTTAGTTCCCAGCACCCACATGGTGGCTCACAACCATCTGTCACTCCAGTTCCAGGGGACCCGAGGCCCCCTTTTGACCTCCGCAGGCACCAAGCATGCACATGGTGCCCATACACACATACATGAAAGTAAAACACTCATACACATAAAAGTATCTTTAAAACACAAACCAACAAAAAAGAATGGAACAGCCATAGCCAGGAATATCAAGAGACATGGCATAAAAATGTTTAATTCAGAAGAAAGGTATAGATGCCCCAGAAATGCCAAGAGAACATACAGGCATGGTTAGGTAATGTCTGTAGTTACCCTTCTACTAGGGGGTCTATGGACATAAGAACTGGTTACAATGTCAAACACCAGGAAGGAAGAGACTTTGCTTTATAAAGAAGACACTTTCCAAAGTTTTTGATCTTTTTATTGTTGCTAGTTTTTTTTTTATTTTATAAGCTTTATTATTTAGAAAGTGCAAATAAAAACATCGCACACCAAAATTAACTAGACTCAAAGTCTATACAACTCAATGAATTTATATACAATTAGAACTGGCATTAGAAATGGAAGCTGTGAAGCTTCACATTAAATTTTATGCTTTCAATATGGAATATTTTTTATCCACTTATCCATCACCACCAAGAACAACAACAAAAAAAATCCACAAGAGCATTAGAATCTGACAATTAGCTCCAGCACCTCTTTCATAACTCATGTTGATATTTGTATTCACTTGTTCCTCATCCTGATTATCTAGCTGCTCTTGGCTTTTTGCATGTGATACTATACCCACAGGTACACTTGTTTACATATAAATGTACAACACTGGTAGGTTCCACGTGTGAGAGAACATGCAGTTTATTGCCGAGATTATATAACCTCACTTAAATATCCACCAACAAATGAATGGATAATGAAAATCTGGTGGGTATATAAACAGAATACTACCCAATTCTAAAGAAAAATTATAGAAAGGTAATTTTAAACTATCCTTTTGTAGCTTGTAAACTTGTGTTTTATGTGAGCATTGTCTATTTAAAATTTGAAATGTCAGCCAGATATAATGGCACATGCCTTTATTTAATCCTGGAACTCAGAAGGCAGAAGCAGGAGGATCTCTGTTGAGTTCAAGGTCAGCCTAATCTACATAGTGAATTCCAGGACATCCAGGCCTGCATAGTGAGATCCTGCCTCAAAAAAACAAAAAACAAACACTAAAAAACTACTCACCCACAAAAAACAACCCAAACAATGAATATGAGGTGTCGAAGACAGATTGTTTTTACCTTACTAACTGCACAGCTGCGGTGATATTTTATTTATGCTCTAATAAATAAAGCTTACTTGGAGATCAGAGGAAAAAGCCAGCCACTATATTTAATATAGAGGTCAAGCAATGAATGGTAGCACACGCCTTTAATCCTAACATTCTGGGAGGCAGAGATTCATCCGGATCTCTGTGAGTTCAAGGCCACACTGGGAACAGAGCCAGGCTGGTGGCACATGCCTTTAATCCCAGTGCTAGTTAACCATAGAGGTCTGGAGGTCTATACAGACAGGAAGTGAGAGAGCGAGGCAGAAAGAGGAAGTGATGTAGCTGGGCAGAGAGCGGAAGTGAGATGGCAGGGCACGGAAAGAATACAGAAGTGAGTATACAGGAAGTGGCTCTCTCTCTTGGGCTGAAGATTTCCTAGGGTAAGAACTTTGGCTGTGGCTTGTTCTGTTCCTCTGATCTCTTGGCTTTCACCCCAATATCTGACTCAAGGTTTTTTATTAATAAGACCGTCTAGCAATTCATCTTACACACACACAGCAGACTCTAAGAGCCAGACTAACAAAGTGAGAACAGAGGAAGCATGAACTACTTGTTTCACAGTCTAATTTCTAATGTTTTCAAGTGACCATTTCACATCGTCCTTCTCAAACTTGTGACATCTGCCTGCCTTCCTACCCAACTGGTTTCTATTATAAAACAAGAACACATTGTTTGTCATATTGCTTCTAGTCAACTTATCTGTAAGAGATCTCTCTCTATCCATACTCTTCCCAGTCACAACACGGCTATCTCACTACAACATCCAACCCCTATACCTGTATCCCACATTCCATCCTGCTTGTCTACATCTTTGCTTCACTATACCTTCTTTCTGCCATCTTTCTGTTTCAACTACCATCTTGTTTCAGTGATATTCCTAAGAGAAACTCCTAGGTCTGTAATTACTACCACTACTTCCTTAGTATGTAGTTAGTTAGTATTTAGGCTGTGCTAGGTTAGAATCCTTCATTTCTAAAACTGTTGTTGGAGTTATATTTTAAAAAAAGATTCAGGGCTGGAGAGATGGCTCAGCAGTTAGCAATGGCTGCCCTTGCTGACGACCCAGGGTTAATTCCCAGCACCCACATGGTGCCTCGCAACTGACTGTAAACGCAGTTCTTCTGGCCTCTGCAGGAACCTGGCACACACCTGTTTGTGCACAGGCAAACATGCAGACAAAACACTCATATACATACAACTTAGTAAACTTTTTTAAAATCATGATTTTTGTTTTGAAATTACAACAGAATTTCCAACTAGACCTAAAATGTTTCGTCTCATCCTATCTATATTTGTTAAAGACACTCAACATTTCTAGTCCAGCCTGAACAGCAGATTCTGATATTCAACTAACAGTTTACTGAAGTCATTCACTTGAACATCAAAATAAAATTCCAAATTAACCAAAGTTCTAACAGTTATGGATTTCCTCTCACCCCACTCTTCCTCAGTTCCCTTCTCTCAGTCCCTCTCCTCTTTCCTTATGCTTACTCTACAACAAAAGTCAGTTCCTAAAAGAGGAGAGGCAATGAAAGGATCTTAGAAACATCAGGAAGTTTAGTCAAATTCACTGCTTTAAAAAGCCTGGAATAGGGGCTGGAGAGACGGCTCAGCAGTTAAGAGCACTGGCTGCTCTTCTAGAGGACGACCTGGGTTCAATTCCCAGCACCCACGTGGCAGCTCACAACTGTCTGTAACTCCAGTTCCAGATTATCTGGCACCTTCACACAGGTGATGCAGGCAAAACATCAATGTACACCAAATAAATGATAAGGAAAAAAAGGCGCTGGGTAGTGGTGGCACACACCTTTAATCCCAGCACGCAGGGGGCAGAGGCAGGTGGATCTCTCTGAGTTCGAGGCCAGTCTGGGCTACGGAGTGAGTTCCAGGAAAGGAGCCAAAGCTACACAGAGAAACCTTGTCTTGAAAAACAAAAAAGGCTGGAATAAAGACCTTTTTTGTTGTTAAAAGAATGCTTTTTTTAAAAGGACACATTATAGAGTACTGGTTTGGGGGTTTTCTCCAATAGTTTGGAAAAGTGATATCTAGCAAAACTAAAATATGTCAAACAAGGACATACTTTCAAGCATTTTCATCTAGGCATCTATGCCTATGTACAGATAAAAAACGTTTTATTCTGAAGATACCTTTTTCTCCCTCCCCCTTTTGAATGCTGTGGGTCAGGGCTATATTTATATACCACTAAATCCTGCTTTCATTTCCCCATCTTGTCAATTAAAAAGACTACACAAAGTTTCATAATAACCGAATATTCACTGGGGCTTGGGAAATGGCTCGGCCAGTAAAAGGTCTGCAGCACAAGCGTTTCGCCCTGAGTTCAGTTCCCCCATGTAAAAAAGAGAAAAAAGGGGGTAACAATAGGAAGGTCCCTGGAGCTTGCTGACCACCCATTCTAACCAATCAATGGGCACCAGATCCACAGACAGACCGTCTCAAAAGAAAAATGGGTAAGGTGAGTTTTGTCGTAACATCAACCTCTACATCCACACCTACAACATAATCAACTATACACACAAAGAAAAGACTTACATTCCCAAAATGAAAGTGTCCTTTATTACTAGTGCTGGAGTACCCATCAAAAAACAAATCACTGCCCTAAAAACCCTACCTTGAATTTAAGCCAGCGTTTCTATTTGGTAACATCTGAAGGCAACCTCCTGGAAGTACTTAATGTATCCCAACCTAGTTTCATAATCAACACGAATCCAAAGTATGTGTCCTGCATGGTGGATGTCTGCAGCCCAGCACCTGAGAGGCTAAGGAAGAAAGACTGATGCAAGTCTGGAGCCTGTCTACCTGTAGAGTGAGATCTGTCTCAAAACAAAATCATAAAATTTCCAGTAATGCTTTCCTAACATTTTTAGCACTGTACAACACTAACCTTATAAAATCTTCAAAAACAAGTTTCTAAAAAAAATTTCTACATGTTTTTATAACATTTCAGAATTTTCAAATGTTTCAGCTTGCATCTTCAAATGTCAAGTAATTCTCACACATAATGGGATTAAATCCAAAACCTGTTGTGTGCTAAGCGCTGAGCCACACTCCTAGCCCAAGACTCCCTTTTGTAACATCTTTAAATATGACTACAGTTCACAAAAGTATTTTATTCATATTAGGATATCCATGATCTTGATCTCGAGATCTCTCTCTCATAAACACATACATATACACACACAGAGGAAGAGAGAAATGAATACATAAACTTAAAAATAAATCTTTTTTTTTAAAGATTTATTTATTTATTATATATACAGTGTTATGTCTGCAGGCCAGAAGAGGGCACCAGATCTCATTACGGATAGTTGTGAGCCACCATGTGGTTGCTGGGAATTGAACTCAGGACCTCTGGAAGAGCAGTCAGTGCTCTTAACCTCTGAGCCATCTCTCCAGCCCCCTAAAAATAAATCTTAAGAGTACCTGACTAAGCAATGTGTCAGGCTCCCAGGCTTAATCCCCAGCATCAAGTAAATAAACAGCTAAACAAACAAACGCATCACATTAACACAAATGAACGTTTTATGAAAAGCTACTTGCCAAACAAGTCTTTTAAAGAGAAAACAAGGCAGACATGGTGGTGCATGTCTGTAATGCCACCACCTAAGAGGTAGAGGCAGACGGATCAATGCTGCAAATTAAAGCCCTGCCTGTTCTACACAGCAAGATCCATTAACAGCCAGGACTACACAACACGAAGAGGGAAAGCATGTTTTATATTTTTGCAAATCCTTGAATGCTCGAGGAATAACTCAAGAGCCTTTCAGCTAACTGTAGGCATTCTTTGACACTACTCCAAACTTGACAAGCAGCAGTCTCTTCTTCTCTTTCTTTTTTTTTGGTTTTTCCAGACAGTTTCTCTGTGTAGCCCTGGCTATCCTGTAACTCACTCTGTACACCAGGCTGACCTCAAACTCAGATCTGTCTGCCTCTGCTTCCCCAGTGTCGGGCTTAAAGGCGTTCACAACCACCAGTCTCTTAAAGGTCAGTTCTAATGTAGAATCTTACCCGCATTGGTAAACTTTCCATACTCTACTGATCTATCTTACAGTTTAAATGGTTTGTAACACTGTAAACTGCTTATTTAAAAACCACTGGTTCACTCAGCTTTCCTAGAGACTTCCAAGTGTCAAACACTCAATTATATTTTTAAAAATCTTTATCATTACCATCCATAGCATCAGGAGAAATATAAACTTACACAGTAAATCTAAGCTATAGAAAAAAATTCCAATTTCTCCTAGAAATCCTCGATTTTACCACTGACAAGAAATATTTGCCTGTCAAATATGACAAGCTCACTTCTATTCGTGCAAAAAGGTATCACTTCACATATGAAGTCTCAAAAACTAGTTTTGAGGATGAAGAAATGGCTCAGTGGTTAAGAGCACTGGCTGTTTTTCCAGAAGACCCAAGTTCAATTCCAGCATTTACCTAGTGGCTTACAACCATCTGTAACTCTAGTTCCAGGGAATCCAATATCCTTTTCTGGCCTCTGTAGGCACCAGACATGCACATAGTGCAGTTTTAGGAAAAACACCTAAACACATTGAGTTATCATTTTCACCCAACTAAGATGTCAAAATTTATAAAAAAGTGGTCAATAGTAAATACTGATGGAGATGCAAAGAAACTGGAACCCTCATGCATAAAACAAAAACAGTATGCTTGTACACGTTCTCGTTCTCTCTCTCTCTCTCTCACACACACACACAAATGTTCATATAACAGCATGATTCATAGTAACCAAAGAAAGCAGAAACCCAATGTCTACCGATAGACAAGTTTTAATATATCCCTCTATGAAATATTATTTAGTTATAAAATGAAATAAGGTACTCATAAATCTACAACATGGATGAACCTTGAAAATACTGTTACATGAAAGAAAGGCACAATAGGTCACTAATATGAAATGAAAAGCAAATTAGAAGAGACAGAAAGTAGGTAAGGTAAGTGCAAGAAGTAGCTGACAGAGACAAGGTATGGATTGTTCGGGGTGATGAAAATGCTCTAAAAATAGGCAGATTGTAGTTGCAAACTGTAACTGAAAACTACTGAATTGTACGCTTTACAAGACAAATTCTGCGGATTGTACTTCAATAAAGCTATTACTCTTAAGCACTTGAGAAGATTTCTAAGCACCTGAGTTTGATCCCAGTTCCCACAAGTAGAAAGAGCATCACCTCCTTCCAAACCAATGTGCACAATGGCATACACATAAATGACCTGCATTCATACACAGAGTAATTTCTTTAAAAAGCTACTACTTTTTAAAGTTATACAACATGCAAAAGTCAAAATTCTGTAAACATTTTTACTGACTTATCAAGTAGATTTTCAGTGAAACTATAATTTTACTTTAACTTGAAGTATATAATCATGAAGAATACAAATACTTGTACAATTTAAAGGTTTTTTCTTTTTTAATGTATATGCCCGTGTGTGTGTGTGTGTGTGTGTGTGTGTGTGTGTGTGTGTGTGTGTACACGCACAGGAGTATGCAGGTGCTTGCAGACCAGGTTTAGGAACTGGAGTTACAGGTGTATGTGTGCCACCCAAACATTAGCTGGGTAAGAACTGGTCCTCATATTGAGCTGCAAATGCTCTTAACCACTGAGTCATCTCTCCAACCTTGAGTTTAAAATCTGATCAGTCAGTGTGAACATAGTAAAAAAGGCAAATAATATCTTCGTATCATTAGAAAAAGGATTTCTGAAAGGATCCTCAGGCTCTCTAGAGGCTACAGATCAAACTTTGAAAAACTCTATTCTAAGTTGGGTGGTGGTGCACACCTTTAGCCCCACTGAGGAGGCAGAGGCAGGCAGATCTCTGAGGTCAAGGCCAGCCTGGTCTACAGTGGGAATTCCAGGACAGCCAGGGCTACAAAGAGAAACCCTGTCTTGAAAAACCAAAAAGAAAAAAGAAAAAGACAATTCTACATCAGTTTCAGAAACCCAGATATAATAAAGAACTTCCAGATATAAATGTGAGACTCAAGGACAACCCCACCTTTCTAGACATATATCTCAAATTTCTAAGAACAGGAAGAAGAGAAAATGGGGGAAAAGGAATCATTCAAAGTGATGATAGGAGCAGGGCAGTCTTTAATCCCCAGCACTTGGGAGGCAGAGGCAGGCAGGTCTCTTTTGAGTTTCAGGCCACCTGGTCTACAGAGCTAGTTCTAGAACAGCCAGGCTACACAGAGAAACCATCCCGAAAAACAAAACAAACGAACAGTAAAAACTGATGTTAAAAAAAGAAAAAAAAGTGATGATGGAAGTCACTTCAATCAATTCAATTCTGTAACCCAATTTAAGACTTTAGAATCAGAAAGACTGGAAAGGGGTTTTTTTTGTTTTGTTGTTGTTGTTTTCAAGACAGGGCTTCCCTGTCCTGTGTAGACCAGGCTGGCCTCAAACTCAGAGATCCACCTGCCTCTGCCTCCTGAGTGCTGGGATTAAATGCATGCGCCACCACCACCACCCCCAGCCAGACTGGAAAGTTTTAACAGTATGATCTCCTCAGAAATCTAAATGTGAAGTAGAAGAATTAAAGTTGTAAAAGTCAGGAATTAGTGTAAAATGAAAATATTCAATGTTATCTAGACAAATAATAACATTAATATGGTAACAATGATGCCACATTTTAAGCTTCATTATTTAATCATGCTTGCGAAACATTCAATGAGTAGACTTGAACATCTACAATATATACTTATCAACAGTTATTTCTAACTCAGCCAAATTTCATGTCCACTATCACAAAAATCAGAGTGTTAGGTCTGGCCAGTATCTACTTAGTTTCCTAGTGTAACATGCCCACTTTATACAATGAAGAAATTCCATTTGCCAGAGAAAAATAGCCAGAATCACCTATCTAGTGGCTGAGACAGTTAAGTACTCTTAACTTCCAGCACCATGTTTTGTTATGCCGACCTAACATTCCACCCAAATACCACATATGCAATGTTTAACCCAGCCAGGCATGGGAGCACACATCTTCAACCCCAGCACTGGGGACACAGGAGGCAGATCTCTCTGAGTTCAAAGCCAGCTTGGTCTACATAGCAAGTTCCAGGCCAGCCTTGGGCTACACTATCTCACCCCACCCCACCCCGCTGCCCCAAAAAAAGAAGTCAAACTCATCCCACACCAAGAACAATGAAGATACTCTCCTGCTCCACCCCACCCCAAAAAAACCTATGATGCCTGATAATACCAATCAAATGCCAAAACAAACATGTACCTGTTGTAGGGAAAAAAATGTTACTAGTACACTAGAAAATCTTTCACTTCAAATATTACAAAGTTTCAAAAAGAACAATTTGGAAAATACTATGATGCCTCCTTACATATAAATGCAAGGATGTAGCACCTTTAGTGAATGCCAGATGCTGATAAACAACTAAAGCAACGTTCTCCTGTTTATTATCATTGTACTTTTTAGGACACATCATTGAGACTCACCTGCAGGACTGTCAGCATTCTCTCCTGGATGGAGCTGTATACCAGTAGAATCTATAGAATTTACTGTAACTGTCTGTAGATTTGGCAACTGACCAGTGCTTAGACTAACTGGAGTTGAAGTCAACGCTCCACCTGCTGCAACTTGACCAAGCGTGAGTGTCTGAACAGGCGTCAAAGTTATTTGTTGGGCAGCGGTATTCTGTATTTGCAAATTCTGCAAGTTCTGCACCCCTTGTACTTGAAATGTTTGCCAGGTTATCTGTCCAGAAGGGGTCACTGTCTGTGCCTGAATTAAAAAGGTTCCAGGATTCAGTTGCAACTGAAGGTTTTGCAAAGCCTGTTGAGATATATTTTGACCACTGGCTTGCACACCATGGATTGTCTGTGGTGTAATACCTTGCACAATCTGGGCTTGACTGGTTGGCTGCTGAGAATCTTGAAGTTGTAGATGTTGTACAACAGGCTGTGCTGTAGAAACCTGAATATTCTGAGCCTGTGTCTCTTCAGAAACAGGCGACTGGATATAATTTCCCTGAAGATCTGAAGAATGGACTTGCCCACTAGAAGTAGTCAAGCTATTTGTGTTTTGTTGTAATATACCTGTACTATCTATCGTAACAGGCAACTGTGATGAAGAGGATGTTGGCACAAACAAATCTGTATCTGTATTAGTTTCATTAACATCAGGAGAAACCCGCTCACCAGTCCTTTCTGAATTGTCTGAACTATCCATAGCTTGTCCTGT
This sequence comes from Peromyscus eremicus, assembly GCF_949786415.1. NCBI lineage: Eukaryota > Metazoa > Chordata > Mammalia > Rodentia > Cricetidae > Peromyscus > Peromyscus eremicus. The sequence continues at coordinate 51,290,324 of NC_081419.1, forward strand.
GTTTATCAAATGTCCATCGGCATTAATGCCTGCAGTCATTGTCTGAGAACTTCCCGAGAGTCCCAAAGAATCTAGATCGACACTATTGATTGGTACAAAGGTAATATTTCCTGGCAGACCAAGAGGCACATTAGCAACTACTTGAGTTTGGCCAGGAAATGATGAACCACCAATTGCAACTCCCTGAACCTGGACTTGACCAGTCTGTGGTATGAGATTCTGGATATTAGCAGGAGGTGTTCCAGAGGCAAGTAAGGTTTGATTAGAGCCAGGAATGATCTGAATTTGACTGCTTTCTTGATTTATACCCCCATTATCTGAGGAGCCTGTGAAGCCAATCTGAACCTGCTGGGCATCTGTTGACTGAATCTGTGGTATTACTTGATACTGAACATTGGACACTGTACCATTTGATGAATCTGATCCTGGTGCAACTGAAAATATCTGTTGATTCTGCAAATTCTGAAGGGGAAGGACATACTGCCCACTTGAAGTAGCAGCCCCTGGAATCTGTACTAGATGACCAGCTTCATCTTTTATAGTTGTAGGAGTGGCTGACAAAACCTCCCATCGGTTTGGCGCTCCTCCTAACTGTGCAGAAGCCAAATCACCTGTCTGGATGAAGAAAACAGAAATGTTGTGATGTGGGATAGCTTAACTCGATTACCAAAAATCCTCACCTAGTACAAATCCTAGTATGTAAAAACGAAAACCATCTTAATAAAACAAGAGCTCAAATACAGAAGCAGTGCTATACATACCATAGTAATTTTTACTTCGAGCTGTAAGTTACTATAACCATAGTACATCCTATTTAAATGGGGAAGTATCTTAATCATAATATTCTAGATTATTTTACAACCACTTTTTTTTTTTTTTTTTTAGGTGGAGGTAGGCAAGGTCTCACTATGTTGGCCAGACTTGTCTTGGAAATCATATATCCATGTGATTTTTCAGTCTCAACCAAAGCAGCTGAGTAAATGGGGGGGGGGAGGGGGGAAATATATATAAATATTTAAATATATATAGCCTAGCAACACAAATTGATCTGTTAATCACTGATCTATAATCTTTAAACTGTACAAAACAGGGATGTAGGCAAGATTATGAACAGGACAGAGTTCAAAAAGTATTCAACCCACTAAAAATAATTAAGTAAGCCAGGTAATGGTGACGCACACCTTTAATCCTGGCATTCGGGAGGAAGAGGCAAGTAGATCTCTGCGTTCAAGGCCAGCCTGATCTACAGGTAAGTTTCAGGATACTCAGGAGGCTGAAGCAGATGACTGTCTCAAGTTTAAGACCAGCTTGGGCACTGGACAGTGGTAGCGCACACCTTCAATCCCAGCACTCGGGAGGTAGAGGCAGGAAAACCTCTGTGAGTTCGAGGCACCTGGTCTACAAAGTGAGTTCCAGCACAACCAGGGCTGTTACACAGAGAAACCGTGACTTGGGGGTGGGGGGAAGAACCACCTTGGGGCTACTGAAGCAAGCCTGGGCTATATAGCAAGATTTTTAAAAGAAAAACAAGCAAACAAAAAAACAAAAACTGACATCAAGTACCATTGAGGGAAGGAGTAGATATATACAAGCATCATGGCGTTTGTTACCAAGCTATCTGAATTAGAAGAGTAAATCTGTGTATTACTGCTGTGTCACAAACCTAAAAACAGCTACAATTTTATGATGTATAAATCACCAAACTATATATACAAATATAAATATGTACATACATAGATGTGCGTGCGTGCGTGCACGTGTGTGTGTGTGTGTGTGTGTGTGTGTGTGTATTTTAGTAACTACTGGGGGTACAGGGGAGATGAAACCTTACAAAACACACACACACACACACACACACACACACACACACACACACGTAGCAGCTGGGGAATGTTAAGGCTCCTACCTATGTTCCCAGCACAGGGGAAGCGGAGATGGAGGGTCATCTGGGATCCAAGGCCAGACTAAGCTATGAGTAAAGCCTCGTCTCAAACAAACAAAAACAACACTTAATGAGGAAAATTGTCCTGCGACTACACAGCAGAAGTCAAGTCTGCAAAATTTTACTACTAGCTAAATGCTGGAGAACAAAGAATGTGGCTGTGCCTATTACTCTAAAACTGCAATAGAATATGAAGCATATATGTTTTACATTCTATAACAGCAAAGAATCATCCCCATGGTTTACAGATTCAACAACATTTAAAAAATGCCAATGTATGCAAGCAATGCAAAAAATCCTACATGACAAGGTCAAAGGATAGATTTTTTTTAAGGGAAAAAAATAGCAATATCTGACATTTGGGCTTTTCTTTTATGTGCCAGGTACCATAGTTACATACTCTTAAAGCAATCCTGTGGTACTGTTATTAACATCTATACTTCACAGATAAGAAATATGAGAGACAAGTTATCAAAGAGCAGAGTATTTAATACTAAGGGTAAGTGCCTACCTCTAGACCCCAAGCTCCTCTCAAATACTATTATACTTGCCCCTCACTAAATGACCAGGAGTAAAGTCTACTAAGTGTACTAAGACCAGTCATAAAGACACTGGAAAAAAAGACCCTTTTATAACTTACTTACCATCAAAATAAAGCCATTATTACCTCACTAATTCTAGATCTATTTGTGATTTTCAATAACTCTATGTCACTGAACTAGGAAAATATACAAATGTAGCTCACCCAGCATGTCGAAGTAAATATATGACTGAGCATCAAGGAATCTTTACATGATCCAAAACAGCATATCCATTTCTTATGAAAGTACTATTTGAGGAGAAGTCAGCCTAGTTTATAACTTACACTAACTTTCACAGTAACTTCTTTAGAGCACTACGTGTTTTAACTTTTTATAGTCACCAGTTCTCTTTGAGAATATAGTGAGACACTAAGAAATCCAATACTCAATTTTTATGTTTGAAAAGTATATTTCAAAGAATGAACTACAGTTCATCTTTGATTTAATGCAAACATTTGAGCATATTTGTGAGGATATGTACAAGCAAAACAATAAAATTTTTGTCCACAAATGGTCAACTCTATTCAAGCAAACATAGATACACATGCCAGTATAATGTAAAAAGTGGAATATACTAGCCACATAATCAAAACACAATGTGGGAACACAGAAGTTGGGGGGGGGGGGACTGTCCACACTAAAGATAATGAAGTCATTAAAACATAAAATTTCACCTTGGTCAGTTAGAGGTATTAATAAGAGTATAGTTAGTGACAATAAACTCCACAAGACAAAAAGAAACCTTAGCGTTCAAGAGAGGGTCCAAAAAAGGCTTATCTTCACAGCCAAAGCAATGGGGACACGACCAGACACTTCTATCAAGACCTGTAAATGGCTTTGTAGATCTGCTAAAGGGTTTGGACTTTCTCCTGTAGATAGTAAATAAGAACTAGAAAAGGGTTATAAGCGAGTGATTGGTGCAATCACATCTGTATTTTATAGAGATTAACTAAAGGCCCAGTGAAGGAGACTGAAATAAATGCAGAAGAAAATAAAGGTGAAGAAACTGGACCCACTATAAATCTCCAGGCCTGATCTAAATTACACTTAAAACTAGTCCTCAATGTTTGTATCAAGGATCAGGCACTGAAGTCACTTTTGGTTCAATTTTGATTTGGAACTGAAACTATAACCATAAATAATCTTTCCTAACATTACAAAACACTTTTATTTCAGTCCTTAGACATTTTAAGAAAATTGAAATTTCTTTAGTCTATTTTATATTAAAATCTGCACAAAAATAAATAAAATCCATTCATCATCTTGTTACTGTTCAACTGAGAATCAACTGTCAAACTTTTGGCTTCACAAATATTCTTGAGTTTTATAGAGGAATATAGTACTTTATACTATCATAAGCTCGTCTTACAAAACTGGTATTTTTGTCCATTTGCTTTTAAAAATAAAATGACAAATGTATGACATACAGATTGGTAAATAATTTTTACAAGAGTAATAAAATCGATATTTAACTATGAGTGAACAGCTTTCTAGTCAACAAGTTCCTTGAAAATAAACACAGCTCCTCGAGTATCAAGTCTTCAGAGCTAAGTAAACTACCGTATCAACTTCCCACAGTATCCGCAGTTAAATGAAGGGAGAGACTCTGCACGTCTAACATCAAATGATATATTAAAACTTTTGTGAATAATCCTAAAGTAAAAAGCATTTTTAAGAAGAAAAGTATTTAAGGCTAGGTACCGTGGCTCATACCTATAAGCCGAACACTTGGCAGGAAAATCTCAAGTTTGAGGCCTACCTGGGCTATATATATAAAGACTTGTCTGAAAAAAAGGAAAAGGAAAACAAACTATACATATGTGCACGCACGTGCGCGAGCACAAAGCATTATGTAATTCCAAGTTATTAATTATTAAATGATACTATGATATCAGACTTAAAAACATCCATTAGATACCTGGAACAAAGTAAGATCAATATATACTTTCTGAATAAATGTATTAGTTTCAAATCACTCAAGAAAATTATAGAAAGTATATATAGAATGAAAGAAATCATCAGTAAAACTGACTTTGAGATATTAGTGCCTAAGAAACTATAAACCAATTTTAAACCATATATGTAATTCCACAACAAGCAAGTTCTAGATAGCTCAGAAACTACAAAGCCTGAAGTCCGAAGCCCTTTCCTACACACAAGTTCCATCAACATACCAATGAAGAAGATCAAGTACACTAAATAGAAATGGAAAAGTGATAATTAGAAAGTCATCTAACACAAAAGACACTAAGTGGAAACAAAGGGAAGCAGTAATACAACAATCCAGTGAAGAGCCTGGTTGGGCTAGGTGTCAGATAACCCTCTCTAAGTTTCTGAATAAAATTAAGTCAGAATTTTCTCAGTCACTCTAATATTCTAACTGAAAAATGAACAAAGAAAACATCATCTAATATCGAAGTTGGCATTGTAAAAAGTTGTGGCATTGTAAAAAGTGTGTGTTTCCACACATAACAAGGTGAAAAGGACCATAACCTCCAGAAGCCCTGGGTGGTTGTGGCACTCCCAATGATGTTGCTCTAGCAATTCCCAACAAGGGCATTCTCCAATGCAACTGGACGTAAAAATGACAGGGTGAAGAGTGAAGGAAAAGGAAAAAACAGGATCTGTCTTCTTAGATTGTACCAGTGGAAAAGGAAAAGAAATTCTCAATGCACTTTGAAAGGACGATTGACTTCTCCGACCCCATAAATGCTTTACAAAAACAGAAGGAAAGCTGTAACTGAAAACCAGAACAAGTGTGAAACTAAGGTGGAGTAAAACACAACATTCTTGGGCAGATACAAGTAAAATTTCAATTAGAACTCAGACTTCAATGACACTGTAGGGTCTTCCCCACCCCCACTTGTGGGGTGGGAGAAAAGGAAGGCAAGGCTTTGCAAACACTAGGCAAGAAGTGTCCCTAAGCTAAATCCTAGCCCTTCATGGCAAAATAGCCTTCTCTTGAGTTAGTATTCACCTTTTAAATGTGCCAGTATTTACCTGCAAAACTAATGAGCACTAAATTTATAACTTAAACCAGTGATTTTCATAAAATTTGCTTGTATAGTTTATTTCACTAAAGTACAAATGCAATACTCAAGTTCATGCATGTAACTTGGACAAGTTAGTTAACCTATGCAGAGATCACATGTTTCCCAAAGGAAGATTGCTTTACCATCTTTGGAAGTCCATGTCACAAGACATTAGAGGTGGGGCTACTGTGACTGACTTTAGCCTTTCACAAACACCCTTGGCCAGGATCCTCTTTAAAACAAGTCTTTAGTGAACACTGGCTTTTCAGGTACTTCTCATCTTGAAATATCAAGCTAAGCTGGCATTAGGTTGAACATCTGCACTTGACTTCAGACACAACATTGGTTAGATATCTTGGACTAGAATCTAGATAAGAAAATGGTCATTAATGGGAAAACTGGCAAAACTCAAATGAAATCTGCAGCTGCCTCATTTCTGCCTCAGATCTGAAAAATGTGCCACAATAAGGGAAGCACTGGGGAAAGCTGGGTGAAGGGTTTAAGTTAACTAGGATTTGGTATTTCCAGTTTTGTTATAAACCTAAAAATATTTCACAACTTTTTAACACAACTTTCAAGACACTACAGTCCTCCAGTGATCTCCAGTAATTTGAGATTACTTAAGACATATTTATCTCAGTATAGTTTTTGTTTGTTTGTTTGTTTGTTTTTGTTTTTTTTTTGTTTTTTGGTTTTTCGAGACAGGGTTTCTCTGTGTAGCTTTGCGCCTTTCCTGGAACTCACTTGGTAGCCCAGGCTGGCCTCGAACTCACAGAGATCCGCCTGGCTCTGCCTCCCGAGTGCTGGGATTAAAGGCGTGCACCACCACCACCCGGCTCAGTATAGTTTTAAATGTTGAAAATATCCCAATGAATTCATTTGAATTAGTTTATTTTCTGAAATGTTCCAAAAAAATTCTGAATCACTTTTAAACTGGAAACTAACTTTGGTTTTCCATTAATGTTTAGACAAAAACAGACAGCTCATGTTTTTCACCTCATTCAACTTTCAGCTCAGTTTATTTCAACTTTGCTCAAAGTGAGAAATTGAAAGAACTCTGAGATTTATCAAATACCAAACACGCACACACCAAAGAAATGCCAAGTTTGGGGATCCTCTAGCCAAACTGCATTTTCATACTGTAACTGTTAATGAGCTCAGATTGTTCATGTCATCTGGCAGGAAGTGTGTTCCTGGTAATGATCTGAGAGGTCAGAGAATCTTAAAGAAGCATGGAAGCATCACACACACATTGATGGAGTCAGTATACTAATCCTGAACGAGACTAAAGTATGTTTTTATCCCTAACCTTGTCACCATACCCCTCCCCCACCTGTAAGGGCATTTCTAAACTTTGGTAAGAGTTACAAGAGAAATCTTGCTGTATTTAAAATATTAAAGTTTATTTTTCAATTTTACTTCTGCAGTAGCTTACTAAAGTAACTAATAAATTTATTCTGGCATTTTGGGACTGGGGGAATATAACTTATTTTAAAAGTTTTCTAATCCACCTATATTTATTTAAAAATAATTTCTGAAACAGCTTTTTACATTTTAATCTGCTTAAAAAAAACACAAGACATTAAGAAATTTAAGAAATAAATTATCTATTTACTAATAATATAGTGTAACAATTAACTGAATGCCTAAACATACTTCCTATGAAACAGCAAACTTTCTAACAGCGACAATTCAAACTGGCCACTACATAAATCAATTCCTAGAACCCACTTCTAAAAGATTAGTCTTGAGAAGTGTTTGAACTACCTTAATAGGTGAACACATTTTTTCACAGTAGGCTAAAAGAGCAGCAATGTGAGATCCACACAAATGTAAAGTTCACATTGACTACAGCACCTAATTGTATACTGAGTCTTCACATAAGACTTCCAGCTCCTCTCCATGCCCTAGGCATTCTAAAATTTCCAAAAAGACTCCCAACACATCCTTATCAGACTAGTCATAAAATTAAATTTTCCAAATTCAACTCTAAGTATGGCATGCACTAACATGCATGCAAACAAAACGACTTTCATCTACTTTTTGTCCTAAGACCTATATTCTAGCCAATCTCAAAGGCTGAAGTATTACTATCTAACTTCTAACTTTCCATCGCCTCCAACTGTTTCACTTAACCCTACTCAGGAAAAACTAGTGCTAAGTTATAGCAGTCTGAAAAAGCCAACAATTGTGAATGGGCAGGTTAAAATAAAACTGTAATAAAGTGTTCGTTCCTGCGTATGAAACAACAAGCTCTTTAAATGATCTACGGCCTACATTAACCACGATCTGGGAACTTCAGCAAAACAGCCCAAGATTCAAAACCTCCCCAAATGAGAGCCACTGCCTCCTCTCCCTGTAGGTGATACTATCATGGATGACCGACAGGCTGTGCCTGCAAACGTGGTGCTGGGAGCCAACGAGTTTAAGCCCTAAGCCGAATTACTCCAACATCCATTTTGGAGTCCTGCGCCCACCCCTCCACCTCCTCCCTCTCAGACTTCATTTTGTGAAGAATTTTGCGCGCGATGCCTCAGTGACAATCCCCGGAGAGCGCGGGCCGGCCTGGACTCCCAGCCGGGAAGCGAGCGGGCCGGAGAGCGCGGCGCGGCCGGACAGCCCGCGCGTGGCGGCCGCGCGGCGGCGGGAGGCCTTCGGGCGGGCGGGCGGGCGGGCGGACGGACGGACGGGCGGACGGGCACGCCGCAGGCCCGGGATGGCGGGCGCGGGGCCTCGGCGGGGGCGGGCGGGCCGCGCGCGCGGGACTTACCGCTCCGGCGGCGGCGGCGGCGGCGGCGGGGGCCCCGGCGGCGGCGGCGGCGGCCGCCTCCTCGTCGTCGTCGCCCGGCGATGGCGGCCCTATCTTGCTGCAGGTAGCGGCCAGCAGAGCGAGCGGTGACGGCTGAGTGTCCTACCCGCGATGGGCGGGTTCAGAGAGGGAGACAGGGAGGGGGTGGCGGTTAGGGCCGGGCCCGCTCGCACAGGAAGTGCGGCTCGTTCCGCGCCTCGCCTCGCCGCGCCGGCCGGCCGGGCCCGCGCTCTCCTCCTCCTCCTCCTCCTCCTCCTCCTCCTCCTCCTCCTCCTCCGGGTCGACGGCGCCTCTCCCCCCCCACCACCCTACCCCCTGCGCTCGACCCGCTCGGCGGCCCGCGGCGGACGGCTGCACGCCGGGCCTCCCCTCCGCCCGGATCCCACCCGGGAGGGCGCGCACACTTGCACACTTACACACGCACCCAAAAAAAAAAAAAAAAAAAAGGCGGCGGGCAGGCGGGCGGGCGGGCGGGCGGGGGCGCGCGGGCGGGGTCGGAGCGTTGGCGCCTCGGGCGGGCAGCTCCCGGGGCGGGGGAGGGGCGGGCGGGCGGGCGCGCGCGGGAGGGAGGGAGGGAGGGAGGGAGGGAAGGAGGGAGGGAGGGCGAGGGGAGGAGAAAGCGGCGCGCGGGGAGCCGGGCCGCGCTCAGCCGCTCCTCACCTGGGCCGCCGCGCCGTTTCCGTGCTGCTGCTGCTGCTGCTGCTGCTGCTGTTGTTGCTGCTGCTGCTGCTGCTGCTGCAGATACTCTCCATGGCCGCCGCCGCCGCCGCCGCCGCCGCTGTCCACGTCCAAGGCAGCCATTTCCTCTTGTTTCACGGGCTTTTCGGGAGCTGCAGGCACAGCGCGGGGGGGGGGGTGGGTTGGGGCGGGGAGGAGGAAGGCGGGTGCGGGGAGGGAGGGGGCCCGCGGGCCGCGGCCACATTAGCGCCAGCCGGCCCCGGCCCCTTTCCCCTCCCCCCCGGGCGGCTGCAGCGGCCGCGGCGGCGGCGGCGCGCTCCCTCCTCCCCTCCTGCTGCCCCCGCCCGCCGCGGCTGTAACCCTCCTCCTCCTCCTCGTTCCCTCCTCCTCCTCCCCGCGCTGCCCCTGCCCCCTCTCCTCTCCTCTCTCCTCTCCTCCCCTTTCCCTTCGCGGCGCTCGCTCCTCTCGCACCGTCAGTCACTCACACACGCCCGCCCGCCCGCCCGCGCCCGCACACAGGGGGATGCGCTCCCGGCGGACTGGGCCGCCCGCCCCGAGCCCCGGCGGGCACTCGGCGCGGCTGGAGGGCTGGAGGGCTGGACGCTGGCGGGCGGGCGGGCGGGCGGGCGGGGAGGGGAGGGAGGCGGAGGGGGGGGAGTGCGGCTTTCTGCCTCCACAGACACTCGCTCGCACACTCGGGGCCGGGAGCCGGCGGTGGCGGGCCCCGGGCTGGCTGTGGGCGGCAGCGGCGGAGGCAGCGAGGGGTTGCTCTCTCTCGGCTCTACGTACCGGTCATAGTGTGTTTAGGACAGCTCAGGCGGGGCTCCCCGCCGCCTTACACATGGTGAGAAGCGAAGGCGGCGGCGGCGGGAGAGGATGCGGGAAGCGGCGGCGGACACGGCCGGAGCGGTCCGGGGATTTTTTTTTTTTCCTATTTTGATTGACTGTGCGGGAAACACAAAAGGTGGAGCCTCCAGCCCAAAAGGGGGGAAGAGGGTGACAGCCCGCCCGGAAGTTCCGCCCCTCTTCCCGGCGCTCATTTGCCGCCGCGCTCTCCGTCCGCTGCGCTCATTGGTCCCGGCGCCCGTCCGTCGCTCGGCCAGGCAGCGGGCTTCCTGTTTGCCCCCCGGGTGGAAGGGGAGAGACAATGAGCGGCCGTGGCGCTGTAGGTTCCTGAGAACGGCCCCGGCTCGCGCGTTTACCCCGCTGTGCCTGCCTCATTCCTCGGCTGCCGCTGCCCGGCCCGAGGCACAAGCCTCTTCTACTCGTCGGCCCTCGGAGCAGGCCTCGCCGAGCTGTCGGGGAGCCGAGCTGGGGAGGAAGTCCGTCCCCGGTGGCTCGGGCTCCGCTCGACGTTTCCTCCATCCTGGCAGCCGCCTGAGCTGGATCTCCCCAGGGCCTGGGCTCTCTCTCGGAGCTGCCTCTTGCCAGCGCTGCCAGGAGGCCATCGCCGCTCAGCCCCAAGGCTGCTGCTGCGGTCGCTGCTGCTACTGAGCAAGCCGGACCCGCCCCATTGAGCCCTGGGGGAGGGAGCTGGTATTGGGGGAGGCACCCCCTCCGAGGCTGGAGGAGGACTTTTTCCACACACGTTCAATCCACAGTCGGATCCATCGCCTTCCCATCCCCCCTTTAACCTCGGGTTTCCAACCATCTTTTATGGACCCTAGAGGCAGGCACTTAATAGCAAAGAGGTATCTCAAGGCGCTTCATAAGGGAAAAGAGTTTTCATTCTGGGCAGTGGTACCAAAACAAGCTTAGCTATATTTTACTTAATGAAGCACAGTCAGCTTTTTAAAATTATTTTGCTGGACACACATAGTCCCTGCTTCTAAATCCTCCTGAAAAAGCAAGTCAACAATTGCCAACATTTGTTAAAATAGTAAATCTCCCTGAAGTACCCTCCCTCTTGGGAGCATTTAGGTACATTTTTTCACTTAGTGATTTAGGTTACCACTCCTTCCTTTGACATCCTTAATGCCTTGCTGTTATTCAGGAGAATGTTCAGGTTCTCTGTGTTCTGCCAATCAGAGACATAACTGCCTATTACCTTTAGATACATTTGCTAAAAGGTTAAGTTCAAGAAACGCTGTCCACAGTACTTCTTTTACTAGAAATGTGACTCAAGCAAGAATCTATGTTCCAATTATTGTAGTTATTATATTTTGTATAATGTTGTGAAGTCAAAACATTTAAACTAATTTTATGTGCACTAACTTGAAAGAATCTTATTTTATTTGAAAAAAAAAATCTCAGTTCCAGAAGACATACTTGTTATCTATGCTCGAAGAATAGGAAACCTGTGCTTATTGTGCAAAAGATTACCAAAGACTTGTCCTTACAGCACACATGCGCAGGTGTGCAAAAACGAATTTGAAATTCTAAGTCCAAGAATAGGGTTCATTTCTTTTAACAGAGTTTCCTGTATTCCTATATTTCACTAGAAATACTGCTTTTAACTTGAATAGTATAAATGGTACACTTTTACACCTAGTTTTTTAAAGAAAATTTGTCAGGATGGTCTGATTGCGGGGGATAGAAAAAGAGGGATGGATGAATGAGCAAGATAGAGGTGACACCCAAGTAGAGTTCAAGAGGGTGTCACAGAATTATCACTGTGTCCCTCTCTGGATAGCTCTAAAAAGAGTATTTCAGACATTTTCTGGTATTTTTAATGCTGACAATGACACATAGTCTCTGTTGTGTTATGAATGAACAATCTTTAGGTCACAAGAAAGATAACCCAAGCTAGGCATTTTAATGCATAGCTCTTAAAGGATCCATATTAGCAAAAGCATCACTACGGTAAGATTCAGTAAACTTCTCCAATCACATATAGTTACTATTATAGACTTGTCTTTTTTTTTGGGGGGGGGGGTCGGGGGAGTTCGAAACAAAGTTTATCTGTATAACCCTGGCTGTCCTGAAACTCACTCTGTAGACCAGGCTGGCCTCGAACTCAGAAATCCAGCCTGCTTCTGCCTCTCAAGTGCTGGGATTAAAGGTGTGCACCACCAACACCCCACTACTATAGACTATGGTCTCTTGAAAGAATACTTTTTTCTTTTTTTTTTTTTTTTTTTTTTTTTTTTTTTTTTTTTTTTTTGGTTTTTCGAGACAGGGTTTCTCTGTGTAGCTTTGCGCCTTTCCTGGGACTCACTTGGTAGCCCAGGTTGGCCTCGAACTCACAGAGATCCACCTGGCTCTGCCTCCCGAGTGCTGGGATTAAAGGCGTGCGCCACCACCGCCCGGCTTTTTTCTTAACTAGTGTAGACATATTCAAACCATATGCAAAACATGATGGCTATATTTATATAATACATGTAGTGACTAATATAATTCACAATGGAGTAATATGTTTTGGTATAGTCATTAAATGAAATTTTAAAAGTATAAATATGAATAAATCTCAAAACAGTAGTAAGATCTGTTTTCCCATCCTCATGCCTTGGCCCAGTTTCTTGTCATGTTTTCTCTCAAGATTTTCATGAGCTATTCCTGGCCAAGAAACAAAACCAGATCACCCTATTCCTCAGTAGACTAGGACAAAAATCGGTAATAACATCAGCTACAACTCCAAGAAAAGACAAGGAAACCAAGCTGGGACTATAAGGTACCTCACTGAACAGCTTGAACATTTCTATGGATTCGTGGTCAGCAATTACTCTTACCATATCTAGCTAAAAATGTCCGTGCTGTCTGGACAGTTGGGCATGTTTAACCAGCTCTGGTTTTTCTTTTTTTTTTTTTTTTTTTTATCTACACCAATGAGTTGGTTCAGAATATGTAGAACTTTGAACTGTTTTAGAAACAGTGAACAAAAGCCAGTCGGTGGTGGCGCATGCCTTTAATCCCAGCACTCGGGAGGCAGAGCCAGGTGAATCTCTGTGAGTTCTAGGCCAGCCTGGGCTACAGAGTGAGATCCAGGAAAGGCGCAAAGCTACACAGAGAAACCCTGTCTCAAAAACAGTGAACAAAAAGCTAGTTACAGAAGGATATGGTTTAAAACATAGCAAGTTGTGACATGGATATAAATAATACCATAATGGTTGGTTTTAATTGTCACGTTGACACAGTCTAGAATCACCTGAGAAGGGAGTCTCAATGAGGGATTGTCTAGATCAGCTCGGCCTGTGTCTGTGTGGGGCTGTCTTCATTAAGTTAGTTGATGTGGGAAGGCAGCCCACTGTGGGTGGCACCATTCCCTAGGTCTGAGTCCCAGACTGTATAAGAGTGGAGACACTAGGCTGAGCTATAAACATGCAAGCATTTTTTTCTCTTTGTCTGTGTATGTGATGTGACAGGCTGCATTCCTGCTTCCTTCACTTCCCTGCTAGAAAGGAGTGTAACAGGATTCTACACTGAAAGAAACTTTTCTCCCTTAAGTTGTTTTGGTCAGGGTGTTTTATCACAGCAACAGGAAGTGACACTAATACAGAAATGCACTGTAATATTCTCCAAGGGGATGGTGGATGCTAAGTTTTAAATGGCTAAAGAGGAAAATGAGGACCAGCCAGATGACTTAGCAGACCAGAAGGGCTTGTGGCCAGTCCCAACAACATAAGGTTAGTCACAGGAACCCACATGATGGAAGAACCCTCTCCCACAAATTGTCCCCTTACTGTGACACACGTGGTGTAGCACACAAGCCTACCCCCCCCACCAAACACCATAGATAAATAAAAGTAAAATGTAAAGAAAATGAAATTTGAGTGGATTTCCTAGGTGCTGTGCTTATAAGTCAAGTTTTACTTGTTAGGCCCAGTGTATCACCATCATTCTTCAGACTGTGTAATCTGAAATTTGTATAACCATTTTTAACTTTAAAAAAAATAAACCCTTTGAATGGTGTGAAGGCAGTGAAACAAACATGGCTTGACTGACCAGTACAAGTCAGTGACTCAGTGTGACTAAGGGCTCCAGCCTCAGTCACTGGAGAACTGGACTGAAATAAGGACCATAAAGACAGTTAATACAGGCCTCAGATGTGTGGCTACCAGAGGACACCCATGGCCCATGGGTGGAAGGATTTGGATACAGAACTAAAAGGAGAAAAGGGGCCTGTGCACAGACTCAGGAGACTTTGCCATGCTCACAGACCTGTCTGTCTGTTCCAGACATGAACAAGTTTCTTGCCTTTAAGGAAACTCTCCGTGTAGACCAGACTTGGTAGTACATTCCTGTAACCCCAGCACTTGGCCTGCTGAAGCAGGAGACTCTCAAATTGAAGGCTTGCTGGACTACACAGTAAAACTCTGAAAATAAGCAGTGAAGAGAGCCTGCTGGTTATCTCAGTGGCCACATGCTTGTCTAATATGTCAGAGAGCCTGTGTTCAGCCCCCAACACCAGGATGTAAACCCTGCTGGGATGGGGCATTTGTCTCTGTTCTGGTTTATCCTGACGCAAGGTCTCAAGAACTTGCCTCCCTGACACCAGTTGCAACATCCAATACTGTAAACACTTCCTCCTGAGAACACTCTCCTCCTTAAATTTCATCAGCTTTCTGGTTTTCTCTCAAATGAGTATTTCTCCATTTTAGCGGCACTGTCCAATTTAAACACACACACACACACCAAAAAAAAAAAAAAAAAATCTAGGCCAGTGAAATGCTTTTTATCTGTTCCTTGCAGCATCCACTAACCACATGCAACCATTAGTACTTGAAATATGACCAGTGTGGCTGGGCAATTGAGTTGTTTTATTTTAATGAACGTAAACTTAAATGGCTGCCTGTGGCCAAGGGCTAACTATTGGACAGTACTGCCATGAGTCTCTGCCTTCCTCCAGCCCTACACATGAATACCACTCCAGACTCAGTTCTTGGATCCTTGCCTTTTCTCAGCACTCCCGCAACCCCAGCCATCATCTCTCAACTCAGGCCTACTTTAGGTGTCTGCTGTCACCTGGGTTCCTGTTCCATGTCCTTAGGCTCCATAAATTCCTCTTGAATGTCTCACTTAGCCTCAAACTGCAGATGTTCCAAATTGAACTCCTAGGCTGTCTACAGACACAGCTCTGCCTCCCCTTTAGACACCCTGTCTCCAACAATGATATCATTTTTTTCAGAAGTCCAGGCAGGAGTCAGGTTTGACACATGTCTCCCCAGCTTCCCACTAGCAGAACCATGTGGTACTGGCAAGTTTTTCCTGCATAATCTCTCTTAATGACTTGTTTGTGAAAACCACAAAATGTATTGACCCCTGTTCTACAAGACGCTGCAAGGCTCTTACCCTCAGGAAATGTAATCCACAAAAGACACAAAATGTAAACTACACAATACGGCTTGCCTAACATTCACAGGGTCCTGCATTCAGTCTCCTGCACCACAAAAATAAATAAATAAACGAATGAATGAATGAATAAAACGAACCAAATGCATTGCCGAAGAACACTCCCATTTCTCTCAAACCACTGAGCATCAGTGGACAACTACTGGAAGGCACCAAAGCATGCTCTTCCCTGGTTAGGTGTGCACGCTCTCCTGCCCTTTGTGTTCTGCCACTCTCCATGTTCCTTTCCCCAGCTCCTTTGTGGCGCCTACGCAAGGACATCCCTCATAATCCCTCACTATTCCACACTTCACCGCTGTTACCCCTTCCCGTCAGCATCCCCGTGTTCCGGCAACACGGACAAGACTTTGAGCTCAGTGCGAGCCTTCCTGTGAAGCCAGTGCTTCTGGCTGTCAGTAATTCCCTCCTCTCACTGTCCTTTACTCCTCTATGTACCCCTCCAGAACGCTTGCAACTCGTGACTTAGCATTGTCAGCTACAACCTAACTGTGAGCAGTTTGCTCACAAGCTGATCTTGCCTTCTGTGTTTTGGTTTTGTTTTTCTTTTCAAGACAGAGTTCCTCTGCGTAGCCCTGGCTGTCCTGGAACTTGCTCTGTAGACCAGGCCAGCCTCATACTCAGAGATCTGCCTGCCTCTGCCTCCCAAATGCTGGGATTAAAGGCATATGCCAACATTTTTTGGACAAGGCATTAATTTCAATAAGCTATAAATTTGGTAATTTAGTATTAATGGTTCAAACTTCTTATTTTAATGAAAAGAACTATTTAGTGATATGACCTATTGATTGGAAAGGTGCTAAAAAAAATTACTCACCAGTTGAACAAACAATCCTAAATTGTAAAGAAGATGGGTGATGGCCCTATCTATATCCAATCTGAGCCCTCAGAGACTGGGGAAGACAGCCTGCAAGTCCCAGGCCAGCCTGGGCCATATGTCTCACTGACTTGTGATAGCTTCTTGGAGATGTGGAGTCATTCCCTCCAGATGTGTACCCCCTAGTGAGCCACCAGGCTTTACTGCATAGTTTCATACCTTTGCTCACAAAGACAGCCCTTGTTAAACTAAGTGGGTCACAAAACAAGAAGATATGAACAAAGGAAAGAGACCTGTAGGGAGGGGAAGGGGACCTGTAGGGGGGGAGGGGACCTGTAGGGAGGGGGAAGGGACCTGTAGGGAGGGGAAGAGACCTGTAGAGAGGGGAAGGGACCTGTAGAGAGGGGAAGGGACCTGTAGGGAGGGGAAGGGACCTGTAGGGAGGGGAAGGGACCTGTAGGGAGGGGAAGGGACCTGTAGGGAGGGGGAAGGGACCTGTAGAGAGGGGAAGGGACCTGTAGAGAGGGGAAGGGACCTGTAGGGAGGGGAAGGGACCTGTAGGGAGGGGAAGGGACCTGTAGAGAGGGGGAGGGGACCTGTAGAGAGGGGGAGGGGACCTGTAGGGAGGGGAAGGGACCTGTAGAGAGGGGGAGGGGACCTGTAGAGAGGGGGAGGGGACCTGTAGGGAGGGGAAGGGACCTGTGGGGGGGAGGGGACCTGTAGGGAGGGGAAGGGACCTGTAGAGAGGGGGAGGGGACCTGTAGAGAGGGGGAGGGGACCTGTAGGGAGGGGAAGGGACCTGTAGGGAGGGGAAGGGACCTGTAGGGAGGGGGAAGGGACCTGTAGAGAGGGGAAGGGACCTGTAGAGAGGGGAAGGGACCTGTAGGGAGGGGAAGGGACCTGTAGGGAGGGGAAGGGGACCTGTAGGGAGGGGAAGGGACCAGCCAGAGTGAGAAGACAAGGGAGCCTGTGGGATGAAATAAACTATAGATACATTTATGAAATTGTCAAAGAACAAATTTAATTGATAAGACAAAAATTTTACGATACATAAAGGATTTTCCATCTTGGGGTATGGAAATAATTGTTAATATTATACAAAAAATATAATCATAACACTAACAAAACCAAATAAGAAAATTGAATAAAATAACTTACAAAGCAATGTTTATGTTATTATGTCATCTAATATGTAAAATATGTAATATATACAAATTTTAACACATAATTAAGTTGCTCTGTCATCTAATTTTAAGAAATTTCTAGACTGTTAGGCCACCCCTAACTCAAAAGTTCTATCATCCATGATGACAAGTGTCCTTCATTATGTATTTCATGAGTTGTTTTCTTAATCCGATCTATTAAAAGTCTTTTTATTTAGTTTTCCTGGTCACTATTTGTGCCTTAGGGCATTTGAATGATCTCACTTCTCTCTTTGTGATGGCTGGCATGCCTTTTCTTCTCCACTCTATTTGGAATGTTCTGACTTCACACTCCTGTGAGATAATCTTTCTACTTCCTAGTTCCTCTACCCTGACCTGAATAAGCCCCTTATCTGCTTATGTTCCTAGGCTACAGCTGTTACTTCATCCCCTCTGGATTGACTGGCCCTCCCTCCCGTTTTGTGTAACAAGCTTACTGCATGCTCCTTCTTCCAAACCATCGACATAATGAATAAAATTGGTCCTAACATTGATCGCTGGAGCTTCGTGGCCCATCTATTCCACCCCGTTCCACACTTTGATATCAAAATCAATGTTTAATCGACTTAAGTAGTTCATCCGTACTTAGCTGGCATCTAGATTCCTTGTTTGTATAGTATCATTTCAGGGTACTTGGTCCCGAAGTCTAAGGAATGGGGTCTTGGCTTCCTCGGCTGCTATTCATCATTAGACTCAGCAATTATTTCATAACAATGAGGCAGATAAGAGGGATTCATTCGGACTCTTTAAATTCAATCATAACTCTCTGATGTTTTCAATTGTTGATTTCCTACAAAATCCACCAATGCTTTCTCTATAGACATTAATCTTAGTAATTCAAGATCCTGTTCTTGGGGCGGGGGAGAGGGTGTTTAGACAATGAACAATATTTTAATGAGAGTTTTGCCTGTTACAACTGTCAAAGACCCTTTTGTCTTTATGGAAGAATTTGAACTTCTATTAAGAATCAAGAAGAAAATATTTGAATCACAATAGTGAAAATTCAGGAGTCGTCATCCACAGAACTATACCTTGAAAAAATGTTTTCCTCTATGTAATTATACTTTGATTTTCCACTTTTACTTTAATCTTGTGTGTATGGGTGTTTTGTCTGCAGGTATGCCTGGTGCTTGTGGAAGCAGTAAGAGGGCAGTGAACCCCGTGGAACTAGAGTTACAGATGGTTGAGAGTTGCCGCATGCATCCTGGGGATTGAACTAGGGTTGTCTGGAAGAGCAGCCAGTGCTCCTAACTGCTGCGTTCTCTCCAGCCCCTACTTTTGTTTTGTTTTGTTTTGGGTTTTTTTTTGGGGGGGGGGGGTTTGAGACAGGGTTTCTCTGTGTAATAGCCCTCGCTGTCCTGAAACTTACTTTGTAGTCCAGGCTAGCCTCAAACTCAGAGATCCTCCTGCCTCTGCCTCCTGAGTGCTGGGATTAAAGGTGTGCACCACCCCCTACCCCTCACCCCCAGCCAGCCCCTGCTTTTTTTTTTATGATGAGAGAAATAAGTCAATAGATTCCTCACCAGTTGAAGGGCTGGAGATGCTGCTCAGTAGTAGAACATCTGCCTATCATATGTAAGGCCCTGGGCACAGTCCCTAGCACTAAAAAAATGTAAATTGGGATAAACTACTTCAACCAATTAAACATTGATTTTGATATCAAAGTGTGATGCAGTTTGGAATGGATGAACCAAAAAGTACCAGCCATCATATAAATTAAAAAGTTTAAGCCAGGCGGTGGTGGCGCACGCCTTTAATGCCAGCACTCAGGAGGCAGAGGCAGGCGGATCTTTGTGAGTTCAAGGCCAGCCTGGTTTATAGAGTGAGATCCAGGAAAGGCACAAAACTACACAGAGAAACCCTGTCTCGAAAAACCAAAAAAAAAAAAAAAAAAAAGTTTAGTTGTGTAGCGAAAGGAAGAGACCCCATGAGACTGTCACAAGGGACCTGTGACACACACACACACATACACACACACACACACACATACACACACACACACACATGCATGCACACAGGCACACAAGTAGTGGCAAAGGGCATGGAACAGGTCCCTGGAGAATATAACATTGACTATTCATTGGGGAAACCCTTTTTTAATTACATTTACTTTTTATTTATTTTAGCACATGCCCACGTGGAACCAGAGGACAATTTGGAGTGGTTAGTTCTCTCCTTCCACAGTGTGAGTCCCGGAGGTCACACTCAGGTGGTCAGGAGTGGCAACAAGCACTTCTAGCCACTCAGCCATCTCACTGGCCCTGTGGAAACGTTTTTTAAGATAAACACATATAAACACAAGCTCAGAAATGAATAATTTGAAAGTAAATTTTAAAAAAAGCATAAATAAGGCAGTGGAATGGAAAGAAGCAAAATCTCCTTTAAGCTTATTTAATATACGCTAAAAGCAAATGCATTAGAAGGCTGACCGAATAACCAGAGTTCCCTGTAAACACACACACCTGCGTCTCCGGGAATATGACAGCAAAAGAGTGGAAGAGACGTGTGCAGGCATCTGCCTTGCCCTCCTGAAAGCAGAAAACCTTGCACATAGTAGGACCTCGGAAAATGCATTGGATAGATTGATGTTTAACTCCTGCAGCTCAGTTGTTCCTGATTTGTTTAGGTTTTGTTTTTATGACCTTTCTTTCCTCCTTCCTTCCTTTCCTTCTTTCTATTGAGATTTTTATTTCATTTTATAAGTGCCTGGTGCCCATGGAAGTCAGAAGGAGGGCATTGGATCCCATGGAACTGGAATTACTGATGGTTTCAAACCACCATGTGGGTGCTGGGAACCTCTGCACCAAATGCTCTGAACTACTGTGCTGTCTGTCCAGACCTCTAGAGTTCATTATTTATTTTTGTATTTGTTTGTTTGTGTATTTTTGTTTTTTCCAAACTAGGTTTCTCTATAGCCCTGGCTGTCCTGGAACTTGCTT
The DNA here is from genome assembly GCF_949786415.1 of Peromyscus eremicus. NCBI lineage: Eukaryota > Metazoa > Chordata > Mammalia > Rodentia > Cricetidae > Peromyscus > Peromyscus eremicus. The sequence continues at coordinate 51,310,609 of NC_081419.1, forward strand.
TATAGACCCAGACTGGCCTCAAACTCAGAGATCTGAATGCTTCTGCCTCCCAAATGCTGGGATTAAAGGCGTGTACTACCAGGCCAAGCTAGAATTTTATTTTTCTTTTTTTTTTTTTTTTTTTTTTTTTTTTGGTTTTTCGAGACAGGGTTTCTCTGTGTAGCTTTGCGCCTTTCCTGGAACTCACTTGGTAGCCCAGGCTGGCCTCGAACTTACAGAGATCCGCCTGGCTCTGCCTCCCGAGTGCTGGGATTAAAGGCGTGCGCCACCAACGCCCGGCTAGAATTTTATTTTTCATTATTTATACAGGTGCATGTGAGCACAGGTGCCTTTGGAGGCTAAAAGAGGGCATTAGATTCCCTGGAGCTGGAGCTGCAGGTGGTTGTGTGTAAATGGATGTTTCCTGTCCTGACTGCCTAGCCCCAAATAACCAACTCATAGGCTGAATATGAATTATAAATGTTTGGCCAATAGCTCAGGCTTATTACTAACTAGCTCTTACATTTTAAGGTAACCAATATTTCTATTTATGATTTGCCACCTAGCAGTACCTTTATTAGCATGGCACATTTATCTCCTGCTCCCTCTGCATCTAGCTCGAGACTCCTGACTCTGCCCTTCTCCTTCCCAGCATTCTCAATTTGGCTTTCCCGCCTAACTTTATCCTGTTCAGCTATTGGCCAGTCAGCTTCTTTATTAAGCCAATCACAGCCACAAATCTTCACAATGTACAAAGACAGGGATTATTCCACAGCAGTTGTGAGTTGCCTGATGTGGGTGCTGAGAACTGAACCCAGGTCCTCTGCAAGAGCAGTAGGTACTCTTAACCACTGAGCCATCTTTCCAGCCCTAGTAAAGCATTTTTTTCAGATGTCCCTAAATTTGAGACATCTGATATTTTCATCATGCAGACTGTGTCATCGGTTTTGGGTCCTGACTTATTTTTATACTCAGCAAATGTCAGTGCTTATTTTCATGGTTACATTAACCATTATGGACTTTAAGTCCACAGAACATCATTTAAGTAGAAGGGATTAAATTAAATCAGTTGAGCAAGATCATATAATTAGAGTGAATTTTCTGATTCGAGATACAGTTCTCACATTACTGTCTCAAAAAGGGCAACATCAAAATTGCTTCATGTTTTTAAAAAAAAATTATTTAAACTTAGAAAATGACAGCGCTCATTGCCCAAGTTGCTCTTGAAGCTGTGAGACATTAGTCTTCTTTCTATGCATATACAGTTTCTTTTGTAAAAACTGGATTATAGACAGGTGCTAATTTTAATTAGCTGTCAAATTTGACTGTATCATTTATACCTCTTATATAACAAACATGCCTGGCATCATTTTTAATGCTTGTGTAAAATTTCATGGCATTAAGTATGTTATTTAATATACTTGTAGCTAAACATCTGTACAGACCTATGCAAACTTCCAAAGGTCTAAGATTAAATGCCTTTACGTACACTGCTAGGTTTCCTTCTTGCATTCTTTTTTCTGCCTATTGTCTTGTTCTGTTTTTTGAAATGAGGTCTCCGTGTGTATGCCAGGCTCACCTTGAACTCACTGTATAGCTCTCGCCAACCTCTATTCACAACCCACCTGCCTCAGCCTCCTCCAAAACCTAGCTACCAACTCTGTTTTTACTTTTCTTTCTGGCCAATCTGATATCATCACGAAGTCAGTGTACCCCTCCCTCTTATTTTCTTAACTTTCTTTGACTGCTGAGTGACAGAGGGCATTTTGTCAAGGTTAGGATCTTTTGTGTGAAACCCTTTATTAAATTTTATTTATTTTTAATGTGTATGGGTGTTTTGGCTACACGTGTGCATGGTCACCACGCGTGTGCCTGGTGCCCGTAGAAATGAGAAGAGCGCGTCAGATCTCCTGGAGTTGGAGTTACAGACAGTTGTGAGCTATCACGTAGCTTGTGCCCTTACCTCTGCAGGCCCCATCATTTTCTTTTTGAAGTGACATGAAGTTTTCTCTCTCAATGATGTCTTCATATTTGAAGGTGTAGAGCGAGGGTCATTTGGTTTTGGTCTGTGGAAGAGTTTTAGGGGGTTGGTTGTTTGGATTTGGGGTTACTCTGGTTTTTAAAAGTTTTTTTTATTTGTTTTGTTGGGGAGGGGCACATGCAGACTCTAAAGGACAATTTGTGGGAGTTGATTCTCTCCTCTACCATGTGAGTCTAGGCATCAAACTCAGGTCACTGTACTCAGCTACAAGCACCACTACCTCCTGAGCCTTCCCAACAGTGCCTTGCTTTGGTTTGAATGTGGAGCTCAGTACTGAATCTCAGTCCTCTGCGGACAGCCACTGAGGCCTCAGGTCCTGCAGCGCTGCCTTCTCGCCATGGACTTCGGGTGCTTTCCTCTCTAAGGAGGCAATGTCCTGGTCACCACAACTCCAAGCTTTAGCAGAGAGAGAGAAAAAAATTGACAAATTCAAAAGCACACTGCTTTGGAAACTGACAAACCCAGGCTTCATTTGACCTCCAAAGAAATACATGCCGAAGATAGTAATAACGCTTGGTTTTAAAAAGCTCGTCTTTTCTACAGTTAGCTCCAAACCTTTGTGAGAGCCTTGATCTTGGTGCTGTGGTGCATGAGGATCCCCAGCCCCTTGGCTGTGAGCTTCCCTACCATGCAGACCAGCTTCCCGAGCAAGGAACTGGTTCCAGAGCGCTCAAGCCCAGCTCAGGGAAATCAAGATTTCTCTTCCGGTTTCCTCTTCACTTCCGTTTTAGGACATTTAAAATAATGACAACTTGAGGACAGATGTCAAGACTGAAAGTTAACAGATTCAAAAGGAAGATTCCACTTATTTATTTATTTATGGTTTTTTGAGACAGGTTTCTCTGTGTAACAGCCTTGGCTGTTCTGGAACTCTCTCTGTAGACCAGGCTGGCCTCGAACTCACAGAGATCCACCTGCCTCTGCCTCCTGAGTGCTGGGATCAAAGGGCATGCGCCACCAACACCCAGCTTGATTCCTCTTAAAAAACATAAAATAAAAATGTTTAACATCAAAAGCTTTACATTAATATAAGTAAAGAAAAAAACAAGAGCAAATGAAAAAGGGAAACTGAAGGCCAAAGCAAGCCTGGGTTAGAGACTGTGCTAGTCAGGTTCCTATTGCCATGATAAACACCACTACCAAAAGCAGCGTGGGGAGGAATGGGTTTGTTTCCTCCAGCAGCTCACATGTGAAGGGAAGTCAGGGCAGGAACTCAAGCAGGAACTTGGAGGCAGAACTGAAGCAGAAGCCATGAAGGAACACTGCTTATTAGCTTGCTCATTAGCACCCACAGAAAAGCTGGTAGTTTGCTTTCTTACACGCCCCACCACCTCCTGACCAGAGATGGCACCGCCCACAATGGGCAGAGATCTTCCCCATAATCAAGCAAAGGCCCCACAGGTTTGCCTATAGGCCAATCCCATGGAGGCGTTTTCTCAATTGACGCATCCTTCTCCCAGATGATCCTAACTTGTGTTAAGATGACCAAAAACAGCCGGGCGGTGGTGGCGCACGCCTTTAATCCCAGCACTCGGGAGGCAGAGCCAGGCGGATCTCTGTGAGTTCGAGGCCAGCCTGGTTTACTGAGCGAGATCCAGGAAAGGCGCAAAGCTACACAGAGAAACCCTGTCTCGTAAAAAAAAAAAAAAAAAAAAAAAAAAAAAGATGACCAAAAACAGAGGTAGTAAATGTAGTTTGCTTTTTTATATAATTTGATCAAAACTGGGGGCTGGGGAGACAGCTCTGTGGGTTCAGTGCTTGCTGTGTGAGCCTGGAGGCCTGAGTTCAGATCCCCAGCACCCACAGAAAAGGGGGTGTGGTAGCATGCATGTAACCCCAGCACTGCAGAAACACCTGAATTCCAGGACTGGCTGGCTAGCCAGTCTAGCCAAAACAGCAAGCTCCACGTCCCGTGAGAAGTCCTGTCTCAAAAAAAGGAGGTGGAAAGTGATCCAGGAAAACACTCAGCCTCTGACCTCCTCATGCAAGGCCACACACACACACACACACACACAAATTGGCCGAAACTGTATACATTTATGGTGTACAACATGATGTTTTGAAATATGTACATATCATGAAAGGATTAATTGAGCAAATTAACATATGCATTACTTTACATACTCATCTTTTTCCTTTTTTAATTAATTAAGGACACTTGAAATATTAGGACTTAGGCCTGGCAAGATGGCTCAGTGGGCAAAGGCACTTGTCAATAAGACTAATGAGCTAAGTACCCACATAGTGGAAGGAGTGAACTGACACTCTCCTACACACGCAATTAGTTTTTTAAATGTAATAAAAATGTTTAAATTTACTGTCTTAGCAATTTTCAAGTATTCAGTTCATTATTATTAATTACAGTCACCATGACGTACAGTGAACCTGAACTTACCCCATCTAATCAAAACTTTGCATCCTCTGGCCAGCATCTCCCCACTTCTTCCTGCCTCAGCCCCTAGTAACCACCATTTTCCCCTTTCTATATGACCAGCTTCCTTAATTACACATATGTAAGATCACATAGTAGTTATCTTTCTGTGTCTGGCTTGTTTCACTTAGCATAATGTCCTAGAAGTGGGTCTAATTCTAAAGCTGCAAATTAGAAACAATTCAACATTCATCCAGAAACCCCAGGTCACACACCACTGACTACAGAAGGGTCCAGCCCAGATCTGGCTCGATGAAGCTGTGTTTTAGAAATATTTTCTTGAGCACTTAGGAACTGCCTGCATTTTAGAGTTCCCTTGTTGGCGACCTTACTTTGCCATCCAGTTTCAATATTAATGCAGCCTGGGGAGAGAAGGGATGCTCTAGCCCGAGCTGAAGCTGGGCTCCAGGCCAGGATACAGAATGCGTCTGGGCATGTCTGAAGGGCTTGCCAGGAGTCTCTCTGCAGGAGGGATGGAGGAGGCTCACAGAAAATAACATCCTAAGGCAGTGGGTGTGGGGATACATCACAGTTTTCAGAGTCACCAGGGAAACTTTGAAAAACAACAGCTTCCTGCACAAGTGTATCCTCCTTCCGGAAAACTCTCTTGTTCTCTGACTCTCTCATTCCCACCCATCCCACCCCAGTAGGTGCACAGCAGCGAACAGCACCACTTTAGCATCGGACTCAGGCCCTCCATTTGTACACATCAGGCCTCATGGGTGTGTTAAAAGCTCCAGGAAAAAAAAAAAAAAAAAAAAAAAAAAAAAAGGCTTCTCTCCCTAAAAGCTCTCCAGGTTCTAATGGAACAAGCCTGCTGAGTGAACGAACATCTCTCAATTCTTGAGAGGCTGCTTCCATCAGGACGTCATAGTGGCCACAGACCCTGGGCAGTTCCAGACCAGGCACAGGAATCCATGAACCCCCAAAACAGCACACTGCTTACTGAGGGTGTGTGTTTCCTTTTCTGTGAGTTTCGTCAGGTTATAAAGAGGGTGTGACCCTCCACTAACAGCTACTGCCCTGACAACTGCCAAAAACATTAGTGACTGGATTTTTGTGAGATCATGAAAATGTTGCTGTGACAATTATTAGCCAGGCAATGCTGCTGTTTCAATTAATGTGACTTGTTTTTTTACCTTGACCTGGCAAGACATCAGTTACATGACAAATATGAAATTCAAATGTGAAATTCCTCCACTGTGCTTTAAGCTTGGTTCAAAGGCTTCTACCTCGCCAGACTGCTGCTTCCTCTCCGAGGTCTCCGTATTCCTTGGAACACCCAACCTTTAGCTAATGTTGTAGATATGGATGCACACGTCATAGCTCTCTCAATTGTAGCCTCTGAAAGTAGGAAGTGTGTCTTGTCCATCTTCTTCCTACCTCACAGTTTCCAGAGGAATACATTTACCTCATTATCAGATGAGGGAGCGAATACATCATAACTATTGGAGTTGCCAGGCCTTTATACTCTTCTCTATGAAAAGAACTAACCCTATTTTCTCGCTCATCATGCTCTTAAAATGCTTTCCTTATCACTGATAGTGTCTTGCTCTATTCATTTACCTCGTTATCACCCACTATTTGCCTGTCTTTTCTGTTTACTTGGGTGTGAACCTCTTGGAGGTCCAGACTACATAAACCATCACGCCTTTTGTGAGGGACATGGAGCCAACCATGCTGTGTCCTGGTGTATACGTGTCTTACAACATGGACACACCTCAGGGACATGTTTCATAAAGCACAGGCTTAGATGGAACAGAGACTGGGAGAGATGGGAGAGAGATTGCAATACAACTATTAAGATAGGAATTAAGCAAAAGAGTCCAGTCATCAGATTATGGAGTTCTATTCAGAAAGGGAGATAAGCCAGAGGGAGAGAGGCCTGAACCTGTCTGTAGGAGAAAAGGCCCGGCCTGGGAGGTGGGTGTGGCTTGGCAGCAGTACTGGCCCTCTGGAATTGGCTCCGTTGCAGGCAAGAGGTGCCAGGTAGTTTGAGATTTTTTTTTTTTTTTTGGTTTTTCGAGACAGGGTTTCTCTGTGTAGCTTTGCGCCTCTCCTGGAACTCACTTGGTAGCCCAGGCTGGCCTCGAACTCACAGAGATCCGCCTGGCTCTGCCTCCCGAGTGCTGGGATTAAAGGCGTGCGCCACCACCGCCCGGCCTAGTTTGAGATTTTGTTGTTCTTGTTTGGTTTTAACCCTCTCACCTTATTTGGTCTATTCTAGATTTGTGTCAGAAGTTTCTAGGTGCAGTCATTATATGTTAAAAAAATAAAAATAAAAAAAAAAAAAACCACACTAGTGAAATTGATTTTGGTCGATTGTTTTCAAAATCCACCAGGACCAGCTGAGGGTGCATTCCTGGTTTCCGGGGGGCACTCGGGGAGACCTGGAAACTTTCTCCTTTTTCTCCTTTTCTTTATAGTTGAATTCTGTGTTGACTCAGTTATTCACACACACACCCATGTTAATGCACACTCAGCTCCATACAGTGTCTTCGGTGATTGTGTTGAGCACTTCAGCTTAGTGAGTGACACGTGTTACAGAATGACCTTGCTGGAGATGTTAATTAACTGACCATGGACAGAGTCCCCAGTGTCAGACCAACTATTCCGTAGTTAAGGCTCAAACTAGGGAGAGCAAAGGTACAAAAGTCGAAGTCAAAAGGTACAAAAGTTAAAGTTTGGTAGCAACCTGTATAGTAGATTCTATATAAGCCCACCCAGACAGCAGCTTTGGGGCCCAGGTGTAAATTAAGGGTTAGCGTAGTTAGAAAAATGAATATCACATTACTCATTTATCTTTTCTCAAGTTTAAAGTATTCATTTGTCATTTAAAAAGCTTATATTGAGTTCCTATGTGTGGGGTCCATCACTAAACCAAACGAAGATTCCCATCCCGGGAAGTTTGCATACTAGCAGGAAGGAGTCCTGGATGCCAACTGTTGATCCTTGGGCCAGTTTCGTATCTTCTCTAAGGCTGAATCCTCAGAGGTTAATGTTGTTCTATCCCTGGATTTTCATCACTGGACCCCAAATAACTTTTGTCCTATCCCTTGAATGTTGGGAAAATCTCGGTGTCTCTGAGCTTCAGGTCCATCCAACCCTTCCCCATGTAAACATGTGCATGTGCTAATAGTATGTTTCTCCCAGCACTCAGGAGGTAGAGGCAAGTGGCTCTCTATGAGTTCAAGGTCAGCCTGGTCTACAGAGCGAGTTCCAGGACAGCCAGGGCTACACAGAGAAACCTTGTCTCAAAAAACCAAAATAAAGGCCGGACGGTGGTGGTGCACGCCTTTAATCCCAGCACTCGGGAGGCAGAGCCAGGCGGATCTCTGTGAGTTCGAGGCCAGCCTGGACTACCAAGTGAGTTCCAGGAAAGGCGCAAAGCTACACAGAGAAACCCTGTCTCGAAAAACCAAAAAAAAAAAAAAAAAACCCAAAATAAAGAAGAGAAAAAGAAAATTTTTTTAATGAAGTTCAGTCTTAAGTAACAATATGAAGTTAAAACTCTACTTCTTTGTTATACATTACTAGTATATGGTTGTGTGTGTGTGTGTTTTGCCTGCATATATATGTATATATATATATATGTATGTATGTATATATGCACCATGTCTGTGCCAAGTGTCCTTGGAGGTCAGAAGAGGTCATAGGACTCCCCCAGACCTGAGTTACAGATGGTTGTCAATCAAACACAGGTCCTCTGCAGAAGTAGCAAGTGCTCTTAACCACTGAGTCATCTCTCCAGCCCTACTAACATCAATATTTTAAAGTTCAAGGAAGCAAAACAAATTCCTGTAGTTATAATCATGTGAATGAAAATAATCTTGCCTGCCTCTGCTTCCTGATTAAAGGCATGAGCCACCACCACCCGGCTGAAATTATTCTTTTTTAAATATACAATTTATTTTCCTTACTACTGATAAAATATATAAAGAAAAAGAAATGTGATCCAGTGGTGTGTCTTTTTATATACTTTATGAAAGAGGTAAGATGTTATTACTCTGCTGTTGAGTCCTGGAGCAGAACTCCAATCTAAATTCTCCAATCTAAATCCCCGCCCCCATCCTGCAAAGGGCCCACTTATGCTGCTGCTGATGAAGAGCAAATTCCTTCAGACCCTGACTTTTATTTTCTTCTGTGGAAATTTTTATCACTTGTATGAAAACCTCCTCTGCTGAGATAAGCAAAGCCTGGCTTTCATTCACTTTGATCCACAATCAGTTCAACAGATGTGGCTGCCTGGACAAGTTGACTGATGGGTAGATATTTATTAGGGTGCACAGGACCCAAAGATAGATACCCTGACAGTACACTAATTCTTAACCCACATCTACCAAACCCCAGGGCATAATAAACATTATTTTGCTTTTATTTACAAAATTGTACCCTATGTTCTGCTGCCCTTGGATGTTAGTAGAAACAAGGTATCATAACAAATATTAGGGGACAGCAACTACTAGCTTACACTAATTAAAAACGAAAACTCATAAAACAGCCTTGTTGCCAGGCCACCAGGAAGGGGCAAAGTCCTCGGAGCAGACCACTAAGACTAGGATAAAATATATAAAGATCTTGTATCTTTTTCTTTCTCTTTTTTGATTTTGTTTTTGTTTTTGTTTTTTGAGATAGGGTCTCTCTATGTAGTCCTGGCTGTCCTGGAACTCACCATGTAGACCAGGCTGACCTTGAACTCACAAAGATCTCCCTGCCTCTGCCTCCCAAGTGCTGGGACTAAAGGCACTCACCATCTCCAGTCCTGGAAATCAAACATAAGACCTTGAGCATGCAGCTCAAGCATCCCCCCCTCCCCATCAGCTGTAACTCCAGCAGCTTCCCATGCGTTTTCTTTAGTCCTCTATTATTTTAAAACTTAGTTGTCCCGTGTACACAAACCACGACCCTAACTAAAATTACAGCTCACAAACAAACGCACACATTCATATGAATCCACACACGTGCAAGTGCAGTTCATGCAAACATTCACATGTCTATCAGTCCTTCTGTGTGTCTGACAACACAGGACGCATAATGCATCTATAACCCAAACTAGAGTCAGTCCACTTGGCGTCCATAAACTGTGCCTACCCTGATTTTTCGTCAAGCCTCTACAAAGTTTTGCATGGCTATCAAAATATTTTTGGAAATTCTGTAATGTTTCTTCTTTTCCCCCTGGCTTCGTATTTCTGGTAAGGCCTCATCCCTAAAATACCCTTCCTCTGGGACACTGAAATAACGCTCCCAAAGCAGCTGCCAGAGTCAGAGTCACTCAGAGATTTGGGACACATTTCCAGGGAGGGCTACTTTTGTAATTAATTCAGTCAAAAGCCCAACCCACTGAAACGTTCAAAGAAACAGGTGTGTGGGGAGGAGGGGGGCTGTGCGTCTCTCTGGATCTTCTCATTTTCGTTCACAACTCTATCTGCAGTTTTACTTCTGTTTCCTCCCTTCTTTGGTCTCGGCGCCACCCCCCCACCCCCACCCCGCATTTTATTTTAGATGTGCAGAAAACCAGCCAACCAACCAACCAACCCTCTCCCACTGCACCCCGCCCCCCAGCCAGGACGCTGAAGTCATATTTCTCGCTGGCTGACTTCCTCCTATACTGGTGCCTCAGAACTGGATTCTTGTTACCCAGAACCACCTCCCCTAAGTTCAAAGCCAGTTAGAGGGCACATCTGGTACACAAGAGAGCGGGATCCACCGACCAGCAAGGCTGCTTGCCTGGCCCTAAGCGGGAGGCTTCCTCTGCAGATAAACCACACTCGGGTCCGCTGGATGGCACACAGGGTCCTTGCCATGCTTGCGCCTAAAGATACCCATCTTGAAATCAGTGGTTGTCATCTTAGAGTAACCTGGGAATTGTTGTTGAAAATACCTTTGATGGGGGGAAGACTTTTCAAACAAAAACAAATAAACCTTTGTTCAGGCCCGTTGAACGGAATCCCTGGGCCTGGGCCGGGAGGTGCAATATTTTTTTTTTCTTTTTTAAACAGCTCCCAGATGATTCTATTGTGCGGCAGGGCTAAGCACCACCGTGTAGATTCCGCTAGTGGAAGCTATCCAAGCCCGAGCTTACTCCCTTCCTTCCAAATGCACCCCAGGAGATTCCTCTGCCTGTTCTCACACCAAAGATTTCTGGGAGCCAGGAAATAAAGTCAGGCAGCCTAGGGAACGCGGTTAGGTGGAGAAAGGAAAGGGATTGAAAACAGAGGAGGTGCCAAGTGGTGAGGATGGCGTTAAGCCCCCCTCCCCCTCTGGACGGCTGCACGCAGCTGGTGGACATAAAGCCACCTTCTAGGCCTCCTAAGCTCTGGCGGTTGACATAAGTGCCACGATGCTCGGTTGCTTCGTGCTGGAGTGGGAGAGGTGAAACCATGAATAAGTACTGCAGAGCCCTGAAGCCCCGGGAACTGCGTGGCAGAGGCTTTGGGAAAAGAGCGCGGTCTCCAAACACCAGGGGACAACTTAAAAATCTAAGTCACATCTATGCTGCAAAGGGGGACAAGAAAAATAGGATTTGGGGTGCGTGCGTGTGTTGAGGCACTTGAGAGGCACACAGCCGCTGGTGAGCATGATGCAATCTGTTCCTGGTCACAGGAAGGCCATGACTCCGCGGGGGGTGGGGTAGGGTGGGAGGGAGACCGCTCAAGAGTCTCAAACCACCATGATCCCTTCAGACCCTCCAACTGCTCACTGCGCGGTTGAGAAGTAATAAGCAAACCCCCACTTGGAGCCCAGAGCTCAGAGGGACTCTACTCGGCTACCAGACACCCCCTGGTTACTTAGGCAACTGGTGGACTCCCCTTCCCACACTTGTAGGCCTGTGGGTGTGCAGGGGGAGGGGCCTGCCCCCACTGCCTCGTTCTTAGTGCTTTCTTGGCCATCTGCCTGCCTTCCTCTGGCAGGGCTATGCTGCTCTTGCACTCTTGGCTTATTCCATAAGAGAAGGTCTCCCCGCCTCCACCCTTCATTCTGTTTGGTCTCTCCCCAGATGTCTCAAACTTTCTGTGGGAAAGAATGTTCTTACTGCTAAAGTGAGACTGTCAGGCCTTAGGAGTCTGCCTGGTCTAGGTGGTGGGTGAGGGGTACCACCAGGAAGACACCACTGCTCTGCTCTCTCTGCCCGCCTCTGGGTCCCCCCAGGTACCCTCTGTTCTCTGATTCCAGAGCATCCAAATATTAGGTCTTTGTCCTGAGAACAACCCTCCAGCAGCAGGATTGATGCAGATGTGCACCATGGATGCGGTCCAGCTCTGGAGGAGCAAGCAGTTTCTGTTTGGGGGTTTTGCTTTAAAGGCTTTCTTGAGCAAAGAAAATCCTCTCCATTCACACAACCTGTGCCTCCAACTTAGTGAACTTCTTTACCTAGACTTTTTCTTTCTTTCGTTCTTTCTTTCTTTCTTTCTTCCTTCCTTCCTTTCTTTTTTTTCCGTGTGTGTGTGTGTGTGTGTGTGTGTGTGTGTGTGTGTGTGTGTGTGTTTGAGACAGGGTCTCTATGTGCCCCTGGCTGCCCTGGGACTCACTATGTAGTCTAGGCTGGCCTCGAACTCAGAAACCCATCTGCCTCTGCCTCCCAAGCCGTGAGATTAAAGGTGTGGCCCACTGCACCGGGTTTTGTTACCTAGACTTTTGAATGTTTTTCTCTTTTTGCTTTTTCCAAAAGAAATCCAGGCAAAGACCCCATATGAGAGAGGGATGTCAGATAATACAGCAGTGGGAGAGTCAACCTGTTGTATCCCAACACTAAACACGCGTGTCAGGGGCTGTGCTGGTCATCACCTCTCTCTCCAGCACCCAAACCAACGACACAGCTCCCAGGAGCAGATGTGTGGGTACCTCCCGTCTCTGAGAATAAAAGCACCCACACAGAAAACTGTATTTGCAGCCTGATCTGATAGTCAGCAAGACACTCCTCCTGAAATACTGTTAGGACTTTAAAACCTGTTGGAACCATCACAGATTGTGGTTAGGAGCAGAAATGCCCCAAAGGCAGATCCTCCCACTGAAGCAACTGACAGGAAACACCCCGCCTGGAACAGATATTCCTTCTGCAGGGGCTTCTTGCAATTCTCAGATTTGTGTTTTTGTTTTTCTTCTTTTAGAAACCAGAAAACACGAAAGAGAAAAAAAGGGCTCTGGTTGTAAGCATCTCACCGAGGCCTGGCCCCATGAAAACCAGGAAATGGCACCAGAGGGCAAAGCTAAGCTCCCAGCCCTCATCCACCCTGGTGAAAGACAAGGAGCCTCCTCAACAGCTCGGGGTAGAGGACGGAAGCAGCGGGGAGGGGGTGGGCAGTTTGCACAGCGTGCAGAGCAGCATGGCAGAGCAACAAAATCAGAGAGCCACATGTCAAAGAATCAATATAATAATCATCATGACAACAGTAATGGCCACGGGACTCTTTTTTTTTTTTTTTTTTTTTGGTTTTTCGAGACAGGGTTTCTCTGTGTAGCTTTGCGCCTTTCCTGGGACTCACTTGGTAGCCCAGGCTGGCCTCGAACTCACAGAGATCCGCCTGGCTCTGCCTCCCGAGTGCTGGGATTAAAGGCGTGCGCCACCACCGCCCGGCAGCCACGGGACTCTTACCCACCTCTGCCTTGTGACCTTGGGCAAATCGTTTAAAGTTTCTCTTCCTTCATTATAGAAAGATCACTGTGTACCTTGCCCATGGCTTGTCATAAGAACCAGGTGAGAGTATGTGAAAGCTTTAGAAATATAAAGTTGATTTATAAACTGTTTCAAGTATTCATTATTAATACTACTTAAAATGAAATAGATCTTCCAAGACAGATACGATGCTTAAATATTATTCCCATAGGAAGTATGGTGATTACCTTTTGATAATTGACTGTGCAGGATTTGGTGAATCCATCTGCCATGTCGTATTTTTCTTGTAATATTCCAAAGTGTTCTTGGAGATATGTAAACAGCCTCATTATGTAAAAGCAGTTTTCGTGGCTTATGCTAAAGTGGGTTTCTACCTAGCAATATGGTAGAGTTTCAAGGATCCCCGGGGATCCTCTGCACAACTCTGAGTGGGTGGTGCAAGTCTTTAACGAGAATACATAAAAATTATGTCTATTCTCATTGAATGCAGCCATCGCTATGATTTGTGAGTGGGCTGCTCAATGAATTCAGAAAAACATTCCCCTCCAGCTCCAGCTGGCAAGATGTCAAGACTGAAAAACACATCTCTTGGTTCTTCTTCTTGCCCCAATTGGGATAGATGAGCCTAATTCTCACCACCCCATTTCCTTAAGCCATTAACAGTGATTGAATCTCTGCCCATCCCAGTGAGCCGCACACAGACCATTTCGATGCACAGTAGCACCCGTAATATGGGAAACTATGTTGTGAAACTTCAAATCTACTTTTAATTCCGTCTTTGACAGACCGAATTGAAGCCATGGGTTCTGCTTTGCTATGGCCACTTAACAGCATCTGAAAACTCAAGCACCCTCAGGTTGAAAGCTTCTCTTTCCTATTAGTGTCGGGTCAGACACTATCTGGATGGTTTCAGTCCACGGAAAAGGGTTTGTGTGGACCGGAGAGGGGGCAAAAAGGACAATCAGACACTATTGTTCCTGAAGAGTCGGGGATGAAAAAGGAAAGAGATGATGGGGCAACCTAGAGACCGTTTGCTGTGTGTTTATTCGATATGCATAACCTACGAGTTGCTGAGCTTAGGAGTTTCACGAGACACAAACCCTCCGAAGCAGCAGGAGCCGTCAGTTTGCGGGGGTGGAGGTGGAGGGCTTCTCTCTGCATCCCTGGTTATCTTGGAACTCATTCTGCAGACCAAGCTGGCCTTGAACTCACAGAAATATACCTGCCTCTGCCTCCCGAGTACTGGGATTAAAGGCGTGCACCACCACCGCCTGTCCCTTAGTCACTCATCCTTAAGTGACCACAGATCATTGTATTTATTCATTTCAAAGTGTTTGTTTACGTTTTTCATCTACTCTGCTGTGCACTGTCAGAGGAAGAAAAAAGATAAAATAACATCACAACTAATTATTATTTCTCTTTATCTTACAACAAACACATGAGGTACTTATGATCCTTGTTCCATAGATGAGAGGCTTAGCAGCATTGCATAACTTCCTCAATATTTCCTAAGTACTTGGTGGCAGAGAACAGTTCCAGCCTAGATTTATCAGATTCTTTGCACTTAACTGGTACATTCATCTGCCTCCCAGAGTCGAGAATCTTTTTGTTTTGTTTTGTTTTTTCAAGACAGGGTTTCTCTGTAACAGCCCTGCTGTACTGGAACTCGCTCTGTAGACCAGGCTGGTCTCGAACTCACGAAGATCCACCTGCCTCTGTCTCCCAAGTGCACTACCACTGCCCAGTGGGAATCTTTTTTAAAATTAATTTTGAATTGGCTTTTCAGGGTAACATATGTGTTTGGGGTGGCCTTGGGTTGCAGAAGAAGGGGAAAGAGTGTATTATACATCTGAGTTCATTTCCTCAGGGCCCCAAACAGTGTCTAAACCAAGTATCTATTAGATGGATGGATGAATGGATGAATGGATGAATGGGTGGGTGGATGAATGGGTAGATGGGTGGGTGGGTGGATGGATGGATGAATGGGTAGATGGGTGGGTGGGTGGATGGATGGGTGGATGATGGAGGGGAAACAGTTTAAACAAAACCATGGAGATGAGTATCAGGATAAGAACCAGGGCTGGGAAACATAGAGGAGAAAGGAGAAGAGGACAGAACAGAGAAGGGTGTTCACTCTAGTCAGGTAGGAGCCAAGGCCAGCTAAACCAGGGAGAACCATTTGGTGGAGGGCTTAGAACTCCAGGGTGTGGAGTTTGAAGTCAGTTCTATGAACCACTGGGAGGCTAATGCCTGAAGATGGGCCTGATAAGGCAAAGGCTGTGCTTGAGGGTTCATTTGGCTCCAGGGTGTCAAGGAGCCTAGAGATGAAGACATCAGAGAGCAGGGCAGAGGATGACTCACAGGAGCGCCCTTGGATGGCCTGAGGGCTCAGATTTGAGGAGTTTGCCAGGCATCCTGCCATGGCTGGAGCCATGACAGAAAGCACAGGACTTCAGGCTTGCTGCCCAAATGGGCGCGTTTAAAAGTATTGGGTCGGGGCTGACAAGATGGCTCAGCAGGCAAAGGCACTTGCTACCAAGCCTGAAAACCTGGGTTCAATCCCTGGAACCTCTATGGTAGAAAGAAACAACTCCTGCAAGTTGTTCCCTGCCCTCCACGGGTGTGCTGCGGCATAGTAAACCCACCCCCACCCCACCCACCCCCTGCGCCACCAATAGACACACCAAGACATACAATAAATAAATATAATTCAGCTGGCAGTGGTGGCGCACACTTTTAATCCCAGCACTCAGGAGACAGAGGCAGGTGGATCTCCGAGTCTGAGGTCAACGTGGTCTAACAGAGCAAGTTTCCAGAACAGTCAGAGCTACACAGAGAAATTCTGTTTTGAAAAACCTAAATAAATAAATAAATAAATAAATAAATGTGATTAATTAAAAAAAAAAAACACCTTTAATTGTCAGGCAAAAGGATTGACTATTTGGAGGTACAAGTAGGTACAAGTGCTTTTTAAGCCATCTTAATTGGCCTGAGAAGAAAAAGAGGCCCTCAAGTTAGAGCAGTCCCTTTGTCGAGGCTGCTGATAAAAATCAAGAGCCATGAGGCAGCCAGGACTGTGAAGACTCCCCTGGTGGTATGGCAAACCCATTAAGAACAACAGCAGAAACAGCTCCGTTTTGAAGCCTCCCGGAGAGGTCAGCACCAGACATACAGAAAGTTTCATGGGTCACCTTGATGGTCTCAAAAAACAGTCTACTTCCAGCTACCGTCTCGTGCAGAGATGCCATCAAGTGATTTTCAAAGACTACTCAAGGAGCAGGGTGTGGTGATGCACATTCCTAATCGCAGCACCCCGGGGCTTGGGCGGCCAAAGATAACTGAGGCTTCGGAGGGAGGCCTGAAAACAAAAGCCAGCTCCTCAGAGGAACTCGAACCCCAAACATCTGCACCTCCACTTTGATCACTTAGAGGGATCCTGCCTTCAAGAAATGTACCTCATGCCCATAGTCCCAGGCACTCTGGAGGCTAAGGCAGGGGAGTCTCAGAATCAAGGGCAATCTGGGAATCAGGGTTGGGGAGAGAGACCAAGGCCTTCCTTGGGGTTAGGAGTAGCCTGTGGAAGAGGACTGGGAGGTGTAGACGCACAAATGTTTGTCTAGTCCTTCAGCAATGTTTACTATCTACCTACTACAAGCCAGACTCAGTTTGGGGCATTAAAGTATCTTTTTTTTTTTTTTTTTGGTTTTTCGAGACAGGGTTTCTCTGTGTAGCTTTGCGCCTTTCCTGGAACTCACTTGGTAGCCCAGGCTGGCCTCGAACTCATAGAGATCCGCCTGGCTCTGCCTCCCAAGTGCTGGGATTAAAGGCGTGCACCACCACCGCCCGGCTAAAGTATCTTTAATCAGAAGCAGCTCAGTAATCTTGCTGCCACGGAAGTCTCCTTCTGGTAAAAGGAGATGATAATAAATAGTAAACATAGTAAGTCAGTTACTAGATCAGAAAGTGGCATGTGATACGGAAAACAACTATGAAGTGTAAGGGTTGGGGAAGTATCGTAACTGTAAACAGGTCACCAGCAGGCATCATGGAGATGGTGACACTGATCAGAGCCAAGGACAGGACTGTCTTTGATGTCCCTTGGTTATAATACTTACATTTAACATCTTTTTTAAAAAGATTTATTTATCTTTATTTTCTTTGTAGAGTGTTTACCTGCAAGTATGTATGTGCATCAGGAAGAAGACCCCCTCCCCCCAGAAAAGTGGCTTCTTCCCAGATCCCGGGTTAGGCACGAACCACACCCAAACATGTGTTTTCACAGAGAGATTCTTTACTAAGTGGGGAAGAAAAGTTAAAGTGGCTGCTTTCTGACTCAGGCAGAAAAACAGTGGCCAATGACCTTGTGAGTGTCGTTTTTAAGAGGAGAAGAAGAGGAGGTCTCTGTTAGGATGGGCTAGGATGCAATGGTAAAGGAGACAGGGGAGGAGGAGGAAGGGGACAAGGGAAAGGAGGCAGGAGTATTTGTCCCAGAGGGACAAAGGACTGCCTCTGGATGGAGAGGAGACAGATGTGGCACATAAGAAAATGGTGGTTTATAGAGATAAAGGGGGATCCCCACCCCCACCTCGTGTTAGGATGAGGTGTTCAATTTTAACTGGGCATGTTAATTATGTGAGCCAAAGGGGGCTTCTGATTGCTGGACTTCGGCAGTCAGTTTCAGGAGGAGGAAGTGGCCAAATAAGGGAGTGGACCTCGGGGGCTAGCTTTAGGAATGTAATCTAACAGTTTTCTGCAAGGCAGAGGGAATGGGGGAGAAGGGCAAGGCCTGCCAGAGCCATGCTCGCCTCGTGCCCTGAAGCTGGCCAGAGTCCTTTTACACTACACATGCAGGTCTGGTACCTTCGGAGGCTGATAAAGGGAGTCAGATCCCTTTGAACTGGAATCATAGAAAACTGTGGGCTGTCACGTGGGTGCTGAGAAACAAACCCAGGTCCTCTGCAAGAGCATCAGGTGATATTTACCACTGATGTCTCCAGTCCATTAACATCTTTCTTAAAATACCAAACTTCAGGTAAAAATAAGACATTTGTTTATAACTGATATAAGAAGAACTGGAGACATCTTTTCTCAGGATGAACCTAATTAGATACACATTCTATGCTTGCATTTAACAATAAAAGCAATTAGGAGACTTTTTTCCCCCTGGGGCAGAATTTGTTCAAATACTACTTCCTAAATCTTTTTTGTAAAACAAAGGTTACTTTGTTAAAACTCTGGGTCCAAGCCCGGCAGTGGTGGCGCTTGCCTTTAATCCCAGCATTTGGGAGGCAGAGCCAGGCGGATCTCTCTGAGTTCGAGGCCAGCCTGGTCTACAGAGTGAGATCCAGGACAGGCTCCAAAGCTACACAGAGAAACCTTGTCTCGAGAAAAAAAAAAAAAAAAAAAAAAAAAAGGAAGGAAGGAAGGAAGGAAGGAGAATGCCCATGCTTCTGCTCCACGGACTATGACTGGGTTTGTGGGTGGTGTTCACTGCTGCTAAGCATCGATCAGAGAGTCGCCCCGGGCAGCCTCCCTGAGTCCACCTCCTCCTCCACATCTCCCCTGGCCCCTCTGTATCTTCAGTTCTCACTTTGCTCAGCACAATTCCTGACTCCTCAGCATTGGCTGCCAAGACCAGAGTGCATGGCTCAAACTTGAACTCATGTGAAAGCAACCCACCTCCTCCTTTTGATGGGCAGTGGCTTTATTCCCATTTTCTCTATTAAGCAATTCCACCATCACAGAAAAACATAATCAGCAGCTGTTTCAAAATCCAAATCATGAAAACAGTGATAATAAATGAAACTGTGCTAACCCTTGATGTAGCTACCCCAATTCACCAGCCATACCCGGCAGTGAGCTGTTAAGCCTTTTCATAGGGGAAAAAAAGTTTTAAAAAACATGTCCTTACAAAGAAAATAAGCCATGGTTTGTAGTGTGAAGTAGCAGGAAACACTTCCCATTCCAAGCAAGAGTATCTCCGACCACTAAGCACTTTGGTGTTGTGATCTCAGCTGAGTGTTAACGACACCCCTTCATTTCCCCATCTTTGCTCAGAACTCAAGTCCAAGGCTAGAAACAATCGATCCTGTTAACGCACAGCAAGAAATGGGAGCTTGCTTTTTTTTTTTTTTTTTTTTTTTTTTTGGTTTTTTGAGACAGGGTTTCTCTGTGTAGCTTTGCGCCTTTCCTGGAACTCATTTGGTAGCCCAAGCTGGCCTGGAACTCACAGAGATCCGCCTGGCTCTGCCTCCCAAGTGCTGGGATTAAAGGCGTGCGCCACCACCGCCCAGCCGGGAGCTTGCTTTTATGGGAAGTTGCAACACAGCAACACTTCTGTGACTTGTCCATGTGTTCATTCTTACCTGCACCTACTGGGCAGCCCTGTAGCTCACCGGAACTTCAGCCACACCCCTTATTGTGGAGATGAAGTCACTTCCGCATGACTTGTGCACAGGGGCTTGGACTGCAATGGGACTGGGGGCCCCTGGCTCCAGCCTGGCACTTACCAACACTCTTTCATCCAAAGTTACTAGAGTAATTATCAAAAAGGTAAACGATCTATCAGTGTCTTAGCAACACCCGGCTCTCCAATGTCTCCGTCTCCCTCCACATATGCAGCCTGGGACTCTTATAAGGGGGACCTTCTTATTGCTGTCACCCACATATGCATCCAATGTCTCTTTTCCATCCTTTGCTTGAGAGCCGCCTGCCTTCCATACAGGGCTGATATTCAAGTTATCAGGCACGGCCACTGCCTAAGCAAAAGAGACACGGCCTTATTGCTGGACCAAGGACAAAACTCATCTCCTGCAGTATGTCGGGTTAGCTGCAGGTTCTGGTGATGGCAGGAGAGTCTCAGGCCCCGCTGAGAGGCAGCTTCTCCAGGAAGCCTCATGGAGGTAGACATGCTGGAGAAGGGATGATTGATGCTCAGACAGCTACACACAAATATGAAAGTGTTTGGACCTTGGTTTTCCCATCACCTCCAGGTCCAGCCTTCTGGGATGTGTATATACAATGTGGAGAACATTACGGGAAATACAAAGTCAGTCAGACATTGCCTTATGACCCATCTCTACTTCCTGGTAGAACAGATAAGAAATCTGCACTGCACAGTTGTTCCTGTTTACAGATGTGTCTGGGGAAGCAGGTGTGGCAATTAGAAATGGAATTTCAAAAGGAATGGTGGTCTTCTCAGGTTGTAAATCATAGGCGGTCCCTCAGAGCACTCATTTCAGCTGGCTTTGGAAGTGTCGGGGAGGGTCTAGCAGGGATAAGCAGTGGGGGTGGGGTGGGTGAGGAGTCCGGCATTGGTGGGAAAGAGCAGCCATCTAGTCTGGCTGACCTGAGGGACGCCTGAGGTCACCTGTAGCTCAAGTGCTGGCATCAGCACCCAGCGGATGTGGCTGACAGGTAAAAGAGAGGATAGGCCACCACTGCTCCTGGCTGAGGCTCCCCAAGTTCAAGATCTGCTCCCTGGAGTCCTCACACTTCTAAGCTTCACCAGGCACCTTCTTACGGAATGCATGGTTCCAGCCACCCCAAGGAAGAAGCGGTTATTTACCAAGCCGTGGGGTTACAGACTCTCTGGGGAGGAACCTAAGAAGAATTGGCAACTGAATGCTACCCCCTGGAATGAGCAAGCGTTCTCCAAGGCTGCTTGGAGGCAGCCCAGCCCCAGCCTGGCCCTCGTCCAATCTGGCATGACAGACTGAAGGGAGTGCGTGTCTGTGGGCGGTGGGTACTCACTGGTTCCTAGCACCGACTCAACAGAGCCTGGGGGTGGGCACATGCTAGGGGAATGAGTGACAGCCCAGGCTGCTGTGGACAAAAATGAGCAAGTGTTCAAAAGCAGTTTTGCCGTTACCTCGAGTATAGAACGGGTCCCTCATAATTTCAGTTCAAGGACAAAAAGTAGCCCAGTGCTGACTGGAAAGGTGCGGGCTGTGGCATTTCACCCAAGTCCCCTTGTAAGTGGAAAGCAATTCTATTTACCTAGAAATACTGTTGGCAGGAAGGGTCTGTGAATTCAAAATGTGAAGTCTAGGAAAAGGTCAGAGGGAGAGAATCAGTCCCTAGTTCTCTACCACGATGCAAAGAAGAGGGTGTCGTCTGCCTGACGGGGAGAGCCTCTGCAGAAATCTTTGCACACCGATGCACACAGGACAACGAGCTTCCCTTAACTAGCACCCGTTCCCTGACAACAGCTGACGTTCCTCGGTCTACCAGTCTGCCTCCTACTCTGCACCCCTCTTCCTGCATGAACCTGCTTGGGAGCATCCTGTGAGCATACACTGCCCAGCTCTCAAACAGGCCTTTCTCCCTATTTAGATCGGAATCTAAATCATGGCCTCAGAGCCGAAGAGTTCATTATAGAATATTTAAGGTTTTTTCATCTGTCTTCATTTTAAGGATGAGTAAATGTTTTCACACACATCAACAAACATCACTGCTGTCTTTTGAGAGAGCCCAGCAGGTAATAATCAGCAACCACTCTGGATTTGTATCGGTGACTCTATTGATCAAGTGATCACCTCTGTAGGGCCCTGGTCTCCTCCCATATTGAGTAAAGCCGTTGCCTGCTTGCCGACCTTGACCAGGTGTCCTCCCTATGCTAATTCCCTGCCGGTATCCACCCTCCTGAATGCTTTAGGGAAGTTCCTTGTTTGTGTATCCTGCGTATTGGGCGTTAACAGCTTAGATGCAAGAATGTAGAACATTCAGTAGCAAACTTCTGCCCTCAGGGGATCTGCCATTGTGCTGTAAGCCTGTATTTAAGGTTTCCTCCCTCTTTCAATAAACGGCATTTGGCATTTGGCATTCTGCTGAGGCAAGTGACCCGCTGTCTCTTGTCCCTTATTTTTTAATCCACAGCCCCTCGCTCGGACATGGTGAACGGGTGACAGTAACGCGGGCGTTACTGTTACACACCTCAAGTCTCCTGCTAGTTTAAATTAAATGTTAAGCTGAGATATATTTGAGAGTGTACATGATTCCAAGTGTGAGAGATACTTTTTAATTAAAAAAAATTACCTTCTCTATCTCTGTTTGTGCATCACGTGTATGCCTGGTGACTAAAGAGTCCAAATGAGGGTGTCGGATCCCCTGGAGCCAGAGTTACAGACAGTTGTGAGCCACCATGTGGGTGCTGGGAATCAAACCTAGGTCCTCTAGAAGAGCAGCCAGTGGCCTTTGCCACTGAGCCATCTGCCCAGCACCTGAGAAATACTTTTGATAATGAATAACTCAATGAGCTAGTTTTCAATTGGTCTCTTACAAGCATAAAGCTGTGGGATGGATCCTTTTCAGCTTAACTATCTTCAGGGAGGGGGCCCAGGGGTTACTGGATCCATAAAGCTGAGGACCAGAACTCGTTTATTACTACCAATCTATTGCCAATCGATGAAGCAGCTGTCCACACGGTCCCCTCCTGAAAAGCTCTCGCTTCTATGTGACAGGTGTATTGTAACTAGGTAATCACTCAGACTGGTCTTAGATTGGAAATAGATTTCTCTTATCCTGGCTAAGTCCCTTAATAATTGATTTGACTTCAGCAGCCCGTCACATGGGACGCTGTGCTGGGTCGGGTGGTCCTTGGTGCTAAGTGGACCTGTCTCTGCCCCTGACAGGGTACCCTAAGGAGTTTGCAACTCCACGAGAGAACAGTGAGATGGGGACACGTATGGGAAATTCAGGGGCAGGGTGGGTAGGGAGCTGTCTCTGAGCTCTGAGATTAGCTCTGGTGGGACTATGAATGGTTTCCTCCAAGGTGCGTGGGCCTGAGCACTGGCATGCAGAAAAAGGAAAGCAATACACCTAGACACACCATATAACCTTGCTCAGAAGCACTCCACACAGAAGACAGGCCTGACTGTAAGATGCAAAGCTATGAACTCCTGGGAAAAGAATGGAAGAGGAAACCTAGATGGCCTCGGGCCAGTGATAGGTTTTTAGACATGCTACCAGAGGCTTCTGTGCTGGTTACTTTTTGTCAACCTGACACAAACTAGTCTTCAGGGAAGAGAGAACCTCAGTTGAGGAATTGCTTCCATCAGATTTGCCTGTGTGCACGTTTGTGGAGCATTTACTATATCAATAATTGTTGAGGGAAGGCCCAGCCCACTGTGGAAGGAGCAGCCAAGGGCAGGTGGTGCTCTGTTGTGTAAGAAAGCAGCTGAACAAAGTATGCAAGCAAGCCAATAAGTAGCATCCCTCCATGGCTCCTTCTGCATAAGTTCCTGCCTTCAGGTTCCTGCCTGCACTCTCCTTGAGATGATGGACTTCAATCACAATGTGTAAGCCAAATAAACCCTTTTCTCCCCTGAGTTGATTTTTGGTCGTGGTGCGTATCACAGCAATAGAAAGCAAACCAGACCAGCATCCGATAAAAGAAAGAACTGGCCTGGCATGGTGTCACACGCCTTTAAACCCAGGAGGCAGAGGCAGGTGGATCTCTTGAGTTCGAGGCCAACCTGGTCTACAAAGGGAGTTCCAGTACAGCAAGGACTGTTACACAGAGCAACTCTGTCTTGACAAACCGGAAAAAGAAAGAAAGAAAGAAAGAAAGAAAGAAAGAAAGAAAGAAAGAAAGAAAGAAAGAAAGAAAGAAAGAGAAAGAGAGAGAAAGAGAGAAAGAGAAAGAGAGAAAGAGAGAAAGAAAGAAAGAAAGAAAGAAAGAAAGAAAGAAAGAAAGAAAGAAAGAAAGAAAGAAAAACAAAAGAAAGAACTGCAGAACTGCCAGGTGTGGTGTCACGTACCTTTAATCCCAGCACTAGGGAGGCAGAGGCAGGCGGATCTCTGAGTTGAGGCCAGCCTGGTTTACTTTCTGAGTTTCAGGACAGTCAGAGCTAAATAGTGAGACACTGTTTCGAAAAATCAGAGAGAGAAAGAGCAAGAGGGAGAGGGAGAGAGAGAGAGAGAGAAGCAATAGAGATATCCACACATCTACTCAAACAGCCCAAATCAAGAACACCAACCATCAATGAGCATGTGGAGCAAACAGAGTGCTCATTCATTGCTGGTTAGGAATACAAGATGGTGTACACCACTTTTAAGAGAAGATAAAACATATTTTTACCACACAGCCTAGCAGCTGCACATCCTGACGTTTACCCAAAGGACTTGAAAAGCTGGGTCCGTACCGAAACCTTCACACAGATATTTACAGTGGTCTTAGTCATAATTGTCTAAACTCGAAAGCGACTGTCATTTCATGGCCTCAGTAGGAGCCTTCTGTGCCCCTAATAAGTGAAAGAAGTAAATTTGAAAAGCATACATTCTGGATGAGTCCTACCATAGAATGTTCTGGAAAAGGAAAAACTATGAAACAGTTTAAAAAAAAAAAAAGTCAGTGATTACCAGTGGGTTGCGGAGGAGATGACCAGATGCGGCATAAATTTGCAGAGCAGTGAGGACACTCTCTATTGTATTTATTTGTCCAAATCCTGAGTGCACAACACCAAGACTGATGCACAACACCAAGACTCAGGGTGATGATGCATCAGTGAAGGTCTCTCAGTGGTGACAACCATGCCACCAGGGAGGGACTTCCACAGTGGAGGAGGCTTTGCATGGGGTGGGGGAGCACACAGTAAAGCTCTGTACTTCCCTGTCACGTTTGCTGGGCCCCTCCAACTGCTCTAAGAAAGCCTTTAAGCCAGTTTTTAGGGGAACAATGCAACCGAAAGACTTCTCAGGGTCTGAGTCACTCACTGAAGCAGTCAATGTGCTTTTGAATACAATAAATACAGTAACAGAAAATGAGCCGGGCAGGGGTGGGGTGGGGGGTGCTCACTGTTTTGTGTAATTATAAGGGCAGAGGTAGCCCAGCCTCGGGGTGGAGCCAGTGACTCAGCACTGTCCTCACGGTCCCTCTCTTTCCGTCACCCCACCCTGCTAAACCCTGCATTGATCCCACCCCCCACCCCACCCCATACCGGCCCTCCTCGTGGCCACAGTATGGTTGTCAGAAACCTTCAAGTCACAGGCCTCCTCACATGGTGCCGTGTCTGCTCAGCATTCCGAGCAAGAATTACCAGATTTATTCCATTAGAGTCTATTTGGATATCTCTTTTCCAGGATTGGACATCCAACCTGTTAGAAGATTGGTTCTGTCTTCAAAACATACCAAGGATTAAAGCCCTTCACTGCTACTTGCCCAGTGTCAGCTATGAACCTCCTTATCTGGATGACTGGAGTCACCCCTAAGCAGTCCCTGGGCTTCAATTTTGCTTCCCATACGGCATCCTGAGGGATAGTTTTAAAATATGTCAGGCCAGCACTGAGAGGGGGAAGTGGACACTGGGTCCCACCCCTAATCTAGAAGCTATCTGCAACTGATATCTACAGGCAACGGGAAAAGTAGTTTTCTCCAAAGAGTTAATGGGTATATCAATCTATATTAGTTAGAGATCTCTAGAGTAACAGAACTTATAGAACTTCTCTCTCTCTCTGTCTCTCTCCACATACACACACACACACACACACACACACACACACACACACACACACACACGGGATTTATCAGAATGATTTACAGGCTGCAGTCCAACTAATCCAACAATGACTGGCTGTGAATGGAAAAGTCCAAGAATCCAGTAGTCGCCAGGAAGTGGTGGTGAATGTTTTTAATCCCAGCACTCAAGAGGCAGAGGCAGGCAAATCTCTGAGTTCGAGGCCACCTTGGTCTACAGAGCAAGTTCCAAGACAGCCAAGGCTACATAGAAAAACCCTGCCTCAAAAAAAAAAAAAAAAAAAAAAAAAAAAGTAAAGAAAAGAAAAAAAGAAAGAAGGAAAGAAATGGATCTACCTACTTCAAATTAAGCAAAAAAATCTCTCACAGGTGTGCCCTTGATTTCTGGATTTTAGTTAATTCCAGATGTTGTCAAGTTGACAACCAAGAATAGCCATTCCAGTCGCACCTAGGGCAGGCCCCATTCTCAGGAGTAGTTGGCTAATATAAAAACAAACTCCATATTTTTGTTTGTTTGTTATTTATGGCCTTTTTGTTTTTTTCTGGCTTTTGTATTTTAAATCTTACTTTTTTGTGTGTTTTATTTTTGGTTATGTGTGGGGTTTTTTTGTTGTTGTTGTTTTTTTAAGACCATGAAGTTGGTGTGGGAGACTGATGAAGAGGATCTGGGAAGAGTGGAGAGGAGGGGAAAACACAATCAAAGTTTATGAAAAAAATTAAAAAATATAGTTTTGACACATACACACACATACACACACACACACACACACACACACACACACACACACACACAAATGTGACTCCGCTCAAGCCACTGCTCAAAACTCTTCAGTGGCCCCTGTCTCACTCACAGTAGATGCCAGTGACCTTGGTATGTCCTTGTGAGGTGCAATATGATCTCTTACAACCTTTCTTTGTTTTTTGTTTTTGTTTGTTATATTTGTTTGTTTGTTTTTTGAGATAGGATTTTTCTGTGTAGGCCTGGCTGTCCTGGATCTCACACTCTGTAGAGCAGGCTGGCCTCAAACTCACAGAGATCCTCCTGCCTCTGCCTCCCAAGTGGTGGGATTCACGGTGTGCACCACCTCTTCTAAGCCTTTCTAACATTAGCTCTTCTACTTGCTCCTTTTCCCTCCCGCTCAGCCACAGTGGCCCAGTCCTAAAAGCCGCAGACCTTTCCACAGGAAGCTCAAGGGTGGGTCTCTAGAGCGTGGAGCCTAGCCTCTGCTCTAAGAAAGAAATGGGTCTGCCGTGGGGGGAGCTGTTCTGCTCTGCCCTCCCCACCAGGGTAGATGGAAACGTCTAACTCAATTTTAGCTTCATGAGTAAATAGTACTACAGTATTTACCCACTCCGTCATTGGGCATATAGGCTGATTCCTAACATGGTTCTGAGTTATTCATTACATCTATTGTTCTGTCATAAACACTAGTACACAGGCTAACAAGAAAAGACACTGTTTATGTAAGCATACACAGAAAACCAGTGAGGTTAGTAGCATCGATGTGTTTAATGTGTTTACTCCTTGGCACCAGCACAGATCTCCAGAACAAAACCTCTGGGGAAAGAGAACATCATTTTACTTCACTTTCCTTCCTTTTTTTTTCCCCCTTTAAACTCAACATTCACTACAAATGAACCAGAAAACTTCTACTTAAACTAGTCTAAATGAATGGGGTCCAACTCCAACCATTGCCACACCCTTCTGTGTCTGTAGAGCTGGCCTCCCCTGAGGCTATGATTCCGAGCATACACTTTGCCTTTTCTGTTGAACGTGAATAAGTTTCTCCAAACCAAGAGACACATGAACTATCGCAGGATACAGGCACTTTATGTTCCCAGTTTTGAAAATAAGCCAAGTGAAAATGATTAGATGAAAGTAACCAGAGAACACCGGTGTTCTGGCTTTAGTAGTGAGAGATTAAAGTCTAATGAAAATAGGGTCAAGCAAGTAAAAAAAAAAAAACAAAACTACCTAGGATTAATGGTCATATTTGTTAAAAAAGAAAAACAAGAAAGAAAAAAGGAAAGAGAGAGAGAGGCAGAAACAAAGAAACAAAGAAGGAAGGAAGGAAAGAAAGAAAGATAAATAAGAAGGATGGAAGGAAGGAAGAAAGAAAGAAAGGAAGGAAGAAAGAAAGAAAGGAAGGAAGAAAGACCATTTGAATCCAACTTCAAGTTCCTTCAAAGACCTTAAAAACAAACAGCCCTTGGTTCTTGGTTGTTTTTTATTCTTTATTCTCTTTGTTCTTTTGACTCTTTTGGGAGGCCCACCATCCAGCTCCCAAACAAATCATATGGAGGCTTATTCTTACTTATAAATGCCTGGCCTTAGCTTGGCTTGTTTCTTCCTAGCTTTTGTTAACTTAAATTATCCTGTCTACCTTTTGCCTCTGGGTTTCTCTGGTTCTCTTACTTCTGTAAATCTTACTCTTACTCCATGGCTTGCTGTGTAGCTGGGTGGCTGGCCCCTGGAGTCCTCCTCCTTCTCTAGCTACTTCTTTTTCTTTCCTCCCAGATTTCCCCTTCTATTTATTCTCTCTGCCTATCAGCCCTGCCTATCTTCTCCTACCTCACTATGGGCCGATCAGCTCTTTATTAGACCATCAGCTGTTATAGACAGGCACAGTAACACAGCTTCACAGAGTTAAAGAAATGCAACATAAACAAAAGTAACACATCTTAAAATAATATTCCCCAAACTAGGTGATTCCTTCATTTGTTGGAACTGGGATAGTCTGGGGACTGTGGAAATCCTTGGTAAGCAAGACAGGTATGCTGGGCAGTGATGTGACCAGAGAGTGAGTAAGAGAACTGAGGTAGCCAGTGGTGATGATACGTGTACTCAGGAGGCAGAGGCAGGTGGATCTCTGTGAGTTCAAGTCCAGCCTGGTCTACAGAATGAGTTCAGGACACCTGGGGCTGCATAGAGAAAGCCTGTGTCAGAAACAAACAAACAAACAAAACAGCAACAACTGAGGCATAGTAAATGATTTTAACATCTCAGAAGCGCTTCTTGGATTTTGGGGTGGGGTGGGGGAAATGAGGGTTGAGGGGAGGGCGGAAGTGGGGTTTAAACCACATTTGGGGAATGTTTTTCTAATACTGGCTAAGAAACAAATAGAGATTACCAATAATTTTGTCACTAGACAGAGTCATATGGTCATTTGTCAAGCTCCGCCATGGAAGCAGCCCTCAAAACAATCTATGCTAGTTTTCTGGGGGCTTCTCTAACAAAACACCATAAACTGGATGATCTGGACAACTAGCTGTGCCACTCTGCTATAGGCTGGAAGGTCATCAGTAGTTAGCCCCTGAGAGCTGTGTGGAAGAATCTGTTCCCTGGGTCTCCCCAGGTTCTAGGGGTTGCCACAACGTGTGGCTTATAGACACATCACCCACTCTCTGCCTCATCTTTACATGAAGACCACCCCCCTCTTGTGTGTCTACGCCCCAATTTTTCCTTCCATATTGGGACCAGGCCCACCCTACTCAAGTCTGAGCTTGCTCATCTTAGCGAATTACTTATGCAATGACTGGATTTTCAGATAAATTTATTTTCTCAAAAAATAAGCACATTTGTTTTAATTTTTTTTTTAATTATGTGAGTGTTTTCCTTGCATGTATGTCTGTGACTCGTGTGTGTGTGTCTTGTGCTGGAGCAGTTCAGAAGAATCCATCGGATCCTCTGGAACTGGAGTTACAGGTGGTTGTGAACCACCATGTGGGTGCTGGGAATCAAACCCCAGATCCTCTACAAGAGCAGTAAATGCTCCCAACCTCTGAGCCATTTCTCCAGGCCCCAATACATTTATTTTCGAAAGTACTAGAAGTTAACACTTCAACATGTGAAATGGAGAGACACACAATACCCATCTCTTTCTTTCGTATTTTGAAGTCTTCAAACAACTTCTGGGGCTGGAGATACAGCACTCCCCTGGCATGTAGAAGGCTCTGGTTTCCATCTCAGCCAAAACAAAGAGAAATGGGATTGTACTGACCTTTTTCTAGCCAACAGTACAGTTCCTTAAGCACCTAGGATTTAGCAGTGAGGGTCCTGGAGAAAACACATGAGTCTATTGCTCAATGCATATAAATATCCTTATTCTGAACTGGTATTCTACTCATTTATGGGTATTCAGTGAGTCTGGCTACCACGCAACAGTCCCTGAGAGCCTGGTCACTGTTTACATTGGCAGTGTGAGGTTTGAAGACCATAAAACTTCCCTTTCAAGCCATGGTTTGAATGCATTTCTTAAAGATTTGTGGTTTAGGAACTTAATCCCAAAACTTCTGTGTTAATAGCTTTTGGAAGTAGGGCTTCTGGCAAATATTAAGATGCGATGAGGCTGTGAGGATGGGTCTCCATCATGGCGCTGGTGACTTGACAGGAACAGGAAGAGAGACTAGCTGGCATGCCCGCTGTGCTTGCCATGTGATGTGTGAAGAGAAACTCTAGCTAGCATGCCCACTGTGCTTGCCATGTGATGTGTACTCCCCCATCACCACGTGATGATCCAACAAGATGGCTCTCGCCAGATGTGAAGCAGATGTCAACATCATGCTCTTGGATTTCACAACCTCTAGAATCCTGACCCAAATAGACATGTAGTCTTTGTAAATCACCCTGTTCCAGTGTCTTAGTTACTTTCCCTGCTACAGTAAAAAAAAAAAAAAAAAAAAAAGCTAACAAGGCCACACAAGGGAGAAAGGGTTCCCAGGTCTAAGTTCCAGATCACGGTGGCAGGGAAGTCCTTGCAGCAGAAGCACAGGGCACGTGGTATCCACAAACAAGAAGCAGAGAGCAATGGAAACTTCCACTTAGCTCCTTTATTGTACACGGTTCAGGATCCCACTCCAGGAAACCGTACCACCTACGGGTGCCAGGTCTTCCCACTTCAATTCACCTATCCCAAAGCATGACCACAGGCCATGTGAGTCTAGATCTCACCAAGTTAACAACCGAGATGAACCATCACCAATCTCCCGCTTGTCAACTTGATATTCAAACACATCACTGTAAATCATAATCTTCTGTTACTTGTCCTCAAAAATCTCCTATTCATCGGTACTGGCTGGTTTTGTGTGTTACCTCGACACAAGCTAGAATCCATCAGAGAGGAAGGAGCCTCAGTTGAGGAAATGCTTCCCTGAGATCCAGCTCTAAGGCATTTTTTTCAATTAGTGATCAATGGGGGAGGGCCCAGCCCATTGTGGGTGGTACTATTCCTGGGCTGGTGGTCCTGGGTTCTATAAGAAAGCAGGCTGAGCAAGCCAAGGGGAGTAAGCCAGTAAGCAACAGTCTTCCATGGCCCTTGCATCAGCTCCTGCCTACAGCTTCCTGCCCTGCTTGAGTTCCTGTCTGGACTTCCCAGTGATGAACAGCCATGTGGGAAGTGTAAACTGAATAAACCCTTTCCTCCCCAGCTTGCTTTTAGGTCATGGTGTTTCATCCAAGCAATAGAAACCGCAACTAAGACATCATCCCATAATGCAAAATACAATCCAACTTCAAAAGATTCCCTTAGTCATGAACAATTCCAACAAAAAGTCCACATTCCATTTGAGACTCAAGACAGTCTCTTCACTGAGAGTTCCCATAAACTAAAAACAACTTACACACTTGAACATAGACACAGAATAAGTATTTCGGGTCTAAAGACTCGGGGCACAGTGAAGAATAATCAGAACAAAGCAGAACCAAATTCCAGCAGGACAGACACCCAAGCCTGCAGCTCCCTGGATGGCTCCTGGGACTCACATGAAACTGACTTGAGTAGTCTCTCACACTGGAGTAGTCTCTCACACTGGAGTAGCCTCCACCCCTCCAGCTCCGCTGCCGCCAACACACACAGCTTCTCCTTCAGGCTAATTCCATTCCATGCCGGAAGCTTTCCACAGGAGATGTCCCATGGTCCTGGTGTTTCCAGTATCCTGGGGTTTAGGCTTCCCCTTCACAGACTGACACAACGTCTTGTCAGGGCCTCCGTGAAGGGCCTCTGACCCTGCGACCCATTGCCTGGCCTCAGTTACTCTCTCTGAAACCGAAACAAGATTCCACCATATCTCACCCTTTCATGCCTTCAGAATTGGTACTCCACGTGTGCCACGGCGGAGTTCTGCTGCCGGCGTGAGATGGAACCCGGCCTCCTTTGACCGATGACTGACCCCGGGCAGCGGCTTTAGGGGGGCAGGGAACCCCTTCAGCTACCATCTCCCTTACAACTCCGCTCGGTTTCTCAGAACATGGGCAGGATGGAGCCAGATTCTGGGCTTTGCTTATTTTCTCCTTTTCGTACAGTTCAGGAGCCCCTCACAAGAGGTGGGCCCCGAGTTACTCACAACAGATCTCCCCACTTCAGTGGACACAATCAAGATTAATCCCACAGAGGCATACCCAGGGGCCCATCTCTCAGGTGACTTTGGATCTCTTGAAGCTGACCGTTGAGACTTACCGTCACAGGAAGAAAATAGATGAAGAAAGGCCCTATTTATAGAATTGATTGCTTTCTCTCTACGGCATTATTGGTCCTTCTGTGTAACTGCAAAAGGGACTCCATCTTAGAAAATTAAGAAAAAGAGAGAAGTCAGGAGATATGCCACGGTGTGCATCTCACTAGCCCTGAGAGTGAGGGGTGGGACAGACCTGCTTCCGGGGCTTTCCACCCAACACCCTAAAACAATGAAAGCTATCACAGTAAGTACCCCAATTAAAAGGGATAGAGACACCTGAGGCACAGGCAGAGATCCTCAACTTTCTATGTTGCTATTTTGTTTTTCAAGATAGGGTTTCTGTGTAGCTTTGGCTGTCCTGGAACTCACTCTGTAGACCAGGCTGTCCTGGAACGCAGAGATTCATCTGCCTCTGCCTCCCGAGTGTTGGGATTAAAGGCATGCGCCACCACCATCTGGCAGAGACCCTCAACTTTTAAAAGATTTCTTAGGTGTGTGTGTATGTATGTGTGTGTATGTGTGTGTGTGTGTGTGTGTGTGTGTGTGTGTGTGTGTACAGATGTATGTGTAGTTGTCCATGGAGTACACAGAAGGCCACTGGACCCCCGTGGTGCTGGAGTTACAGGCAGTGTTGAGCTATCCGACTTGGGTACTAAGAACCGAACCCTGGTCCTCTGCCAGAGCACCAAGTGCTCTTAGCTGCTGAAACATCCCTCGAGCCCTGGCCCTCAGATATTCTACAGTAGATAATCCACCCACCCTATCCCAAACAGTAGGGTTTATGAGAAGGGATAAACTTCTGAGCGTTCAGCCTACAGACCAGGATAAAGCAGCTGTCCCCCCGCAGCTTCATTGTGCTCTCTGGCAGGATAACCCCCCATGCCTTCCATGTCTTCACTCCCTAGGGAGGAGAAGGGAGGCCTCGGCTGAAACCTTAGTATTCTTTCTTGCCATAGCCTTTTCATGACTCCACCAAATATCTTTCAAGTTATGTGTGGTGGAGAAAGCACAGAGCTATCGACTTAAGGGGAGGTTCTTAGAGTCTTCAAACGCTGTCCTGAGCTGGGAAAAAAAATGTGTTTTTAGATTAGCTTAGACACTCTCTCAATCTATCTCCTTGCTTTATCCACAGAAAAGGATATGCTCAAATGGCTTTAAATTGGCTCAGTGATGGCTGATTAAATATGTAACATGAACTTTGTGGGCCATTGGCATCGAGTGAGAGCCTGAGAGCTTTAGATCCAGGCCAGGTATCTTTAACACTCACACCATAACCGCCGAAGCTTAAGTGCCACGATATTCCAAACCCTGCTGGTGGACCCAGAAATTCAATCCAACAGAATTTTAATACAATAGAACTCCCTTCACAGAGCGCTGCTTAACCAACTCTCCGGGTGAACTGACGTCCTGGATTTCTCTCCAGCAGCCCTGATGTCAGGGCCCACCCAGGGCTAGGACGCTGCTCTTAACACAGCCATTTCCAAATTCCAGGTCTTTGTACCAGTTTACTTGTTGGCATTGAAATAGACTCACAGGGTCACGACTCGTGCCTGAAAAATGAATACAGAACACCTGAGTTATGTGTGTAGAGTCATTTATTTGTTCTAAAACGTGTTTATGTTATTATTTTACACAGTGAAATATGAACACAAAGAAACCCTCCACAACAGCAAAACAACTTCAAAAATGAAGTTAAATGCTTTGAGAGGGCTCCACGAAAGCAGGGCAGTAAAAACTGAAGAATAAAGACTGTTGGCAAATTACCTGTAGGCTACAAAACAATAAAAAGATGAGGAAAGCAAATTTCAAAACCTAAAACCACTCACGACCGATATTGCAGTTCTCTTAGCATAAGAAAGCAAAGCGGGTTTGCTCAGTGGTTGGGGCACTGAGTGCTGTTCCAGAGGACCTGGGCTTGATTGCCAGCACCCGCTGGGTAGCTTCCCACCATCTGTAGCTCTAGTCCCAGAGGATCCAATGTCATCTTCTGGACTCCGTGGGCACCAAGCATGCATGTGGTGCGCAGATATCAAATAAATTCATCTTAATGAAAAGAAAGAGAACAGCTAGAAGTCATAAACCAGTGTATGAAGGGTGGGGCTGACCCAGGGAAAACAAGGAACTCTGACACACTAAGCCAGGCATCCACTGACTGGGAATGAGTGTCATGATATACCTGACTTAAAAGTAAATGTTTAAGGGATATGAGTTTACTAAATTCAGTCAAATTTGATAAAAGTCAAACATATTTTTTTTAATGTGGCCAATTTTAAAACACAGTGGAATAGGATGGATTATAAAATCCAACAATCTGAGTGTTACAAATTCATTACTAAAGGAAGGTATCACAAAGCACATCCCTAATGTGTCCAAGAATACAATCAGAATGGCAAGTACTCTAACTCGATTAGGGCAAAGTATAAAAACGAGTCTCATGTAAGGGAGAGCTACCTACTTAAAGGATGAAGATTCACCGTCAGCGGGAGAAGTAGTCCTCAGGGAAGCTTTTCCTGCTTCCACATCCGCTGCTATCCCTCTGCCTCACCACAACCAGCTGATCTCTCACCCCACTGGCTTCTCTGTCTGCCTCAGTAAACTCCCGAGACAATTCCTTATATGTCCCTGTGTATGCGAGCCTGTCAGCCAGACCCTGGGCTCCAGGCCTCTCGTGGTATCCCCGGCTCAGCACTGAGCGTCAGTTGATACTTAGAAAAGTTTTGTTGAGGAAATGGCCCTGTGCACAGACTGTAACAAGCTTTCTTGTCGGACTATCTTTGGACTGCTAGCAGCAAATAATGACTCAGAGACTTATTATTAATTACGAAAGCTTGGCCTTAGCTTGGGCTTTCCCCCAACTAGCTCTTAAGACTTAATTAACCCATATATTTTTAATCTACGTTCTGCCTCGTGGCTCGGTCACCTCTTCTCAGGAGGGCACATCTGACTTGCTCCCAGTCTGCTGGCAAAATTCGTGCATCTGGGTTCCTCTCTTTTCCAGAAGTCTTGCCTATTCTTTCCTGCCTAGCTACTAACCATTTAGCTCTTTATTACACCAATAAGAAGGCATCTTAGGCCGAGACACATCTTTACAGTGTAAACAAATATTCCACAACAACAGACAAACCCACATGCTGTCCTAATTTTCAATACAAATGGAAGGTAATTCTGAAGTCAACTGTAAATTTGGATTTTCTTTTTCTAGTTTTTGAGGAGTCAAACCTAGGATTTTATACATGGCAGGGCCAGCACTCTACCATTGAGCTACAAACCCACTCAAGAAACTTTTAAAAAAGTAACAAGGTGATTTAAACAGGGGAGAGTGGGTGTGTCTTAGTGTCTGAAATGAGAGGGATCACTGGAGAGGTTATCACTAGACCACTGGTTGAAGGAACCATTAACTCCACTCTACTCCATTTACCTCGTCTGCATTTAACTGCGGCCCTCCAGGATTCTTATTCCTTGCCTTGAAATACACACACATTTGGAATATAGATATATTTTGGTTTTTCAAGACAGGGTTTCTCTGTTTAGTCCTGGCTGTCCTAAAACTCACTTTGTAGCCCAGGCTGGCCTTGAACTCACAGGGATTCACCTGCCTCTGCCTCCCAAGTGCTGGGATTAAAGGAGTGCACCACCACCTCCCACCACCTTGGATATTTTTCCAAAGACCTTTGTTTAACTTTATTCTTTGACAATTCCATGCACGTATACAAAGCATCTTGATCACAAACACCCCTGTTCTCACTCCTCCTCCTGTCTTGGCATTTTGAAGAAAGTCCCCTTGGACAGGAAAGACAAATCCTCTCCCTGCTGAAAACAAGTTGTCTTTATCCTTTAAACCAAGAGAGACTGGTTTCCTAGAACAAACCGGTAAGGATCGGCTCATCTCAAAACCAGTGAAGGAAAAAGGAGAAGGCTTCTGTCTGCTCTTAGGATATTTTCCCCTCTCAGGCCTCACATCCCTAACTATGGAAAATAAGATCACACACACACACACACACACACACACACACACACACACACACGCATGCACACACACACACATACATATACGCACGTGTGCACACACACACACACACACACACACACACACACACACACGCACGCACGCACGCACACACGCCCATACATTCAGATCAATAATATAAAGTAGTTTTTCGAAGCAACATTTGAAGTATGTCTTGGAAAGGACCCAAAAAGATGAAATGGAGCCGGGCGGTGGTGGCGCACGCCTTTAATCCCAGCACTCGGGAGGCAGAGCCAGGTGGATCTCTGTGAGTTCGAGGCCAGCCTGGGCTACCAAGTTCCAGGAAAGGCGCGAAGCTACACAGAGAAACCTTGTCTCCAAAAAACAAACAAACAAAAAAAAAACCAAACAAACAAACACAAAGATGAACTGGAAAGGGGAAATATCAGTCACCTTGCTATGCTGAGGCAGTAACTATAACAGCTGACCTGCTCTCTTCAAATTGTATTTTACTTTCTTTATTGACTTTTCAAGACAGGGTCTCCCTGGGTAGCCCTGGTCATCCTGGAACTCGCTCTGCAGACCAGGTTGTGAATTACTGGACGCCTCTACGGCCACCATGCCCGCATGGCGTACATCTGCCCAGCCCACCACTGCATCTGGCCAGCATGCCGACAAGTTTTCCCTCACGTGTGGAATACCCTGGCCTGGCCAGCTGGGGTTCCCCACGTGTGCATAATTCATAACAGGGTCTCCCCCAGGATCTTGACCCTCAAATCAGAGACTTCTGTTAGAGACTGGACCTGACCTTCAGCTGAGCTATGCACAGGCGAGCAGCCTTGGAGAGATAGGCTTAGGACCGTAGTTAGGAATTTAAAAGTGTGAACCTTGTGTGACGACCCTCAGCATAATAAAATGTAACTTTCGTTATACCAATTCTGTGTATTACCTTCTTGCTTGCAATACATGGCAAATGCATTTGTATATCTCTAGATTGACAAGCTACTTTTTTTTTTTTTTTTTTTGGTTTTTCGAGACAGGGTTTCTCTGTGTAGCTTTGCGCCTTTCCTGTAACTCACTTGGTAGTCCAGGCTGGCCTCGAACTCACAGAGATCCGCCTGGCTCTGCCTCCCGAGTGCTGGGATTAAAGGCGTGCGCCACCACCGCCCGGCTGACAAGCTACTTTTTATATTGTTTTCTTTTTCTTTTTTTTTTTTCTTATTTTCTTTTACTTCTGGCTGGCCTCGAACTCGTGATCCTCCTGCCTCCACCTCCTTCAGCAAATCCTACCAGCGTGCGCCACCACAGCTGGCATATATTGTTTTCTTAATTCATCCTGTCCTGTAAAGAATTTTCTATAACTCTGAAATTCCCATTTAAAAAAAAGAAAAGTTTTCTCTAGGTATCTGTGAGCTTTTCTTGATCATTCAGTCTTAGGTGGTGAAGCCAAATAAGGGTTAGATCTAGAGGGTCCTACCCTTATGAATGGATTAATGTCCTTATCTCAGAGAAGGGTTGTCATAGAGTAGTGTGTTTGTAAAAGTAAGTCGGACCCTGCTACCCCTCCATTCCCTCCTACCCTCTGCTATGGGGTGACGCAGCTCTCGACCCCTTGCCATGTGTGTGTGGCGTGTTTGTGGGATTCACATCTTTCAGAACCTTGAGCAAAAGGAGCTTTATATTCTCTTACAAATGTCCCAGTCAGACTGTGATGGCATTGCAAAACAGTCCAAAACACTTGAATCATTTCGGCTAACCTTCCAGGCAAGCATGTGGGGTGGGTGGGTGCTATTTTTATTCCCCCACTTGATAGCAGGGAAACTGTTATAGGGAGGAGGTTAAGTAACTTCCAGGAAGTCTGAGAACTGGTTTGAGCCGGAGCTCAGATTTGACTCTGAAAGTCCCCTGACTTCTAGGTGATGTCCAAAGGCCTGGGGGAGGCCTCGGATCCTATGTCAGCAGAGACAGCTTCCAATCTGGGCTCAGAAGCAGTGAGTGAGAGGTAGGAGGAGAGATCACACACAGCAGCAGATCTCAGGATGGCCACGGGCCATGCAAACGCAGGAGGCGGCCAAGTGTCTCTGGAGCGTTCACAGCCTCAGCACGGCAGTCACGTTGCAAGACAGGGCTTTGCTGTGGATCACAGGCCTTGGGGACCTCTGCAGAGTGGGTCAGTCCCTCTGCAGGTAGCCCAAACTTCACACCCCAACATGGAAGTTTGGGGAGAGAGGTGCCTGAGCCAGAGACCCTCATCCTTCACGGGTGTTCATTCCAGCGCACATATTCCTACACTCCACTTCCTTCGGTTGCAAACGAGGCCCATTTTCAAAACAAGGGACTCTTTGCAGGGGTCGATGGAGGAATTTGACAATCCAGACCTTTCATTTCAAAACCCTACAACTAAGATGTACTCTTGACCCTTGCTTTCCAGGCGGAGCCTGATCTCAGCTGGCTGCTCAGCAGGCTCCCGCCGCCCCCGGCTGTGTGCACCGGACAGGGCTGGCTCCAGCTGCCCTGTCCTAGGCGCGGTCCTCTCTGGGTCTTGTCGCACCCCGGGGCGCCCGGCAGGGAGGGCAGCGAGGTCAGGACCCGCCTTCCGGGGGCTGACGTGTGGAGCCTGGCCAAGCCCATCCCCAGGCTCTGGGAGTAGGGCCTGTGGGAGAGGTGAGCCATGAACACGAGGTGCCCCTCCCAGCCCCCGGGGATATCTGCAGCAGGGGAGCAGCTCCTTAGAGAAACAGCTGGGTGGGTGTGGAAAGAGCAAAAGACCCTGACAGAGGGAGAAGGAGTCCGACCCCGCTGCACAGTGCCGAAGATTTTTCGGTGTTTCTGTGCGACGAACAGCAGCAGAGTCTGACTGCAAGTTTGAGAGGTGTAGAATACAATTCCGAATCTAGGAATTTACAACCAACATTCTGACTGAACAAAGAAAAACCTAGATAACTTCATCAAACAAACACAGCACACAAGAGACATACAACACACACACACACACACACACACACTCACTCACGCGCACACGATGGGAGTCACCAGGAGAATACAGTGATTTAAGTCTGGCTAGCTTTGGGCTGAAATCAAGCGACTGACACGTCCCCGGCACTTTATATTTCTTCATTTGTAACACAGAGTAACACCCACACTTAGAGTTGCTGAGAGGGAAATTGAGATCGTGCATTCCATCACAAACGATTACTAGCGTACAAATGTGAACTGCCGCCTCATCAGAGACCTCTGCAAAAAAGGAAAAGAGAAAAGCAACAAGACTTTGCCTCATAGTGACAGCAGTGGTCCCCACAGTGGTTTTGACGCTAGGAGTCCACCAGATGTCCAAAAATTCTTGCTAAATTGTCTTAAACTAGAATACCTTTAGCTCACTGTCATTAAAAAACAGCCTGCCAGCTGGGCAGTGGTCGCGCTCGTCTCTAATACAAGCACTTGGGAGGCAGAGGCAGGCGGATGGATATCTGTGAGTTTCAGGGCCAGCCTGGTCTACAGAGTAAGTTCCAGGATAGCCAGGGCTACACAGAGAAACTGTGTCTCCAAAACAAAACAAAAGAATAATAGTTTTTTAAAAAAATACGGCTTGCCACTTTTTACTAAAATGTATTTGGGAAGAGAGATATTACAAAATCAAACACTGGGTGTCAAAATAATGAGAAGGGAAATGATTAGGAAATATTTGGTTAGCTGGGGTAAAAAAGGTTCTTTGTTAGTTTACCCCAGAACCTTCTGAGCCTCGGGTTTGTGCATTTTAACTCTGAACAGATCTGCTTCAGGGCTGATCACCAAGGCTGTCCCTTACTCAACTCCTCACCAGGAGCTTGGACTAAACGAATACTTAGGATTTCTAAGCTTTCAGGCCTACAACATCAACTTCCCCACTTGGGGAATACTTGTGAAGAACTGAACTCCATAGATCCATTAAGCAAAATGTATCCAATGAGTTTGCTCCAAGCACTAGGATCCACAGACACAGGCACACGAAGCAAGTAATTAATACACAGAGTTGGAGAGATGGCTCATCAGTTAAGAGCACTCTTTCAGAGAACCTTGGCTTCATCCCCAGCACCCATAATGGTGGCTCACAACTATCTGCAACCCAGGGAATTCAACAGGTATGACTTGGTACATAGGTGTGCATATGGGCAAAATATTCATACACATAAAAATAAATAAATAAATCTTAAAAAGCTTTAAAAAAAAAAAAGGCATTATGTTAGCTCTGGATGAATTCCCAGACTCTATGGAAACAGACACAAATAATGACGAAATAAAATCAGCCATTACTTCGAGCAGCTGCCGGGTAGATTAGGGTGGGGCCTATTCTCAAGAGCTCTCACTGGCCAGGTTGGTTAGGCAATGATGCATGGCAGGAGCTGTAGAGAATGGACGAGGAAAGGCCAGGTCCAAAGGGAATGTCACAAAGGATGTGCTGGCATGCATGATCAGCTGCATTCATCACTGTTTTAAGAAGAGCCAAAAGGTTGAGGGTTTTTTTTTGTGTGTGTGTGAGATTATTGTAGACAAATTGCTAAATGGTCTTATTAAATAAAAAAACACAGAGCCAGAATTTGGGGTTAAAGCTTGAGAGATCAGTGGAATAGGAAAAGCCACAGCTAACCTCACCTCACCAACTCGGCGGCTTCCATGTATACCCATGCCTGTATGCCTTTCTGTTCTGTTATCTCATTTGCTTTCCTGTCCAGCTACATCACTTCCTCTTCCTGCCCAGCTCTGGCACTTCCTCTCTGTCTATACAGACCTCCATGGTTAGCTAGTGTTGGAATTTAAGGCGTGTGTGTTCCCAGTGTAGCCTTGAACTCACAGAGATCCAGACAGATCCCTGCCTCCCAAGTGATAAGATTAAAGGCATGTACAACCATTGCCTGACTTCTATATTTAATATAGTGGCTGGCTTTTTTCTCTGATCCTCAGATAAATTTTATTGGGGGACACAGATAAAATATCACCACAGATTATCTCATTTTTAATTTTCATTTTATGTCTTTTATTTATTTATTTTGGCTTTTCAAGAAAGGGTTTCTCTGTGTAGCCCTGGATGTCCTGGAACTCACTCTGTAGACCAGGCTGGCCCCAAACTCAGAGATCCACCTGCCTCTGCCTCTCAAGTGCTGGGACTAAAGGCGTGCACCACCACATCCTGCCTGATTTTTTTTCTTTTTTTAATATTGTTCGCTAGTGCAAGCATTTAGGAGAGCAGTTGTGGGGCCATCAGAGTTCATTTCTGTGCTCAGTAGTAGAGTGTTCATCTAGTATTGGTAAGGTTCTGGGTTCAGTCTTATCCCACGAGACAACATAACACATTATCTGGCTTCCAGTTTGTGACTTCTGGGCTATATCTACCTGTTTCACAAGAACCCAGAAA
Source organism: Peromyscus eremicus (assembly GCF_949786415.1). Classification (NCBI taxonomy): domain Eukaryota; kingdom Metazoa; phylum Chordata; class Mammalia; order Rodentia; family Cricetidae; genus Peromyscus; species Peromyscus eremicus. The sequence continues at coordinate 51,351,958 of NC_081419.1, forward strand.
AATAAAGAAATACTATTTTTAGCAACTGTGGTGATATTTTGTTTGTGCTCTAACAAATAAAGTTTACCTGGAGATCAGAGTGTGGAGCTAGCCACTAGAGGCCAGGCAGTGGTGGCACACACCTTTAATACCAGCACTTGGGAGGAGGAAACAGGAAGTGATATGGTTGGGTGGAGAGAGGAAGTGATAAGGCGGAGGAGCTCAACACTCTCAGTCTGAGGATTCCTAGAGGTAAGAAGTCTTTCTAGTGGCTGGCTGCTCTGCTTCTCTATCTTTCAATTTTTACCCTGATATCTGACTCCAGGTTTTTATTATCAAGACCAATTGACATTTGCCCTAAAGTAACTGTGACTCAAGGACACACAAGTGCCAAGGAAACAGTACTTAATACAACCATCCCAAAGATTATAGCACTGGGTGCTGGGGAGACAGCAGGTTAAAGCACTTATGCAACATGAGGACCTGAGTTCAAACCCTCTGCACCCACTTAAAAAGCTCAGTGATAGCCCATGCACCTGCCACCCCAGTGCTGGGGGTGCAGAGACAGGAGGATTGTTGGGACTTGCTGTAAATCAGTTTAGCTTCAGGTTCAGTGAGAGACCCTGTCTCAAGGAAATAAAGTGGGTAGTGTTAAGAGCAGAATACAGGATGTGCCCGCCCCTCTACCCCAGTGTGGCCCCATGAGCACACACACGTACCATACACACATTCTACACTACAGTACACACACACACACACACACACACACACACACACACACACACACACTATGATATTAGTATGTGTTGACATCTCCAGGAATGAGTCTCACTGTTCCAATTATAATTTGTGTGACTAAGTCATCAGACTACTGTATTTCAGCTTATCTAGCAAAAAAAAAAACAAACAAAAAACCCCCCATTATTTAGTAGGCTGGCAGGATCGCTCAGTAGGTGAGGGCTCTTGCTAGGAAGATTGAAAGAGGCAAGCTCAGTCCCTGGGATCTATAAAATAGAGAGACGGTGAGAACCAGCTCTTACAAGTTTTTCTTTGACTCCACATGGGCATTATGGCAATGGTGCCCACACACATACAGGCACAAAGTAAATAAATAAACACTGTCTTACAACCCCATCTCTTGAGTTTGGAAAAGAAATCTAGTAATGGATTTCTCTTTGGGATCCAGCCCCCAAATAATGACACAGAGACTTACCAATTATGAAAGTTTGACCCTAGCTTAGGCTTGTTTCTATCTATCTCTCTGTAGACCAGGCTGGCCTCAAACTTACAAAGATCTGCCTGCCTCTGCCTTCCAAGTGCTGGGATTAAAGGCGTGTGCCACCACCACCTGGCTCAAAGCTTTTTTTTTTTTTTTTTTCCTTCGAGACAGGGTTTCTCTGTGCAGCTTTGCGCCTTTCCTGGATCTTGCTCCTAACTAGCTCTTATAACTTAAATGAACCCATTTCTATTCCTCCACAATCTGTCACATACCGTCTATCCTGCTTCCTCTGTGTCTCCTGGAATCTCTCGAGTCTCTCTTGAGTGCCTAGATTCACCTCCTACTTCCTCTCTCTCTGCCTGGAAGTCCCACCTATACCTCCTGCCTAGCTGTTCAGTTCTTTTTGTTTTGTTTTTGTTTTTCCAGACAGGGTTTCTCTGTGTAGTTTTGGTGCCTGTCCTGGATCTCGCTCTGTAGACCAGGCTGGCCTCGAACTCACAGAGATCCACTTGGCTCTGCCTCCCGAGGGCTGGGATTAAAGGCGTGCACCACCGCCACCTGGCGGCTGTTCAGTTCTTTAGACCAGTCACAGCAATGCATCGTCACACAGTGTACAACTATCCCAGAACAGAATCTCATTGTACACCTATGCTAACATAACCGGTGATTCCATCTGAAATTGTTGCTCCATGCAGTTTGCATTTCGTTGCTGATCTGTCACCCAGTTACATTTTGGTTTTGATGTCTCAGGGACTGGGCGCAAAGACGCTGAAGGAGCGCTGATTAGGAGCCCACTCCTGGCCAGCCAGCTTCACTCTCGGTGCCTGAGGGGCCTTCTAAGAGAACACGAAACAAAACAAAAGCAATTGATCTACTTGGTCAAGACTGAATTAGCCGGGATGCAGACACTAGAGGTTGATGAGCCTAGAGAGTGGTTCTCAACCTTCCTAATGCTTCGACCCTTTCATACAGTTCCTCATGTTGCGGCGACCCCCCACCAGAAAATTATTTTTGTTCCTACTTCACAACTGTAATTTTGCTACTGTTATGAACTGTAAGTGCACATATCTGTGTTTTCTGATGGTCTTAGGCTACCCACATGTTGAGAGCCTCTGGCCTAGGAAAAGGTACCCAGCCAATGGAATGATCTCTAAGGGTCTCTGTAAAACGTGAACACCAGGGACTGACCTCCTATATACCAATGCCTATTGTGTTCAAGTCTGCCCATTTCCAATGCTGGATAATGAGTGTGAACATGTCATGCCTATTAGTGAAAAGGAAATTTTTTTTTTTTAGGGCTGGCTTGCTGTTAGGCCTAAACCAAAGGCTAGATATAAAACTGTGTGACTCAGCCAGGCGGTGGTGGCACAGGCCTTTAATCTCAGCATTTGGGAAGCAGAGGCAGGTGGATCTCTGAGTTCAAGGCCAGCCTGGTCTACAGAGTGAGTTCCAGGACAGCCAGGACTGTTACATAGATAAACCCTGTCTCGAAAAACCAAACAACAAAAAAAGACTCTGTGACTCCTTATCAACAAAAAAATTAATATTAAAAAAATTTAACTTCTTGGAAGCCTGAGACAAGAGGGTTGTAATTTGAGGCCAGCCTAGGCTACTTAGAGACATCATGTCTTAAATAAACACAAAAAAGTTACTCTCTTGAAAACAACCAATTTGCCTATCAATTAATAAATAGACAGATGATTGAGGTTTTTTTTGTAGTGATATTTTGCTTGTGCTCTCACAAATAAAGCTTGCTTGGAGATCAGAGTGCGGAGCTAGGCACTAGAGGCCAGGCAGTGGTGGCACACACCTTTAATCCCAGCGCTTGGGAGGAGGAAACAGGAAGTGATATGGCTGGGAGGAGAGAGGAAGTGATGAGGCAGGATGGAGACAGGAGTTTGGCCTTTTCAGTCTGAGGATTCCTAGAGGCAAGAAGTCTTTCTAGTGGCCGGCTGCTCTACCTCTCTGATCTTTCAGCTTTCACGCTGATATCTGACTCCAGGTTTTTATTATTAAGATCAATTAGAATTCACAAAACAGTTTTTGGCAAAAAAAAAAAAAAAAAAAAAAAAGGAATAGCGTACACCATGATGATCCTTAAAAATACTATGCAAATATGACAGAAGGTCATAAATCATGTCATGACGTGTCCAGAATGGGCAAACCCATGGAGACAGAAAGATTAGTTTTAGCTAGAGCTGGTGGTGGCTCTGAGGAGTTTAATTGGTACATACGTCCTATTGGGATAATAAAAATATCCAGGAGTTAAACAATGGTGATGGTTATACAGCCCTGGGACTAAACTAAATATCACGAAGTTTCACCCTTTAAAATGGTTAGCAGGGAGTTTGAGGCCAGCCTGGTCTACAAAGCCAGTTCCAGGATAGCCAGGGTTGTTACACAGAGGAACCCTGTCTTGAAAAACCAAAAAAAAGCCTGGCGGTGGTGGTGCAAGCCTTTAATCCCAGCACTCAGGAGGCAGAGCCAGGCGGATCTCTGTGAGTTCGAGGCCAGCCTGGACTACCAAGTGAGTTACAGGAAAGGCACCAAAACTACACAGAGAAACCCTGTCTCAAAAAAAAAAAAACAAAACAAAAAAAAACAAAACAAAACAAAACAAAAAACCAAAAAAACCCAAAAACCAAAAAAAAAAAAAAAAGTAAATAAATAAATAAGATGGTTAGCAGGGCCACCTTCTTTACCTTTTACTTCTTCTCCCTCCCTCCTTTCTTCTTCTTCTTCTTCTTCTTCTTCTTCTTCTTCTTCTTCTTCTTCTTCTTCTCCTTCTCTTCCTCCTCCTCCTCCTCCTTCTCCTTCTTTTGGTTTTTTGACACAAGCTTTCTCTGTGTAGCTTTGGAGCCTGTCCTTGGAACTAGCTCTGTAGACCAGGCTGGCCTCAAACTCAGAGATCCACCTGCCTCTGCCTCCCTAGTGCTGGGATTAAAGGCGTGTGCCACCACTGCCCAGCTTTTTTTTTTTTTTTTTTTTAGGCCAGGTCTCATTGTGTAGCCCAGGCTGGCCTCAAATACCCTCCTACCTCAGCCTCCAAGGTGGTGGAATTACAAACATCATCGGACCCAGTCCATGCTTTTTATATTATGTGGATTTACTGTGGTTAAAAATGTGCCTTGTTGGTTGAAAGAAAAAAATAGGTAAGCCTTGTTTCATTCTCTTCTTCCTGGATGAGGTCATCCGCGCCCACAGCTGCTATTACCGTGTGGACTATCAGACCTGGGGCTCTGTCCTGAACTCTGGGTCAGTGTGTCCAAATGTTACGAGTTTCTTGGGGCCGAGCCTAGTTGAGGAATGACTAGTGAGATCAGAGGGCAAGTCCGGTGCACACACGTACAGGAACAGCTCCCGGCCGCCAGGGGGAGCCATGAAATGAGCGGCCAACAGCACTTTGGTCACGAGCCCATTTGGTCCCACCCACATGCAAATTAGGCATTGAGTTAGGACTAATGGGGTTTGCTAATTTGAAAGTACGTGGGGGATTCTGATTGGCTGATGGGTCAGAGGCCCACCTTGGCTTTCTTTTGTCCTTTGACCATTGAACAGTACTTCCATGAAAGAGAAGGGTACGAAGTAGCCCGAGTATCCTGAGGAACTGAGCAGAGAAGTCTGGTTTTAAAGACAGAGGACAGCAGAAACAAAACAGAAGTTGCTTTCCTTGGAAAGCTTAAAATAGAGTAAGTCTTTTGTCATGCCAGCTAACACGGGCTTGTGTGGGAATCTGACTATTATTTCTCGTCTCCTGATGTCTCTTGAGGTCAGATAATTTGGCTTCAACTCCTCAGTGAGAAACTCCGGCACACTGTCTGATCAACAGGGCCTAGTGCAGGTGGCCAGAATAAAGGAGGGGCCTAAGAGAGACTTTCTTTTAAAAACCTTTACACAAAAGGGCTCTGCCTTTCTTACGGGGAAAATACCCCAACCGAAGACCCTTGAGGGACCCCCAAGCTTAGTGCAGGTGGCCAAGTCACCTGTCTGCACTGTAGGGCGCCTCCTTTGCGTCATCGATGCTTGTCCTTAACCTCCAGACTGCATGGAGGACTCCACCGTTCTGCTTCTCAGCCACCTTGCTCTTCATCCTCGGGACCCTCAGGAGCCCTAGTGGTTGTGAACAGTGAGCAGATGCATGCCGCTTAATGCTGTCTGGGCTTGCTTCGGGGGTCAGCAGTGCCCTGCACCCTACTGATCATGTCACTCTCTGTGTTGGTTCCACAAAATGGTCACCTCACTGGCCGATCATAGTTATCATTCTGTAACTCTGATGAGTTTACAAAGAGTTTCTTCAAAGCTACTGGCCATTTGGACCTCAAGTATCAATACGAGGCAGATGTGAACTGAGAAAGCCTGTCTCTGCCCTTTGTCTACACCCTGGAGGAAAAAAAATGTCGTCAGCACAGGTCAGGGACCAAAGTAGTGATGAATTTAAATTTTATATTCTTTCATCTAAAGACTGAAGCCACATGTTAACCAGCTATACCTTCGAACTTCATAGAATTTTTTAAAGATTTATTTATTTTTATCTTACGCATATGAATATTTTGCTTGAATGCATGTAAGTGTACCATCTGCAAGCAGTACCTGCAGAGGCCAGAAGAGGCGATCAGGTCCCCTGAACTGGAGTTACAGATGGTTGTGAGCCGCCAAGTGGGTGGTGGGAAGTCAACTCGGGGCCTCTGCAAGAGCGGCGAGTGCTCTTGTTGCTGGGTCGTCTGTCTTTCAGCCTCTTAAACTTCACAGCTTCTTATGGAAAGAAACTAGAGAGTACCACCAAAAGAGCCCGAGGTGTTTGTCTGCAAAGGTAATAATAATGACAGAACCGCAATTGATAACAGTGAGCGCTTCCTGTGGGGCAGACGGTGCTGAGCGCTTTGTGTGCTCGGACTCAGCCCTGGCTAATGATGAGACATTCGGGCAGGGCTTCACTGAAGATACACAGCAGCCAGTTTGTCCCCAGAGCCCATGCGACCCCAGAAACAAAGGCACCTTCATCGCCATCACCGGAGTTCTGGGGTAAAGGAGATACAGCTCCCCACTGTCACCTTTCACAGCTTGAGGAGTCCCTTAAGGTCTTAGGGACCTTGCTTCATGCCAAACCAGGATGTATGTGTGTGTGGGGGGGTGGGGTGGGGTGTTGGACGCTGAAAAGAATTTCAGGACCAGCCTGTTTATGAAGCAGAGTTGCAACTTTCATTAAAGATATTTTAACATAGGTTTAAGCATGAGGATTAGGAGAAAAGGCAGCTTGGAGTGGGAGTGTGTGTGTGGGACACATCCAAATGTGAGCAGGGCTCCCCAAGGTCTTATAAGGGATCTGAAGTTGCCATCTTATCAATGAGTGGCACCTGAGGGCACCTGACGGAATTTAAACCAATAAAGTAAGCGGCCAGCCCAGTGGGTTTTAGGGCAGCAGCCATTTTACAGCCAACAGCGTGGACAGTAGCGATTTTCTCATAAACGTCTGTGATGGAAGGAATAGTCACCCTATCCGCGGCCTTTGCGGCCCATTGTGCTGGGGTTTTGTTTCCCAGCTGGTGAGAGGCTTCAGTCAGACTCTGGGGTGAGGGCTCCTCTCCGTTCTTGTGTCCCAGAATTTCCCTGTATTTTTGTCCCACCTCGCTGTGACAAGCACAGGGAAGGCTGACTTCATCTGTGGTCCCTTTAACCCTCAAAGCGTCCTCATAAAGAAACACAAGTACTGTTCCTCATTTTACTCAGAGGGCATGTGGGCTTGCACAGACGAGCTGCCCAATGTTACACAACTTTCATGTGCTAGGAACAGGGACAATTGGACTCTACCACTTCGACTACTGCTCCAAAGAAAAGGATCTGATCTAGGTTTAAACAACTCACTAGCACAGCAGCAGGAGATTTCTTAATGCCCTGGGAGGCCCTCTGAGAAATGAGACATTCGAAGATTAGGACAGCAGGGTCTGAAAATGCATGGTAGGCCTGGTAAATTTCATCCTGACAGAAAGTAAAGCAGTGCTCAACTCTCTCTTTCTCTCTCTCTCTCTCTCTCTCTCTCTCTCTCTCTCTCTCTGGCACATTCACACACATGCATACACATGCATGCGCATACTCACATATTCAAATGCATATACACCACACACACACACACACACACACACACACAGAACAAAACTTTTTAAAAATGGATGAAGCCGTATCAAAGGCCACAGGAGAGCAGGGTGTGGTAGTTCACACCTGTAATCCTAACACTTGGCAGCTGAGAAAGGAGAATTCATGTCGTTCAAGGGCAGCATGGAATAAATGACAAGATCAGTCTAGCCTGGGCTGTAGAATGACATCCTGTCTCAACAAACCAAAACAAAAGGCTGCAGGAGCAAACCTGAAGAAGCTCCCAAATGCCCAAAGCTAGAATAATGTGAGCAATAAAATAGCAATAGAAATGGATTACAGCCCAAAGGAGAGAATAAATACCCCTCAGTACATATAGTAATGAATTACAGCCCAAAGGAGAGAATAAATACCCTCAGTACATATAGAAATGGATTACAGCCCAAAGGAGAGAATAAATACCCTCAGTACATATAGTAATGGATTACAGCCCAAAGGAGAGAGTAAATACCCCTCAGTACATATAGTAATGGATTACAGCCCAAAGGGGAAAATAAATACCCTCAGTACATATTGATGTAGACAAATGATTGGATAGACAAATTAGAAGAGACAGAATGTTCCTCCAGACTGTAAATGTAGAAGGATGAGAAGATCACCATTTGACTGCTACAATAACAACCTCCGTGGACAAAACTCACGCATGCATTTGAAAATTAGCGCTGGTACTTTAGGGAGAAGCGGAAACACCATGTAGCCTCAAAGTATCCACCCTAAAATATTAGTCACTCCTTCAGCTTCAGCTTATGTCCAAAAACTGTTTTGTTTGTTTTTATAATTTTATTTATTTTGTATGTGGTGTGTGTGTGTGTGCTTTCGCACATGTGCATGTGGAGGACAGAGGACTATGTGTGGAAGTTGGTTCTCTCCTTCCACCATGTGGGTCCTGGGGATTGAACTCAGGTCATCAGGCTTGATAGCAGGCACCTTTACCAGCTGGGCCATCTTATCACTCTACTAACAAACATTTCTTTTTTTTTTTTCTTTTTTTCTTTTTTGGTTTTTTTCAAGACAGGGTTTCTCTGTGTAGCTTTGCGCCTTTCCTGGAACTCGCTTTGGAGACCAGGCTGGCCTTGAACTCACAGAGATCCGCCTGCCTCTGCCTCCCGAGTGCTGGGATTAAAGGCGTGCGCCACCACCGCCCGGCAACAAACATTTCTTTACTCCCTTCTCCAGAACTGGAACTCAGTTCCTTGTCCTTGGAGTAGGAACTGAATTTCATGGCTTGCCTGTAACAAAGAGAGGATGGAACAAGAAAGTGAAGTGGCTGGTGATGTAGAGTGCCTCCCTAGTCTGTGTAAGGCCCTTGGTTAATCCCCCAGGACCACGGAGGGGAGGAAGGGAGGATTGGTAACTTCAGAGTTGTGAAATTTGGCACCCTGTAGACTCTAGCCTAGCAAATGTTCAAGATCCACATCTACCATGTTGCTGTCACATCCCCCCAATGTGTTGTCAAGAGAAGGGGCACTGTCCCTATAGGTTATGGAAGCAAGGAGAGCCTGAGAAACTATCAGACCCAAGAAGAAAGAGTAAGGACACAGCTAAATCTTGTGTAGTGTCTGCTTCTGACTCTGGGAAGGCTGGCAGAATCTAACTAGTCTGTAGTTAATAGTTTCACATCATTCAGGCAGGTAGCACACATCTATAATCCTAGCACTTAGGAGGCCCAGGCAAGAAAACCACAAGTTCAAAGGCAGCCTGAGCTACATAGATAGCTAAGGGCTGAGGATATAGGTTGTATAAAGTCCTGGGTTTGATCCCCTACACGGAAAACAGCAACAAACAATTGAAATTTCATGTCAATGCAATCTCTCAGTGTTTATAATGGAGCCCCGGCTGTGTAGGAAGCTGAATGGAAGGCTAAGGGAACTCTTACTGATGGTTTAGAGGAGAGCAGGGACAGACACTGAGAGCTGGTGTATTAATTTCGTCACTGGAACTAGAGAGGAAAGGTGTCCTGTGGCTCACTGGTTCAGAGGGTTCCCTCCAGGGTCACTTGGCTCCATATGCTTGGGCGGGACTTCAGCGCCTGGAGCATGTAACAAGGAGTGTTCCCATTTTGTCACAGACAAGCAGAGAAAAAGGACAAGAAGGAAACAGGGACAAGACACCCCACGGACCTGCCTGGTGACCTACTTCTACCACCTAACTTCTACCTCCTAAAGTTTACAGAATTTCCCAAAACAGTGTTTCTAGCTGCGGTCCAGGCCCCCAACATGAAAGTCTTTGGGGAGGATACGGCATATCCCAACCACAGCAGTCAGGAGGAAGCTTCTGAACATGCCTGATGTTCGTCCTCTGCTTTCTCTGTCTGTTGGCTGGATATGTTTACTCTCCTTCATCAGACTTGGGATTCTCTTCTGTTAGTCTTTGAAAGTCTGGAAGGGACTTAGAGAAAACAGGCAGCTGGGTGTGGCTAAGGGAGAGCTGGCATGTAGACAAATCCAGCTAATGCTTAAAACCAAGAAAATCAGAATGAAATATGGACCTCAGTTAATAGCATATCATTATTAGCTCACAGTTATAATGCACACCCCACGATTATGTAAGATAGTAATAACAGAAAAAGCTAGATATGAGGTATGTAGAGATTTTCTGTGTTATTTTCTTAAATCATTTCCTTTTCTGAAATAGCCTATTCATAAAAGAAATCGTCCCATCTGTGTGAGGTAAACAGAGTGTGGAGGACCCCTGATGGTCACACAGGCCTGGCCTTTTGCTCTGGCTGCAAGAGACTTGGAGGGTATCCAGAGAGACTGCAGATGAGGCACACAGAAACACAGGACATGATGGAGGGCACACGGTCATTCTTAGCAGAGCAGGACGACAGACACCCAACGAATTCCTCTGCTCGTCTGCCTCCTGCTTGACACCTCTCCTGACCTCGTGGCCACTGTTTGTCACTGGCACTTGTTCCCTTCTCATAGGCTGAAGACTGTGTTAGACATTCTGTCCCTCCAGGTCACTGCTCTTTTTCACCCTGCCCTGGCTCCCCTAGGGCCCGCCTGGCAGGTGGAAGTCACACAGGAGGGCTGAGAAGGGAGGACCATGGGCTTGCGGTCCTTAGATCCCTTATCTATCACCACGCCCCAGGAGGCCATGTCTGTAATAGAGGGCACAGCACCACGGTCAGCCTTGTCCCAGCAGCTCTGATTGGCCCTGCTTTTGCCCCATCAGGGCTGGAGAACCCTGAGGGAGAAGAAAGCACAGCATTATTCCTCGATGCTCCCTTGGGCTCTCTCTGCTCTGGGTAAACCCTCCCATTATTAACTTCTTCTCAGTTACCTGATGAGCACATCATTAGTTCCCGGCTGGGACAGCAGCTGTTACTGAGAGCCCCTTACTATTTTGATGGTCTGCTCTTTGTGTTTTTTCTTCCTCTGGAGAACATAAACTCCAGGAGGGCAGAGATGTTGAATACTTTGTTTACTGTGGTGGCATGCCCCAAATAGTTGTGGAGTGGACGAGAGCCTTGATTTATACTGTCTCATACAGTTGTCACTGGTGCCTGTGGCACATGAAATGTGACCAGTGAGAATGAAAAAAAAAATTTTTTTTTTTTAATATGGAGTCATCTATATAGGCCATGCTGGCCTCAGATGAACGATTCCCCTGCCTCATTCCCCTGGTGCTGGGATTCCAAGCATGCACCACCATGCCTGGCTTCAATTTCTTTCTTTTATTTTTAATGTTTTAATTTTTAGATTTATTTTATGTGTATGGGTTTTGCTTGCATGAGTGTTTGAGCACCATGTGTATGCCTGCCTGGTGCCCGAGGAGGTCAGAAGACGGCATCAGATTCCCTGGAACCAGAGTTACAGACAGTTGTAAGAAGACGTGGGTGGTGGGAATCGAACCTGGGTCCTCTGTAAGAACAACCAGTGCTCTTAACCACTGACTGGCATATACATACATACATACACACATATATATATACATACATACATATATATGTATATATATACATATGTGTGTGTGTGTGTGTGTGTATAGTTTTAGTGTTCTTATAGCTGTGAAGAGACACCATGACCATAGCAACTCTTATAAAGAAAACATTTAATTAGGGTGATGGCTTACAGTCTCAGAGGTTCAGTCCATTATTATCATGATGGGGAGCATGGCAGCGTGCAGGCAGATGTGGTGCCAGATGTGGCGCTGGAGCTGAGAGTGCTACATCTTGCAGGCAACAGGAAGTCGACTGACTCACTTGCCGGTATCCTAAGCATTGGAAACCTCAAAGCCCACCCCCACAGTGACACACTTCCCCCAACAAGGCCACACCCACTCTAACAAAGCCACACCTCCTAATAGTGCCACTCCCTATGAGATTATGGGGGCCAATCACGTTCAAACTCCCACATACATACACAGCACCTATGCAAAGGGTTATGGTGCTTGTCTGAGGCCATGTCTCCACTCTTAAGGCAACTGGATTCCCTCTAAAGTTCACTCTGCCCTATGAGGATTAAGACCACTGCTCAGGGCTGAGGCAGCAAAAGCAAACGGTCTGGTTCTGGACTGTTTCTCTGCTCCTTGGGAGCTGGCGTGCTGGCTTTTCCGACTTCTCTCTGGACAGGCAGGCGGATTGGAGAGTCTTCATCCTGCCTTTAAGCATTTCCATTTTAAAATGATCAAACAGTTCCAGTGTGCTCCCTAGGCCTTCAAAACTTGCAGCTTCTCAGACCTCTGGCTCCCAGCCAAGGGAGCCTCCAGCTGCTGACTGACCCTGCCTGGAAAGTCAACTTGGAAGGGACGCAAATGTCCTAATCCTCTTCCAAACCACTCTAAGTAGGTTTATCCAGTGACCTGTAAAACCAAATTAGTAAAAGGGACACTTTAATTCCAGCTCGTTAGAGAGCTTCTAAAATCTTTCTTTAAGAAAGCCAACACAGCAGATTCTGTACTGGGGGGCGGGGGGCAGGGGTGCGAAGGCACACCTCCCGTTTTCAGACCCAATGTCCTTGCTTTTCAATGGTTATTCTGCACATACACTTTTCTAGGGCTTTCTTAGGAATCCCAGCGAAGGTAGGAAGCAAGTTTTGAGGAGAACAGGATGGCAGCCCAACGAGGTCAAATGATCCCCACCTCACCCCCACCATCCAAACTGGGCCGTGTCCAGTGGCGCTCTGGCCTGACTGCCCGAGCCTGTTGGCGCTGTTCTTACATCTCCCCGGAGCTGGCCTGTTGCGCAACACCAGGAAATGGTCCATATGAAACCCTGGCTCGCAGAGCGTGCATGTTCTGGTTTTTATTCTGCAGCCCTTTTATAATGCGTGTTTTCCTTTCCCATAATGTCATCTGGAAGCAATTCCTCCCAACAGCTGGATCTGCTTTCACAATTGGTAAACACGTAAAATGGAAGGCTGTGGAAGATGCGGAGACTCGCAGAGAGGCTGCTTCCCCGCCTGCTTGGCTCGCCTTCTGAGGCTTATCTGGGGTCTCCGCACAAGCCTCATCAAAACCCAGAGTGTCTTCAAACAGGCAACCCGCATCGCATTCCCTTCTTCAGAGGGTCAACATGTTCTCTGAGGGAGAAATTTTCTGAATGCCTTGCAGATAAAATTGATCAGATGCAGGCCAGATCGCCAGCTGCCAAGATCTGCAGGCTCCATGTGGAGGCCAGCCCAGCAGAATCTTCCCAGCATTCCCACACCTCCCTGCGGCCAGCATCTCAGGGTCCCCAGGGATATCTTCTCAAGAGCCCAGCTTTCCGGTGCTGCTGCCACCAACGCCCATCAAGAGAGAACCAGAGCCAAAGAAGACTAAGTGGGTCGTTAAAGGAGACCATCCCCCTAAATGTGATCCTCAAGAACAAGTTTGCAGGCAGTCTCAAGCTGGAGACCTGCCCGGTTCTGGAAAGACAGAGCCCAAGAGCGCAGCTGTCCAGCCGGGGTTGGCTGGCTCTCTCCACTCTGCCCCCAGAGACCAGGCGCTCACTAGCATGGCTTGTTCTGGTCCAGAGAGTCCAGGGGCATGTGCCAGCTGGAATACAGTATAAGGGACAAAGTTTAGGCTCTGTATCTTCTATAGAAAAAACGAAATTCTTCTGATGGAAGTTTCCAACGCAGGGGTGGGGAAGGGCCGAGGGCGGGGCGAAGCTGAACACTTTCTGGTCCACCTTCAGAGGGAGTTTGGAAGTGTGCCTGTGAACACCTGCCCAGCTGCTGAGGAGGTCACAACACAGGGCTGGTCCTCTTCTGGGATGGTGGGAGAACTTTCTTTCTAGAAACACTCTCCTTTCAGGCGGCCAGAGCCACACTCGCCCTCCACCCCACCACCACACCCCCACACCCCCGCCACACACAAAGGGGATTTGCTAGTCTCTAGGCAGAGGTGTGTAATGGGTAACTTTAGTTATCAAATTGACACATTCTACAGTCACCTGGGAAGAGGGATTGCCTATATTGGGCTGTCTGTGGGCGTATCTACGGGTGGGGTGTGTTAATTGAAGAGGGAAGATGTACTCTGAAAGTGGGCAGCACTGGTCATGGTCTGGGTCCTCTACAATAGTGAAAAAAGCTGTGTAGGGGGCTGAAGAGATGGTTCAGCTGTTAAGGCTACATACTGCCCTTGCAGAGAGAGGACAAGAGTTCTGTTCCCAGCACCCAGCAGGTGGCTCACAACTGTAATTCCAGCTCCAGCGGACCCAACTCCCTCTTCTATCTTCTGGGAGCACCTATATGCACATACCCAAACATGTTTACAAAATTAAAAATAATATGAATTTTCAGCCAGATGTGATGGCACGGGCCTTTCATCTCAGTATGTGGCAAGCAGATGTGGGCAGATTTCTGTGAATCAGAGACCAGCCTTGTCTATGCAGCGAGGTCCCGGTTGACCAATGTTACATAGCAAGATCCTATCTCACACAAAAAGTAAATCTTGGTTTTTTTTTTTTTTGTTTTGTTTTGTTTTTTGTTGTTGTTGTTGTTCTAGACAGGGCTTCTCCGTGTAGCTTTGGAGCCTGTCCTGGATCTCACTCTGTAGCCCAGGCTGGCCTCAAACTCACAGAGATCCTCCTGGCTCTGCCTCCTGAGTGCTGGGATTAAAGGCAAGCGCCACCACTGCCCGGTAAAAGTAAATCTTAAGAGAAATAAATCTAGCCGGGCGGTGGTGGCGCACGCCTTTAATCCCAGCACTCGGGAGGCAGAGCCAGGCGGATCTCTGTGAGTTCGAGGCCAGCCTGGTCTACAGAGCGAGATCCAGGAAAGGCGCAAAGCTACACAGAGAAACCTTGTCTCGAAAAACCAAAAAAAAAAAAAAAAAAAAAGAGAAATAAATCTTAGACAGCTAGCCGGCTGAGCAGAATGGCAGCGTGTGTGTATTTCTCTCTGCTCTTCACTACTGCGACTCCCTGTTCTCACTTCCTGCAGCCTTGACTTCCCTGCTGTGATGAACTGTAACCTGGCACTGGGAGTTAAAAGTTTGTCAGGGAATTTTATCACCACAAGAGAGAGGAAACTAGGACTGATGGGCAATCCTTCCTGAGGTCAAGGGACCAGACTCACCAGAGAAGCCTAAGGAAGGTGAGTGCCAAGCTCAAACCACAAGCACGATTCCTCCAGAGAAGCCACAGGGTCTCCACCTACAGAGCACATTTGCTCAGCCTGTCTATTGGGTGGTCCCTCTCCATTCTCCCTCCTCTGAGCTGAAGTGCAGGAACAGAATCTACCTCCCAAGTTTTTCCCCCAGATTTGGTGGTCTCTTGCCTGGACCTTGAAAATCCGGGAGTTTTGAGTTCCATGCCAAAGCTGACTTCCTCAGGCGCTGGATGCTCTGGTCTGGCTTTGTGGATGACTGGGAGGAGCCTGGGAGTCACTTGGAGAGTGTCGCTTGGTTGAACTGCAAACTGATCGATCAAGGAACCGAAGACAAAGCAGCCAGATGTAACACGCAACGTGGAAACCTTTTTTGGACACTAATTTAAACCAACTGTGAGAAGATATTTTGAGATGATCAGGAAATTTTAAATTGGGACTGCATATTAAAAGTATTTTGAAGCTGGGCGTGACGACGCAAGCCTTTAATCCCAGCACTAGGAAGGCAGAAACAGGTGGATCTCTGAATTCTAGGCCAGCCTGGTCTACAGAGTGAGTTCTAGGATAGCCAAAGCTATACAGAGAAACCCTGTCTTGAAAAAAAAAAGCAAGGCATATGTGTAGGGGCTGGAGAGATGGTTCAGTGGGTAAGGGCACTGGCTGCTCTTCCAGAGGACCAGATTTTGGTTCCCAAACCCATACTGAGTGCCTTATAACCGCTTGCAACTCCTGCTCCAGGGGACCTGGCACCTTCTTCGGCTTTCCTGGGTACCTGTACTTATGTGTACATACGCTCACCGAGACACACACACATAGATACAATTTTTAAATTATGTATTTTAAAAAGACTGTATGTGGAAATATGTAATGCTGAATTTCAGTGTCTGGGGTTTGTTTTTAAATGTTTCTGGAAGCGACAATAGCCAAAGATAAAACAAGAAGGCTATGGTGTTGGTGGATGGATCTCAGAATGCATATAAGAGCTCCTTTGTGGGAGTCTCTCCATGTTTATGTATCATGAAAATGCTCTAATAATAGAGTTTCGACTATAATCTTACCACAAACCCTCACAGAGAACCGAACACACACCTGTCTCTAAACTTGTACGATAGCTGAATTCTGCTCGTGGGTTTATGCCACTGTGTGACAACTACAAAGTTCCCTCTATTGCTGCCACACCCCAGATCTCTGCACTGTCCCATGAGTGTGCTGACTGACACCTCCGTTTACTCAACAGACTGTCCTCTGGGAACAGCTGGATGTACACCTTCCTGCCGGTGCAGACAGAAGCTGGAGACTTCTTCCAGGACCCCAGAGAAAGCTTCCTGCCAGAAAAGCTAAAGCCAGGCCTGGCGTACACTTGCTCCCTCTCTGGTCCTGGTACCAACTCCCACTTCCGTTCTGACTTTTCTGTGGCCTCGTCCGAAGGCTCAGCCTCTTTTCTGTCTTCGGGCTATTCTCTGAAGACTTCCTTCTGTTATGAGCTAGGCTTGATGTGTCATTTGTTAGGTATATGAACCAGTTGTCAGTGGACAAAGACTGCAGAGTTAGACCTTCATAGACACTTGTCAGCGAGCACTCAAGGGTCCAGATACTCTGCACAGAAGGAGACTGGGGAAGGTAAATGGATGAAGTTCAGCAGTGTGAGATGCTCAAAAGCCAAAGTCAGCAGCTTGGTGTGATAGTGATGTAACTTCAACACTTGGAGGGCTGAGGCAGGAGGATCCAGGCCACACCAGGTTTCCTTCCTTCCTTCCTTCCTTCCTTCCTTCCTTCCTTCCTTCCTTCCTTCCTTCCTTCCTTTCTTCCTTCCTTCCTTCCTTCCCTCCCCCCTCCCTCCCTCCCCCCCCTCCCTCCCTCCCTCCCTCCCTCCAGATTTTTGTTTTTAAAGCAGAAGTAAATTTCTTCTCTTAGGATACATACCTCTAGTAAATCATCCAATTTATCTGATAAGTAAGCAATTTGAAAACAACATCCTAACTGGGTCATGAGAAATACCACGGCCCTTACAATAGAAACGTACAATTGCTGGGCCCCCAGCAGGCTGAAAGTACTGTGTGAAAGGGAAGTAAATTTTCTGCCACAGAAATCTAGCAAAAGAACTTATTTGGGGATTGAAGTCTCAGAAAAAAGGCCCAAGGAAGGAGGGCAGAGAAAGGGAGGTCTTTGCTGGGGCCCAGAGATTAGGAGTATTTAGAGCTCGCTTACGGAAAAGCCCTGATGGTGTCTGGGTTTGTGCCTCAGTTTGACCGTGTTCCTGCGAACTTGCTGACGGGGAGGTCAGAGTGTGATCACTACTGAAGGGGATTCAGAGGCATTGCGGCCCACTCCCGGCTGAGGAGAGAACAAGTTCCATTCTTTTTTTTTTTTCCTCTTGGTGTCAACTTCTATTGAAATGTACTGTTGTCAAATCAAAAGGGGGACGAAGTTGGAATTTTACAACTCTGATAAAAGTGAAATAAAAGGAAATCTTGCCATCTTAATCAAAGCATGTGCCACCTGAGGTGGCTCCCTGGCTCGGCCCTTGGCATTGGCGACTCAAGCACTGGAGATTAAGGGTTTGCTAGAGAAGAGATTAAGTGTCACGTTTAGTGTGATGTGACATGCTCTTCATCATGGCAAGGGAAGATGGGGGCCATGGGAGTTTTATAGTTAGTTCCCAATATAAATTAGGAGTCTAGGGGAACGGGAGCTTTTGCAGTTGACCTTGACCTTTCAAGGACCCAATGAATGTGTGTATGTGAGAGTGTGCACACGTGTACGTGTGTGTGTTTGGAGAGATGGTTAAAAAGGGCAGCTTCCTGGCCTGGGCTAACGGCCAGGTTTCCCCACTTGGGGTTTAACTTTCCATTGTCACACAAGGCTGTGGGGCTAAATTTGCCCTCATTCCTGAAGTGCCAGGCAAGGGTCTCCACGCCTTTCTCTCCTTTGAAATGCTAGGGTTGCCACTGCTGAGATTCAAAGATGGAGGAGCAGGAGGAAGCATTCGAAGAGTCCCGGGCCGTCTCTGTCTCCCCTTCCAC
Source organism: Peromyscus eremicus (assembly GCF_949786415.1). Taxonomy (NCBI): domain Eukaryota; kingdom Metazoa; phylum Chordata; class Mammalia; order Rodentia; family Cricetidae; genus Peromyscus; species Peromyscus eremicus. The sequence continues at coordinate 51,369,867 of NC_081419.1, forward strand.
TGAGAGAAAGGGAAATGGATAGAGCCAGAGCCTCTGAACCTAAGATGTGCGACGCGCCTTCAGAACTGGATTCTGATAACCTTGAAGCAGTGGAGGCAGAGAGAAAATGAAATACAGGGTCACCCAAGGCTGCCCCAGAAGGTTCATTCAGGAGACAAGGAGATGGGGGTGATCATGCTTAAGGAAAATGTCTCCAAAGAGACAACTCCCACCTCATGGCAAGCCCATCTCCAGACCAAACTTCCTACAATGTCACCTACACTGGGTCCATGACCTGCTCAAAGCCCTTCAGCAATTCTCTCATTGCCTACAGTGGAAAGTCTGTACTCCACCCTGGCACCATAAGCCCATTCTGGGCACTGCCAAATCCAACTGTCTTCTCACTGTCTCCCAAATGCCTGACTACTAGCCTTGCCCAGGTCACTCCCTCCCTGGAAAGCTGTGGTGTTTCTCTTCCCCATGGAGGGGGCTACTCATCTTCCTCAGGCTGGAGGATACCATTCCTGTTTCAGGAAGGATCAAATGCCCACTTGGCGTAACCTCAGCTCCTTTTAGTTAATGCAGAATCTGAACTGAGAGCCTGCTTGGGCACCTGGGATGGGACAGAGCAAAACAGATAAGGATGCCTGCTTTCCAAGGGGCCCTCTGCAGTCCTGGGGGATCCTGCCAGCAAACTGAAGCAGAATGCAGAAGCAGGTTGGAATGTAGCTGAGACTTAGGAAGGGGAGGGAGCAGGAACTCAGGTAGCTTGAGCCGGAGACATGGTTGAAGGTTAGGAACCTATTAACTCCAGGGAGGTTCTAAAGCAAGCCAACCAAACATCTAGGGAGGAAAGGGTGAAAGCTGGAACCTTTGACCCAGCAGTCCCAGGTCTCCAAAGGCATGGTGCCTTCTCCCCAGCTTTCTGGTCTTTGGGAGGTGTGGTGGTCTGAATGAGAATGGCCCCCATAGGCTCATGTATTTGAATGCTTGGTCCCCAGTTGGTGGAACTGTTTGGGAAAGATTAGGAGGTGTGCTCTTACTGTAGGAGGTGTGTCACTGGGGATAGGTTTTGAGGTTAAAAGCCTACTCCAGCCCAGTCTCTCTCTCTCTCTCTCTCTCTCTCTCTCTCTCTGTCTCTCTTTCTGCCTCCTGCCTGTGGATCAGGATATAAGCTAGATACCATTCCAGAGCCATGCCTGCCTACTTGCTGCCATGTTCTCTGCCATGATGGTCATGGACTCTAACCCTCTGAAACTGTAAGCTTCAATAAAGTCTTTCTTTTCTAAGTTGTCTCAGTCATAATGTCTCTTCACAGACATAGAAAAGTAGCTAAGACAAGAGGAAAAGAAGTCCTCCTCTTTGATTTCTTCTCCTAGGGGCTCTGTAGTCAACTGGGCTCTGGAAAAGAGTGTAGATTAGGAAAAGAAAACCTTTGTTGTTGAATACTGAGTGCAAAGATATATATATATATATATATATATATATATACATATATACAGACACACACATATATGTGTGTATATGTGTAGTTATATATGGAATCCTATCCACCCTTACCTCCCCCACACATATATTATATGTGTATGTGTGTAGTTATATATGGAATCCTATCCACCCTTACCTCCCCCCACCCCCACACACATAACTCTCCATGGCTGACTCACCACTCCCCCTGCTAAGCAGTGCCTGCTTCTCTCTCTGGCCTCTTCACCTGGTCCTGTGAACCGTCTCCTTGGACAGTTTCCTAGCCTTAGTCTCATGTCCACGCCATCTAACCTTAAGGGTTTGTGTCTATGCTCCTTACTTCCTACCAGTGCGACCATGGACAAGTTCTTTAGTCAGTCAGGGTCTCAGCTGGCCCATCTGTAAAATGGGTTGGCACAGTGTTATTCTGTGGTTCACTTCAGATACTCCATGCATAGCACTGGGCACAGGGCCTCGTTCATCTCTGAAGCATACAAGTGCTTGGGGGAGTGTTCTGACGCCTGGGTTTCATGCCCTGCTGCAAATGGCTGGCTTCCTCTTTCTGCCATGAGTGTGCCCTTCCACACATCTGCTCTCCTCACACACGACGTTTCCTGTAGTTCTAGCTTCTCCTTCTGACCACACTTCCTCTGCTGACCCACTCCCCGTTCTATCAGTCGACACCACCCAATTTCTCCTATCCAGCCACCCCCCTCCTCCCATGTCTCTCTGCTTTACCTCCCAGTCTCTATTGATCTGGCAGTCTTGGTGTCCTCTACGCATGCCAACCTCCTTGACCTCACCCCCCTCCTCTCATCTTTTTTTCCAGTCCTGTACAATACTCCCTAAGTATCCACAGAGATTGGTTCCAGAGTCCTTAAGGGATACCAAAGTCTGTGGAGGCTCAGCTCCCACATATAAGATGGTGTCTGCATATAACCTAAGCACATCCTTCTGTTGTAGAATATCATCTTAAGGTGTGTTACTTTTGTTTATGTTGCATTTGTTTAACTCTGTGAAGCTGTGTTACTGTGCCTGTCTAAAACACCTAATGGTCTAATAAAGAACTGAACAGTCAATAGTAAGGCAGGAGGAAGGCTAGGTGGGGCTGGCAGGCAGAGAGAATATATAGAAGGATTAATCTGGGAGGATAGAGGAAGAAGTAGCCAAAGAAGGAGGAGGACTCCAGGGGCCAGCCACCCAGCTACACAGCAAGTCATGGAGTAAGAGTAAGATTTACATAAGTAAGAGAACAGGAAAAGCCCAGAGGTAAAAGACAGATAGGTTAATTTGAAGTTAAGAAACGTTGGCTAGAAATAAGCCAAGCTAAGGCCGGGCTTTTATAATTAAGCATAAGCTTCCGTGTGTGTGGTTGATTTGGGAGCTGGGTGGCGGCCTCCCAAAAGAGCCAAAACAACAACACCCTTCCATATACTTTAAATCATCCCTAAGTCACTAGCATCATCTAATGCAATGTAAATACCCTGTCATAGTTGTTATATTGTATCTGAGAGAATAATGACCAGGAAGAGGAAAGTCTGTGTTTTTGGTGTGGGTGCCACCATAGGCCTGACAAGAAGGGCTGGGGAGTAACTGAAGATGGACAAAATGGTGAGCCCTGCAACAGGACTTTCCTGTTGGATCCATGTGCTGGATCCATGCGGGTTCAGTTAATGCTTGGCACCCAGAAATGTGAAGTTTTGCTTTTTGGAACTTTTTTCCTGCGTGTTTCGATTGAGGATGGGTCAGATCCCTGGATTCAGACCCCAAGCCTCCTTCTCACTCCTTCACTTCTGACCTGTCATTTATTTCTTTTACTGATCCAAGCTCTGGAGCATCGGGGTGTTACCATTGTTCCCTAAGAAGTGGTCCCTGAGCAGGGACCTTCCAGCTGTCCCTACCCTCAGGGATCTCCCAAGCCAAGAGGAAAGTACTTGGACAAAAGCAGGAACGGGATTTAGGCTAGGAGGTATGAGGAGAGAGGCCCGCCTGGCCCCAGGGCTCAGGGGCTGTCTCCACACAGGGCTGGAGGAGGCCCGGCAGGATTGCAACAGCAATGGACCCGAATAAGCACCCCAGGGGTGGACTGGAGAACTAACCAGCTGCCCATTGCCTCTGGAGAGGTGACCAGCATAACTTGGCTTGCAAGGTCGCCCAGGCTCAGCACTTACGTAGCCTCTCTCCCCTTGGAACAGACTTTAAATGCACATCAATTCCGTATCTTACATCATTATATTGCTGATTCTGTGAGACTTCATATAACTTTATCTTTAACATTTATTTGGTTACCAAAATAAGAACAACTAACAATAAGTAATTGACTATGATTTCTTTCTAGGTCATATAGATAAAAAAAAAAAACAACAAAAAACAAAAAAACTAACCATTATCTTGTTATTAAATGTAATAAAATGTTTGTGTGCTCCAGATAGTAAGTAAGGGTGGTCAGCTGAGCACAGTGATCCAGCCTAAAGTCCCAGTATTTGAAAAGTGAAGGCAGAAGGATCAGCAAGGCTATCCTTGGCTATATAGTAATTTTGAACCAACTTGGGCTACTGAGACCTTGTCTCAAAAACCAAACACGAACAAAATAATGCTACTGGTGAATTTACATTTTATAGCCACTGAAATAAATACTAGGTGTCTTAGTTAGGGGTTTTTATTGCTGTGAAGAGACACCATGAGCATGGCAACTCTTTATTTATTTATTTATTTATTTATTTATTTATTTATTTATTTATTTATTTATTTGTGGTGGCACATGCCTTTAATTCCCAGCACTTGGGAGGCTGAAGCTGACAAATCTGAGTTTGAGGACACCCTGGTCTACATAGTGAGTTCCTGGCCAGCGAGGGCTACCTCAAAAAACAAACAAACAAGCAAACAAACAAAAACAAAACCCCCACAAATCTTGATCATTTTGCTCAAAATCTGTTATGAGATGAAGGAGTGAAATCTGAACCTGGGATGTCTTCTCTGTGGCACTAACAACTCTGCATTGGGCCAAAAGCCTTAAGACTAATTTCTCCAGAACTGGAGAGATGGCTCAGTGGTTAAGAGTCGTTGTTCTTGCAGAGGACCCAAGCTCTGTTTCTGGTACACTCATGGTAGCTAACAACCATCTGCAACTCCAAGAAATCTGACACTGTGTCCTCCACCAGCAGCAGGCACACCTGTGGTACACAGTCAGGCAAAGCACCCCTATTCATAAACTAAATATTTTTACAAAGATTTCCTCCATGGTTCATGCTCAGTGAGTGTCAATGCCTAGAAACATGACAACTCTTACAAAGAACAGCATTTAACTGGGGCTGGCTTACAGTTCAGGAGTTTAGTCCATTATCATCATGGCAGAAAGCATGGCAGCACACAGGCAGATATGGTGCTGGAGAAGTGGCTGAGAGTTCTACATCTGGATCCTCAGGCAGCTGGAAGAAAGAAATGAGTCATTGGGCCTGGCTTGAGCATCTGGGACCTCAAAGCCCACCCCCGGTGACACACTTCCTCCAATAAAGCCACACCCACTCCAGCAAGGCCACACCTCCTAATGATGCCACTTTCTGTGAGCCTCATTCCTGTGAGTTTGGTTTCACTCAGACCACTACACTCAGTAGTTTTAGTTCTGCCTTGTGTTTTGGAACCAAGTCTCTTCAGAGTCCATTTCAAGTGTTTCTGTGGGATCTTGGCAGATTTGTTGTCCTGGTGGGAAGCTTAGGTGCCTGAGCCCTTGGAACTGTGTTTGTGTGAATCAAGCTGCAGGCCAGGTTACATGAAAGATGTTTAGAATGTTAAGTTGGTAGGATTAAGTGAACGACCTGGTGTTGTGCAGAGGGAAGACTCCAGGGTGACTTGGAGAGTCTGGGTGACCAATGGAACCATTCCCCAAAGACACAATGAAGGAGGAAAAAAATTAAACCAAGGAGTACAGTTTGGTCTGAGCACATTAACTTTAATGTTAACACATTCAAGAACTCCCAAGTAAAAGTGTCCAGGGGTCTTTGGATGAATGGGTCTGAATGTGAGAAGAGGTCTCTAGGATGACTCACAATCATTATATGAGCAGTTGACAAACACAGATTGTGGACTTATGAAGGGCCAACACCATGCCTTTTCTACCACCCTCTGGAAGGCATGGCCATCACTCCGTATTATATGTGAAATTGGGCCTCAGGGAGGTGAAGGGACTGGTCCAGTGTCGTGCAGATATAGGTCATGTTACTCCACCCTACTCTGAACCTCTCAGTTTGGAAAATGGGATGGAATAGGAGGTAACTGATGCCTTGAGACAAGAGGTAAAGATTAGGGTTACAGAAGAAACACTTCCTCAGGGAATGTCTAAATTGCCAGAGTCTGTGGAGGAAAAGAAACCCAACAAGAAGGACCTGCTGAGGATCCTGCCCCACATGCTTTAGGGAGGCTGGATGGACAGAGCCATGACTGTGAGTGTTGCCAAGGTGGTTCTGGAGACCTTTTGGGCACCCGGAGGTAAGTCAGCATGGCTCTTCCAGGGTGATAGGAACACATGAGGCCACCTTACCCTCATCCCTTTCCCCAAACTGGGTATCATTGCCCCAGCTGTGTCCCTACCAAATTATCTATGGCCCAGAGGAGCTCAGGATTGGTGGCCCTAGTGAGGACAGGGTTAGGGCAGTGGGTGTTATGATGGACAGGAGACAGATTTTGAAGTTTAGCAGCAATGTGTCTTTTAAGTTGCTGGGCTGGAAGGGACTGAGGAAGACAGTGTTGCCTGGAGCAGAGGCAGGGGAGGCAGTTTGTCAGGGAGCCCCTTGAATTGAAAGAACCTCAACTCCCTGGGACCAGATGATAGGGAACGGGATGCTAGGCTCACCCACTTACCCGCCCAGGATCTTGCCTACTGCTCCTGCCTTACCAACCACCAACTGTAAACTCCAGTTTGAATTCCCTGTGTCCCATCTCACCGTTTCCTCAAGAGGTGACAATTATGTCAACCCTGCAGAAAGAAGGGAGCCAGGCAGGCAGTTTGCTCCAAAATAATGCTGTTGCCATGTCGCCTGGGATGTGATATTAGGCAGCCAAAATGCAGGCAGCTGAGGGTGTGTGGACCCAGCACATCAGGGGATGTCACTTCCTAAAACACCCTCTAATCAGAAGGCATTTTTGAGGTTCACATACATGGTTCACTCCTGAAAACTCTCTCCTTTACCAAAGTAACATAAGCTTCTTCGAAAGCCTGTCTAAAGAAAAATTAAAATTGAGCTGTTATGGGCATGTACTGCCCTAGCAGAAAATCTGAGTTCTTTTCCTAGAACTAATATTGGGTGTCTCACAACTGCCTGTAACTCCAATTCCAGGATATCTGATACCTTCTTCTGGCCTCCATGGGTACCTGCACTTATGTTCTCATGCACACCACACACACACACACACACACCACACACACACACACACACACCACACACACACACACCACACACACACACACACACACTTTAAAATAAAACAAAATCTTTAACAATTTTTAAAAGCATGAATCTCCAAGCTCACAGGGCTATGTTCACTCGGTATACATGTATGTATTCATGCTGGTTTAGGTAGAAAGCAAGCTTGCTTCTCATATACGCTTTACCATACATTCAGAAAATACACTTCTCATTAAGAAATGGACTTTCTTACAGTGACCACTTCAGAGTAAACAGCGCCCACTTCAAGAAACAGCATCATCAGAACCCTGATGCCCTACCCAAGGTGTTCACACACTGCCTTTCCACCTGGTGGGTTGGTTTTGTGAATTGCTTTGTTAGAATTGTCATTTCCTGGATTACTAGAGGAACCAACTGTTTGTCCACATCTTAGAGGATGAGTATCAGTTCCTCTTTTCATCAATCATCATTTTAAGTTCTTTGTCCAGGAAATGGTTGGCTCTTAAGCAATCTTTTACTGTCAGCTTTGGCTGAAGTGTGTTTACTCTCTTACAGACTCGCCTGACAATACAGTCTCTTCAGTAACACTTCTCTGCTGCAAAGCAACATGGCACCTCTCTTGGTAACATCTGGCAGGAGTAATTTTTTGGTGACGGAGCTGAGCCTGATGCTCTTTCAGTGTCTATGAGAATTACAGAAATAGGTCACTGAACCTTTTTAAAAATAGAATTGACACATTTCAGGAAAGCTTTTTTTCCCCCTGCTGAGATAGCATACAGTGCAAAACGAAGCAATCTCCAGAGGTAGAATTTAAAAAACCCATTTTAGATTTATTTACGTTATGAGTTTGACTACTTTGCATGTGTGTGTTTTATGTATGTATACCATACGTGGGTCTGATATCAGAGGAGGTCAGAAGAGAGTGTCAGATCTCTGGAGTTATGGGTGGTTCTGAGTCACCCTGTGAGTGCTGGAAACTGGTTGAACCCGGGTCCTCTGCAAGAACAAGTGCTTTTAACCACAGAGCCGTATTTGCAGCCCCCAAAAGTAGAATTTAGGCACTGGGCATTACATTTAAACATCCTTTTTTTCAAGACAAGGTTTCTCTGTAACAGCCCTGGCTGTCCCGGAACTCACTTTGTAGATCAGACTGGCCTCAAACTCACAGAGATCTGCCTGCCTCTGCCTATCTGGTGCTGGGATTAAAGACATGTGCCACCACTGCCTGGCACATTTAAACGTTCTTAATGATAGTGACTGACATACGTTGTCCTGTGTGTGTCTTTGCTAAGAAAGATACAGCTACCTGGACAGCTGAGACAGTTCTGAGGCATGAACATTTCCCTGTGACTTTTTTTTTTTTTTTTTTTCCGAGACAGGGTTTCTCTGTGTAGCTTTGCACCTTTCCTGGAACTCACTTGGTAGCCCAGGCTGGCCTCGAACTCACAGAGATCCGCCTGCCTCTGCCTCCTGAGTGCTGGGATTAAAGGCGTGCACCACCACCGCCTGGCTTGGCAATGACCTTTGATGGAAAAGAAGAGCCACATCATCAACCGTGGGCAGTATTTTGTGCTCTCTTGCCAAAGTCACGATCTGTCTTACTTGGGTTTGTCTTCTTCCCATGAAGTTAGAACACAGTCCACCAGACCGAGTTTGGGCGATTATCAAATATATGGCTGCATTATAAGGGACAAGACTGCCTTGTCACCTTCAAGTAGCATCTTCCCAACTCTTCCAAGGACTTGGCTTATTGGCCTTAGGACAGCCATATTGTATTTTGCCCAAGGCTTCTTAAGACCCAGCCAGAGTCTTGGTTTTTGTTCTGTGGGAGGCTGTCTGTGACCTGCTCCTGAGCCGTCTCTAGAAAGTTCTCTTCAGCTCTCACCCATCTCCTCCTCACACCAGCATTGCTGTTTCCTTCAAAAGCACACCAGCTTCCGGGGGAATTCTCATGTCTCCTGACGATTTCCAAGGAGCCTCTCACACCTCCATACTTGGGTCTGGTGCAGAGATGAGTGTGGTCAGCTGATTAGGAAACCCAAGCCTCGGGTGACCGTGAGAAGGACATTGGTTCCAAGAACAGCAGGAGAAGATGCACAAGGGTCTGTCCCAGGAAAGGGAGGGGAACGTGACTGAGGGGGGCTGTAGGGCTGGAGCACGGTAAACTGAGTGTTGGGAAGGTCTGGTTGCAGGAAGGACTTACTGTACTGTTACTAGCATGGTATCCAGTCAGCAGCCCAAGTGGGGAGTAGACGGGACAGCGAGACACGTTTGAGAACACAGTCACCAGGGAGTGGGGCGTCAAAGACCCTGACGTGGCATTTCTAACTGGAGCATACAGCTCTCTCCGTACTATGTGCATCGTTCATGAGTATGCAATGGGTGCTTACTTTGCCTGAGATGTTGCTGTGGACTCTGCAATTAGTATCATGGTTCAGAAGGTTCGTCCATTCAGATAGGAGGGGTCCAGGCTGTGTGGACAAAAACCAAGTTAGACAATATTCTAAAAGTTCATTTTCCATGCTGACAACCACTCTTGGAAAATGTTCTGGGCCATGGAAATCCATGACCGGGAAGGATGTTTCTAAGGCAATCAATTCCATTCAAGACTTCAAAGATGCAAAGGTACCCATCAAAGAAGGTCTTGGACAAAACATTCTAGTGAAATAAAAGTGCTTCAGCAAAGGCCCTGGGGGTAGGAAAGGTCTCCACACACTTCAGGACCAGAAAGGGGACCACTGTGGCATGGCCAAATCCAGGTGACGTTCTGACCTATTTGTCAAGCTGTGGCTAGAGCCACCTGACCTTGGAAATTTACCTTTGGTTTCTAGATACCCTGGGTCCTACCTATGTCTCTTTCGTCTTTCTCTTCAGACCAGCTAGTACCAGAGAGACATTAATAGACACAAAAGCCCACCTAGGGTGTGAGAAGGAACTGGTACCCACTTAAGTCACTGCAGAAATAGAATGGGGAGAAACTCTGGGGCCAGCCTGGCTCCCCTTTCCAGGGTTATGGGTCTTAAGCACTTTGACCCATGAATCCCTTCAGAAATCGGACATATAAAAATTACACATATACAGCATTCCATGTACAGTTTCAGAAGTGTTGGCGACATGAATGAAGTCCAGCAGGACTCTCCTAGGGCCCTTCAGCAGCTCTTTTTAAGCTAGCTTGTTTCTCAAAAGACAGGGATAGAGGTGCAAAACTCACCTTATAAACAGGCATCAGCCTTTATAGCCACCAGTTCTTAGGACTATCCTATATTCGAGAGAGACACGCCTCTGCAGGACAGGATGGAACATAATGACGGGAAAGCATGTTTGCACAGCAGCTCTTACTTTGCAACACACGTGGATCGTCGTATCCCCTTGGCACGCTTTGCGCGCAGGCAGGGCTGACGTTGCCCCATTTCATATATGGGGAAACTAAGGGCAGAAGGCCCAGCCGGTGCCCGCAGTAGCTGCGGCCAGCTGGTGGCTGCCGGGGAATGAAAACCTCCGTCTTGTCATTTCCAGCTGCAGGCTCCTCCAGATGCTCGAGTCAGGGCAGTCAGCATTGTGTCTCTCCTCTGTTCCTGGGCTTGGTGACAATCCCTGCAAAGGCCGTCCCCACGCACACTGTGGCCCCCGCGGACCTCCAGTGGGAGCCGAGATGTGGGGGCAAATACTTTCCAACGTGGGGCGAGAAACACGGAGCTTGCCTCCAGAATCTAAGGCTGTGAAGATGAGGGGAACTTTCCAGAAGGATGTCTTCTTGGTTGGTTACATCTCGTGTCATTTCCTCTGTCTTTTGAAGACTTAACGTTTCTTGACAAACTTCAGCAGAAGGAACCCTGAGGACCGCCACCTAGTGGCCTGCACCATAAGGCTTGACACTCATTTTTCCTCATGTTCCACGGGGTAGCCTTGCCTAGAAAACGGCGCCCATACTTCTTGTCGTTCACCAGGATAAATTCCAAGTGGATCGGGAATCCTGATGAAACCATACAAATGTCTGGGGGAAACTTGGGTGGATTTATTTATATCCTGGGTGTGCGGGAAGTCCATGATTCAAACTCTGTGTGTAAGACACCTGTAATCACGCCAGATTACAGGAGTGACATGAGGCACACCCTACCCAACGAGAACTAAGGATCCCTAACTTGGGCTCATTTCCTCCAAAGAGGAGATCAGATGAGAAATCAGTTAAGTTGGTTGGGCCCACTCCCCACCTCGCCTTCTTGGCAGAAGGTTTAAAAACAAGCCTTATTTTTGCGCCTCACAAAGGGAGACAGTCTATTGGTCATGGTGATGTATTATACCTCAATCCCCGCTAGAGACTGAAGCAGGAGGATGACTTGGACCCCAGAGTCCTAGAGCACCTTGGCACCACAAAAAGAGAGGGTTGAGGGGACACCGGCGAGCGTCACAAGGCGTGAAACCCCATCTGAGCCCAACCTAACACTAAGACAAATGTTCTCTAACGAGAAATAAAACATCCAAGTGCAATGAAAGATAAACATCAATAAATTCAACAATCTTATTCAGAAATGATTGCCTCTCAAGGGAAAAAAAAAGCTGGGAGAAAATTCTTGTAAAATTTATCCTGGGTACAGTGTATCCATGATATTAGGGATATGAGGGGTATTTAAATATGGGAGAAAAATGTCACAACTTAATAGAAAAGCAGGCAAATGGCATAGGTAGTTTACACACACATAAAAACGTTGCCAAATAGACCTTGAAAATATGGATATACGGCAGCTTCCACTCACCCTCCTGTAAAGGCCGATCCGAAGTTTGACAATGAGCTCTGTTAGCATGATGCAGGGAAAGGGGCCTCTCTCTCTTCACAAGTGAGAGTGAAAAATGGTCCAATCTCTGTGGAAGGAATTTGGAAATATTTATAAAACCACTATGTATTTACCTTTGACCCAGCAATCCTAACTCCAGGAATTTGCCCTGCAAGTGTGTGTCCACAAAATAAGACACCTTCAGAGTTATTCATGGTGTGCCATTTGTCAGAACAAAGTGTTAGAAGCAACTTGCTTGCTCGGTTTCATGAGCTCTAACGGGATAAACGATGAAGCACTCCCATGGTAAAGAGCCCCACAGCTGAAAGGAGGCAGATGAGTGTTCCTGTGATACAGTGTGTGCAGAAAAACAAAGTAATAGACAGCAGATGGAGCCCACTTTTTTTTTATATAAGTAAAAGGCATACAGGAAAAATAAACTAAAACCCAAAATGTCACTATGAAACCTACTTATTTGTTCAGTGAATACAAACTAGTTAAAAAAAAAAAAGCTCAAAGGAATAAACCAAACACTAATAAAGCAGACGCATAGGGATTGATAGGAGCTCAGTTAGGAGGAAAGAAGGATGCTGGAGGAAGACTAGTGATTATACCTTCACAGTTACATAAACATAACATAAACATTTTCCTTATTGGAGATTATTCTCTTATGGACTTATTAAAAGATTCATTTGATTATGTTTTTAGATTCAGTGTACAAGTGTAAGTGTGTGTGATATTAGCAGGTCTGTGGAGGCCAGAGGTATGGGATTCCTGACCCTGAGATCTGCAGTTACAGGCAATTATTAGCCGCTCAACATGGTTGCTGGGAATCGAACTCAGGTCCTCAACAAGAGTTATGAACACTCCTAATTGCTAAGTCATCTCTTCAGTCCCCATATTCTTAGTTATTTAACATGTAAAAGATGTTTAAAAAAAGAGAGAGAGAGAGAGTGAAAAATATAAAACTAAATGAAAACAGGAAAAAATCAAGAACTTAACTGCATATGAAATTGATGATCGAGTCATACAGGAGAAAACATGTAATTCAGAAATATAGTATTCTGATTCTGCACCATCCGTGAAATATAGCCTAAGAGCCAACAGAAATAATGAATTTTGAATGTTTGTAGAAGTTGTTGATCTGGGAATGTTACTGGAGCAGCAATTCTGAAAGCATTTTGGGCAATTACAGGATGGAGTGAAGGATTAACTATGTTGACACCGGCACGAAGCAAGTATTGGGGAGCGAAAATGTCAAATACAGAATGGGAAGGTGAGGGAGAACACCATAAAACTGGATTTGAACTAGAGGAAATTTCTTTACAAAAAAACTTCTCATTTATTTAATTACTTCTATGTAGCAGGATATTTGATCACACTGTGAACCCCAAGATTGCCTTATTTACTGGAAAAACCTGCCTCTAGCTGTGGTGTGGCCCAGCCTTAGTACACACCCTTAATCCAAGAGTTTTCTGTTTATTGTAAACAGGATTAAATAAAATCAACTGTAGATCAAGAGACAGAGCAAGCAACCAACTGACAGGAAGTAGCCATAAAGATAGAGAGGTGCACAGGAAGTAGTAGGGAGGGACTTTGAGTTTGGTGGTCCTTTTTGGTTTGGGACGGTGGGAGAGAAGCTCTCTTTCTGAGACACTAGTGGAGGAGGAAGGTCAGCTGGCTGTTTTCTCAGCCTCTCTGAACCAGCAGGTTTTCACCCCAGCATTTGACTCCCAAGTCTTTATTGGGAAAATAAAAGGATAGAGACTTGGTTAAAAACAGTATTTGTCTCCCTCTGTGGAGACGGCTGAGGCGGTGGCTGAGGCGGTGGCTGTATCTTCGGGACCCAAAGGCTCCCCCGGACTGTGGCTTGAGCAGTAATGCAGTAGCTGCTGAGATGCAGCCGTCAACAACTGAAGCTGCAATAGGATTAGGCGCAGCCATTGTGCCGCAGATACAAAACAACACTTCTACAAAACGCATTTCCTCAGTCTATGCACTAGAAGGGTCTGTAAGCTATGACATACTAGTGGCAATGAGCAAACCTCTGAAAGCCCCCCACCCCACCCAGAGTAACCTTGGAGAAATGGCTGGTCACAGCTCTGGTGCAGGGAAAATACAAAGTGAGTCAGAAAATAAGGACCTCTACAGTCGTCAGGTTGAACGAACCTCCATTCACCAACCTTGGGGCAATCAGAGTATCAAAAAATAAAGTAACATAGGTACAGAGGAGCAGGTTAGTGACAGAGTACTTGCCTCTCTGCTAATATTCTAGATCCAGGCTCTATCCTCAGCATCATGAACCATAACAATGGCAATGATAATGAAGAAGAAGAAAACAATCCAGCTGGAACTGAGCTGGAAGCCTCCCCTCCACGGGCTAGCAGTTTTAGAGCCAGGAAGTACTATGCAGGCTGCTGGGGGAGAAAAGTCACTGATAGTCTTACCCAGCCATGAGCCCTGAGGGCTACAGTACTAACCAGCCGGGTAGAATGTGCCCACTGGTGTCCCAGTGGCATGATCACCCTACCTAGCCAGCAGAGAGGAAGCTTCCAGCTCAGTTCCAGTTTAACTGTTTTATGTCCTGCAACCATGGATGTCTTTAGCAGTAGGTTCTCATCATCTAAACGTGGTCCTTTCTAGCTTCCTGGACTCTACCCGTACTCCAACCAAACACACAGATCTAAAACTTTGAAGCAAGGATCTTCAAATAAGAGAGAACACACAATGATTTTCTTTCTGGGCCTAGAATACCTCACTCAGTACAAATTTTCCCAGTTCCATCCATTTTCCTGCAGATTTCATTTTTATTTACAACCAAATAAAACTCAATTGTGTATATGTGTGACATTTTCATTAATCTGTCCGTTCATCAGCTGATGGACATCTAACCTGGTTCCACTTCCTAGCTATTGTGAGTAGAGCATCTACGAACATCCCATAACTTTTGAGTTACTCTACTCTTGGGAAGAAAGTTGCTAAGTCCAGCTCACACTCAAGGAAAAAGGACTCAAAGTGTGTAAATTCCACTCTCTCAGCCGTTGAAGGCATCACCCATCATGGAATAGACTGGCATTATGTGCCTCCAGGTACAACGGCTCTAGAAAATATACATCATCACTTCAGTAGCGTTATCAGGAGAGAGAGGAAGGAAGAGACAGATATAGGATGTGGACATTCTCTAAGATAACTAGCCTGGACTCTCAAAACGTCAGCATACTGGAAAAGAAGTCAAGCTGTTCTGAACTATGTAATATTAAATTTCTGCCTGGGCAGTGGTGGCACATGCCTTTGATCCCAGCGCTTGGAGGCAGAGGCAGGCAGATCTCTGAGTTTGAGGCCAGCCTGGTCTATATAGCAAGCTCCTGGCCAGAGCTACATAGAGAGACCCTGTCTTTAAAAAAAAAACGAACAAATTAATTAATTATTAATTAATTAATTAATATAAAATTTCTGATTATAGCCGGAAGCCAGGGAAACCTATGGCAAAAGTCACGCTACAACCATCAAGATATTTGAACCCAGACCATCTAAAAACTATCAGTGCAGTGTCAAATTCACTGGGTGTGGTAGTGCTATGGTGCCTATCTATGGAAGAGAATCCCTTTCGTTAAGGGAAAAATTTAGGAGTCAAGTGTTAGGAATCACCAGGAATGTTGGCACATGCCTTAAATCCCAGTCCTTGAGAGGTAGAGGCAGATGGATCTCTATGAGTTCAAGGCTAACCTGGTCTACATTGTGAGTTCCAGGATAGCCAGGGCTAGGTAGAGAGACCCTGACTCAAAACAAAAGAAAAGTGTTATGAGCCACAGAAATACAAATTCCAAGAATGTGGTACTTATGAGTTGGGAAAAATAGAACCTAATCTATCATTCAAACTAGGTATAAGCATTTTAGATCCTCACTGTGCTATGAACTTTTCCCTGCCTTTAAAGTTTTCCAGCTAAAAGGTGGAGGTGGAAGGTGTGTATGACTGTTAGGAATGCACCCCAAGGTCTTCATGTGAAGAACCTTGGCATGTGCAGGGCCATCCTTAAGACTCCGGGGGACCTTTACAGCCTACGAGTAGGTCTCAGTGTACATGTTGATGATGGCCAGAGACATCCCTCACCCCACCAGGTAAAGTTTAAAATGTGTGTGCTTAGACCATGTGTGCTACTACAGCAGAATTCCTGAGACTGGACAATGTATAACAAGCAGAAATAATAATATTGACTCACAGTTCTGGGGACTGGAAAGATGAAGCTCAATACCAGCGTCTGTTGAGGGCCAGCCTGCTCTAATGACACAGAGGAGCGAGAGGCAAGATAGGCTTGTAACCGATGACTACCATCTATGAGGGAGGAGCTGCTATGGCAACCAAATTCCAGCATTGCTCTTGGAGGAGACATCCGAACCAGCTGGGCACGGTGGTGCACACCTGTAATCCTGGCCCATGTAGGCTGAGGCAGGAGGACCATGAGTTTGAGACGAGCTTGGGCTAGACAGCAAGTTCTGGGTCAGTTTGCGCTATATAGTGAGGCTTTGTCTGGGGAAAAATCAGTCAAGAATCAGACCATAAGCAGGTGGCTTAGGGAGTCCGACAGACCTGGATTCCAATTCCTGCTTGGCTGTGTAACTTTGGTCAGGTTGCAGAATTTCTCAGTTTTTGTCATTTATTAAAGTGGGAGTGGCCATGCCCACTCTGCATGACTGTGGTAATGTCCTAAATAAATACTTTCTCCCAGGCCACTTCCCGCTCCCCCCCCCCCACGTCCAATTCATCCACTCATCAAACATTATTGCTGTGTGTGCTTATGAATCAAGTCACTTCGGGGAGCTCAGATCAGGTGGGAGACCACTGTGGTCAACCCATGAAGGCTCTACAGGGTGAGGACTTGCCTCAGAAGGTTTCATGGAGGCTGCGGAGTTGGGCTATCTGCAGGGGTGAGTCTGGTGGCCTGTGCTTGTGAGAAAAGAATGTTCTGTGCCAAGGATGCTCCATGGCAAAGATATTAGGTAGTTTAGGAGTCCAGGAGGTGGCTAGACCTCCTTGGAAAAGAGCTTGGCATGTGGGCAGGGCCACGTTCAGGAAATGGGTCACAAACAAGCAGTATTAGGCCTGGCTGGGTGATGGTGTACCTTTAAAGAAACATTTCCAAAGGCTATTTACTCCGAATACGGTAAGCCATGATGTTTGATTTAGAAAACAATTATGTTATATTGATAGGGGACGAGGAGGCGCTTTAATTGATAACCAGAGGGAAACTCCGGGGCTTAACCTTCTCCCCACCAGACGGGGAAGAGAAAGCCTGGATGGGAACCAGGCCTGACCGGGGAGTGGGGGAGTGGTGGGAAATGGGGGGGTGCAGTGTGTGTGTGTGTGTAAAGTGTGAGGCTTATCTGCCACTTGCTACATTTTATCCAGTCTCTGTTCCCCGAAGCACCGAAAGTCCCATCTATAACCGAGACTGCAGAGGCTTCTTTATTTTTAAGTTACTTTTTAAATGTGTAGTTTTGTGAAGTATAGTGAGATTATCCAACACATGAGTGCAATAGATTAAACCAGGGCGCTCCGTTGGTTGGTTTGTGGCTTTTGTTTCTGTTTTTTGAGGTCCTGGGGATGGCACCAGGGCCTTGTGCATGCCATATTGGTCCTCCACACTGGGCTACATCCTCAGCACCTGGCAGCTGGAGAGAAACTCTAGAATTGGCTCCTACCTCTGGAGAGCTCACCCAGCCTCCCTCTACCAGCCTCCTACACACTACTGCTCTGATCACACATTTCTATTATATGTTCACTTTCTTTTCACCACAAGCATAAATTATATTTGATGAGATTTTTTTAAGGTTTATTTTCATTATTTTAAACTCGTGTGTGTGTGTGTGTGTGTGTGTGTGTGTGTGTGTGCGTCTGTGTCTGTGTGTGTGTGTCTGTGTGTGTAACTGGAGTTACAGGTGGTTGTGAGTCACCCCATGTGGATGTTGGGAACAGAACTCAGGTCTTCTGGAAGAGCAGTAGGCACTCTTGACCTTTGAACCATCTCCCCAGCCCCTTATTGTTGGTTACTTTTTTTTTTTTTTTTTTTTTTTAACAAGGCGGAAGTTGAGAGAACTCCAAGCATCCACTTCCCATGCCAAACTAAGTGTATCTTCCTAAGATCCATTTCCTGCTGTCCTGGTCCACCGTGTTTCCTCTGTGTCTTCTCCCCATTTCTAGGAAACAAGAAAGAGAAGAAGAGAGCATCCTGGCATCTTTGAGCAGGCCACAAGAGCGCCAGGCCTGCGCATTGCTGAGAGCTGGTGTTCCCTGTCCCTAGGGACTTGACCCGGATCTGGGAACTGGCCTCTCAGACCAGGAAGCGTCAGACTGCTGCGCACACGCACAAGGAGGCCTTTTGCGTCTCTCCAAATTATTTTTCTAAGAACAAAAAGTATGCACAAATAAGTATTTCCATCTTTATTTCAAATTCTAGGTTTCAACGACAATATTAATGCTACTCCGTGGTGCTGCAATAATATATCATTATTTCTATTTTTACAGTTCTCTCCTTAAAGTAGCGAAGCGAATATTTGAAACAGCAAAAACCCGCAGCCCCACAATTCCCGGTTCAGGCTCAGAGTCTGTACTCTCCTTTCAGAATCGCGCTTAATTGAAAACAATGCAAACCCCCGATGTGCTAAATGCCACAGTCATTAAAGCATTTTTTTTTTTTTTTAATTTTTGGGATAAAAGATCGTCCCTGTGGTTGTGGTTATTATTTATTTATTTTTAGAAACCCCAAACAGACTTGCTTCCTGTTCCCAGACTGACATCTGCTGGGGACCACAGGCTGGCGGGCTTGGGAGGCAGGCCCGCAGCCGGCTGCCACTCCGCGCGCTGGGGCTCCTCAAAGCCACCCCGAAGCCTGCGCGCGGCTGGGGCGGGACCCGAGTTCGGCAACCGCCCCGGGGGACCCCACTTTCTCCCGCGCTTCTAGCAGCCGAGATAAGGCTCAGGATGACACCGTCTTGGCACAGGATCCCTGGGTTGGGGGCTCTTGCAGGAAACCGATGGATAGGGAAGAGGCGCTTGGGCAGGATGTGTGACCCCCGTGTGACCCTCATTCAAGTGTCCCTGGGTCTGTTTCCTGCCTTCTTCTAGATGTGTCCGCGTGTATCGCTCACTTCTCTGTCCTGCTCATTCAGTCCTGGAAGGCAGGTCCCAATTCCACTCTCTTCGTGTTTTAGGAGTCAATCTGGCTTTGCCCTGCAGAATGAGGCCAGAGAGGGCCCTTGGCCTATTTCTGGGATCTGCAGCAGCCTGGCTCTCCCTTCACCGCCACCTCCACATGCCTGTCCCCTCCCCACCTTGGGAGCCAGCCCTGGAAGGCTTGCAGAAAAGACCCTTTGCCCTCCCCCACACCCACACTGCCAGTCAGGTAACGAGCCCAGGCCTCCTGTCTCTAACTTCTTACCCCTCTAACGGAAATGCTCATCTTCCTCTCCCCTAAAACTACTTCTGTAAGATTTGTTTTTATTATCTTTAACTGTAAGTATGTGGGGCAGGGGTAGGGGGTTGGGGGGATGTGTGTGCCCCCACCCCCCACCCTGCGCCCCATTCCCTTGGAGCTGGAGATACCGGCAGCGTGGTGTGGGTGCTGAGAACGGAACTTCCCTCCTCTAGAAGAGGCGTAAAGCACTCCTGACTGCTAAGCCATCTCTTCAGCTCCCTCTGAACTGTTTTGAAGAACATCTCCAAGCGAGCGCATTTCAATACCTTTAGCGGAAAAGTCACAGAAAATCCCTTGGCCTGATGTTCAGATGCTGTGTGCTACGTCCCAGCCCAGTGTGTGTGTGTGTGTGTGTGTGTGTGTGTGTGTGTGTGTGTGTGTGTGTGTGTGTGTGTTGGGGCGTTCCCAAAGCCTGGGAGCCCATGGTGGGGACCAGGGACTACATGGAATGATTTCAGAGGGCATGAGAGGGACAGAGAGTGGAAGGACTGAGTAAAAGGTGAACCTGAAACGGAAGGTCTGGTTTAGTGCTATTTTTCTTTTAAGTTTCTAATTTTAGAATAGTTTTAGTTTATAGAAAAGTTGCAGGAACGTTCCATAGACTTCCTGTGTGCCCTACAACACTTCCTGTGTGCCCTACAACCAATTTCCCCTCTGTTTGCTAGTCAAGGCTCTAAGACACCCCCTCCCCACAAGGCCTGTGTGATACTCTGGCAGCACAGAGGATCCCTCTGCAGAACAGCAGGGCACAAAGGAGCAGGCTCTAAGAACAGCGCTCAGGTTCCAGTGAATACATTTGCTGGTACCTTCTAATTCTTGGAAGTGATGCTACGCACACAGATGGAAAACCAAAAAGCCCCCAAAAAGAAAGGGTTTGTGTAAGTTTGGCAAACCATATGTAGTCTTTGTCCTGTTCGGCATCAATATTCACACTGGCCTCTGAGCATTCATCCGTTCCTTTGTCCTGTAGGGGTGTTTTCTGATGTAGGGTGAATGTACTTTATCATAAAAAAAAATCAGAAAAAGTCTGTGTTCCACGCCACATCTGGCACTAGGTAGGAGCTTTCCACCTGTGCTTGGAATAGAAAGTTTCTGTATCTTTCTTTCTTGTTTGTTTTTTCAAGACAGGGTTTCTCCGTGTAGCCCTGGCTGTCCTGGAACTCACTCTGTAGTCCAGGCTGGCCTCGAACTCACAGAGATCTGCCTGCCTCTGTCTCTGGAGTGCTGAGATTAAAGGTGTGCGCCACCACCACCCAGCTAGAGGGTTTCCTGTAAAAATAAAATTAAGAATAATAAGCACATTGTAATACAAATGACTTCTTTTCTCCCCCCCTTTGGTTTCTTTTACTTATCCCCATCCTTCAAAGCCAAGATGGAGACTATGCATTGCCCTGGGATCCAGTTGGAACCCCTCAGCTGGACTTCTCTGTGTGACAACCCTTCACCCTCACTCAGCCCGGACCTTCAGCCCCTGCACAACAGCTCCCGCCTGAGGCCCTTACACACTAAGTTCTCCCTACTCAATAGGTTCTTCTCTCTTCTTCCCCTGGTACTCCTGGCGCTTCTTCCAGCCTCTGCTCAGAGCCGTCCTCTCCAGGGAGTCTCGTGGTCAGCTCTAAGGTCCCACGACCTGCAGTTCACCTCTGGGGTAAGACAGAGGTTTGGGTTTGGTTGTCCTTTAATTATGCTCCTGAGGTTTAACTGGCACAGTGAGTAACAGTCGCCACTGGCCACTGAATCCATTCACTATTCTAATCCTGTCAGCAACACTGACAGGAAAGGAAGGCTTAAGATTCCCGTTTTTTACAGATCAAGAGATTGAGGCTCAGAGACAGGAAGTTTCCTTCCCCAGGCTGCAGTAGGCTGGAATAGCCAGGGTTTCTCCGCCCTTCCCTCTTGTCCTCCACCACAGAACAGCAAGGGCTGAACACCATGTGAACGTCACAGGGTTGCCGGGACAAGATGGCTGGACAAGGGGCATCTTCAGAGCGCCAGGCCTTGGGACAGGGTTCTCCAGGATCAGTTAGGTGGGAGCTGACTGATCTGCTCCATGGCAGTCTCAGGCAGGAGGCCCGCAAGAGGCTGGTATCTCTGCTTCTCATCTGTACATTTTCATCTCTTCACTGGAATTCTCCTGTCTGGCCTAAGCCAGGCGAGGCCTTCCCGTGTTGTTTCAAGCTCTGCTCCAGGCTTACAGTTTGAGCCTTTTCCTTTGAGCTCAGGAGAGGAAGATGTAGCCAGTTTATGTTCTTCTAGTACCCTGCACATGGGCTGAACCCATGGTAATTGTGAAAAGAGTAAATGATGAAATGGATGGATGGACGGATGGATGGATGGATGGGCGGATGGATGGATGGATGCGTGCATGGATGGAAACTAACAAGGAAGAGACACATTTTTGTCCTTAGACATTTCTTACACACTTGACATGCCGTGACTGAAGGAGAGTGAAAACTAACATTTTCCAGATAACACTTCTCCAACCAGATGTTCAGAGACTAAACAAAAAAAGGGAAGAAAAAAAAATCGCCCTTTCCACTGCTTTACATTCTATGGCCACATTTCTAGTAGACTGATGTGGCAGTCACATTTCAACACGTATGGTCTGCACTCGGGACGGACAGGTCAGAAACGGAGCACTTGACATTCATGATAAAGTTAAGACATAGTAACTGGAATAGAATAAATGTGATGGTCTCACGCAGCAGTTCTCAACCTGTGGGTCACAACCCCTCTTGGGGTCGAATGACCCTTTCACAAGGGTCATCTAAGACCATGGAAAACGCAGATATTTACATTACAATTCAAAACAGTAGTAAAATTACAGTTATGAAGTAGCAATGAATACAGTTGTGATTGGGGGTCACCACACCACGAGAAACTGTATTAAGGGATCACAGCATTAGGAAGGTGGAGAACCCCTGGTCTCACTGATAAAGTGATAAAGTGCCAATATCATCGAGGGAAGAGCAGGTAGTAGAAAGTTCCAGACCAGGGCCACACAGTTCAGATAGACGCCTGCCCCTAACAGTGTTGGAGAAGCTGATCCTTATGGGAAAAGTAAAAAGATGACCGAGTGGTGGTCTGGAGCCTAGTCTGTACAGTTTTCCTCAACAGATGTGCGTTCAGCATCCATGGCTGCAGTTGGTCATGGGAAAAAAAAAAACCAGCTTCTGTACTGCGCACGTTTATAGCCCTTGTTCATACCCTACACAGGAGGGTAGATATGTTCTACATAGTGTTTGCATGGCACGAGGCACTAACAGTCTAGTGATGATTTAAAGTATATGTGGGGAGAATCGTAGGGTATACGCAGATCCATGTCATTTTATATGAGGGGCCTGAGCATACGTGGGGTTTTGGTATCCACAAGGCTCCTGGAACCAATCCAGTAGACATAGACGGTATTTCAGTGATTGGGACAGGGTGACATGTCACTGACATTCAGTTTATGAGATTGCATTGTCTCAGTATTTTTTACTCTTTTGAATTCGTCAGTAAAAGGATAACACATCCGTTAATGAGTCTAGTTTTTAGAGGCAAAATGGCTAAATGTGGATGAGAGGACACTGTTTTGTCAGAGGGTACAGACCAGCCCATGAAGCTAGGGATGGCACTCTAAGACGCTGCCGTTTAAATTATAAGCTATTTGTTTGTCTCCTTATTTACAATTAGCACCTGCTAATTTGCTGATCTTATGGAGGTCCTTAGGATCTGTTACCATAGTTACCACCAACGTAAATGCTCTACGATATAAAAGAAACAGTTTAGAAATGGCTGACTAGTAAGTGGTGCCTATTTAACTGGTTTGGGAGACATTTTATTCTGGTGGAGTTCTTGCATTTTGGTCCCACTTCAAAGTCCATGCATTAAGTTTTTGATGGGCTTTAAGATGCTTTCAGAGCCTCATACTCTCACAGTAGGGAGCTGAATGGTCTTCCAAAGAGCCCTGAAGAAAGTGGCACCTTGTAGAAAACAAATGTAATGGGTGGAGAGACACGCACGCACGCTCATTTAAAAAGTGTTCAAAAGTGCAATGGGTGGAGAGACACGCACGCTCATTTAAAAAGTGTTCAAAAGCCACCAAAAATAGCAACATCTCCTCCCACAAGCCCTCAGGCTCTTATGGCAGGCCTAGAGGTTCCCAGCAGCTGTGCCCAGGCCTTTTGCACCCATCCTCCAGCAGGGCAGACAGAACTCTGCAGATGAAAAGGCCCCCCACTGCCTCCTCTTTGTTACCAGAGTACAGGCTGTAAGGCCACCCTCTTGGCATCCACCTGGCTTCTTAATAGGCCACTGGGAAGCCATTTGCAGAACTTTCAGGCTATGGCCCACAAAACACGGTTACCTTGGTATGACTGGTGACAGGTCAGATGTGACCCCTCCATCTCTTAGCTTTCTTCCGTGTAAGCAGATGAAGCACAAAGATCATAGGTAGGGAAGATCTCTGCTGTGGCGGGAAACAAAACAGCCCAAGTTCTCAGGAGAATTCAGGGGTCTTCACCCCAACTTGGAAAAAGAGTTTGAGGAGAAAGAAAAGGAAAAGAGAGATGAATGAAGAAGAGGGGAGAAGGGGAGGGGGAGGCAGGAGTGGAGGAGGCCATGTCTAAGACGCTGTGGTTCAGCAGAGCCTCGGGCTGGCCTTTAAGCCCAGGGGGCTGGAGAGACAGTCAGCAGGGTCACTTAGACCAGAGTCGCAACCTAAGTGCTGTCAGGGTTAGAGCAGATGGTAAGGCAGGCAGGGGGAGCAGAGGCAGCAAGGCCTGGGTCTGGAGAGGGAACTACTCCACCCCAAAGCAAGAGGATCCCTTTGATTTGAGTAGATCCCCAGAAGCAGGCCAGGGCCTCAGACCTGATAGAGTCATATGGACAGGGATTGGGGATATCTGAGCAGTGACTAAGTGTGCTCGAAGTGGGAATACACAGGTACCCCAGAAGTGAGGCATAACCCTGGGGTACCTATTCCATTAAAGAAGGAACTCAAGGGACTTCCCCCATCAGTCTGGAAGAAAGGCACTCCAGATCAAAAATCAGTTTCTCGTGGACTTCAGTCTCTGGACTGAGATTTACGCTCACGTCATATGTCTGGGAAATGCTTATTTTACAAAGTCAGTCCAACTTCTTTATTGTAAGATTTCTCAGAAATTTAATATTTGAAAATATTCCATTCAGTAGATCACTGGTGTGCTGGCAAATGATTAATGACCAACTTGAGAATTAAATCTGGGCTTAAAAGCCTTGATTTATAGTGTTGCAACTTCCATGATGGAAACCCAAAAGTCATTCCAGTTTAAGAGTGCCCCCGGGGCTGTGGAGGACTTTGTCACTCTGTCAGTCTGCGACCCTAATCCCAGATGACACCCAAACAAGTAGGGGGTGATCCAGAGGGCTCCTCTCTATGACAGACTCAATGAACTCACGTGCAAAACTCTACTTCGCCTGACGTAACGTGGCTCAAGGCCCTGTGCTCTCACAGGTCAGACCGTCACCTTGACTCATCGCGATACTCCCACGTAAGCGTCTGTTTTTTTGAGAGACACTTTCTTTCTTTCTTTCTTTCTTTCTTTCTTTCTTTCTTTCTTTCTTTCTTTCTTTCTTTCTTTCTTTCTTTCTTTCTTTTTCTTCTGTTTTTCGAGACAGGGTTTCTCTGTGTAGCTTTGCGCCTTTCCTGGAACTCACTTGGTAGTCCAGGCTGGCCTCGAACTCACAGAGATCCGCCTGGCTCTGCCTCCCGAGTGCTGGGATTAAAGGCGTGCGCCACCACCGCCCGGTGAGAGACACTTTCACTACATAGAGTAGACTTTGTACTCCTGTGGTCACAGCCCCTGGAGTGATGGGATTACAGGTGTGTATCACCATGTCGTTAGGGTCTTCTAAGTGACCATACTCATGCCAACATGAATGATAAAAAGAATTCGGGACAGACAGGGTCCCTGTGCTATGCTTTAAGGTGGCCCCACATAATTCCTGTGTGCTGGTGTTCATACATAGCCCTGTGGAGGGCTATTGTCCCAACAAGGTGGTTGGAAAAACAACACTGTGTGACTTCGAAACCTACATGAAAGACAGTACAACCTTTGCTTTGTTCTTTCTTGGGCTCTCTCAACAGAGGTCTGGATGAGTGTCACACTTCCTGAATGGCTTCTGGAACAGCACGATTGGAGTCCAGGTGGCAAGAAACTAAGAGTCTCAATTTGCTTCTGTGACCATGACCCTACCCCCACCCCAGAAGGGAGGCTGCAACTCAGTCAAGCTTACCCGTGCGGCTCAGCCATGCTGGAGCTTCAGGCTCAGAGAAACTGCTAGATGATGTTGTTGTAAGATGCTAAATTTGGGGGGTAATTTGTTACGCCACATGATATAATTAATGCAAAACCTAATCTGTAGGAGCGTTTTAACTTAAAAGGGAAGAAAAGATGAAAATGAATAAAGAAAAATATGTGAAACCAACCAGTATGTGGATAATTATGTACTGATTGTTACAGAGTTCTGAGAAATGGGGTGGGGGAGGGAGAAGGCTGTACAGTGGAGAAACAGGAGGCTTATTTAGGAGACTTCCTAGAGGTTAATTTAGAAGGAAAAGAAGCCTGAAGAAAGGCAAGACCACATCATGGGGCTCTCTCCTTTGAGCAGAAACCAAATCTTGAGGAGTTCACCTGAGTGGTCTTTGTAAAACTGTGAAACTCACTGGAAAATCGAGAGTCTGTCTTGAAGCCCAACATGGTGGTGTAGCACTGTAGTAGTCCCACTCGCTTGGTACTTGGAAGAGGGAAGGTCACATGAGCTCAGATGTGGGAAGCACATGAAGTCCTGAGTCAATACATGTTGTTGATATGAGTGCAGTCATGTCAAAGACCCTAATGCCTCAGACCCATGGAAAAGGCAAAGTCTTCCTTTGGTTCAAGTATTAGTGTTTACGAAGTTTGATCAGTGTGAGCAAAACCCAGCAATTCAGCTACCTCTTCGGGCTGCAGGGATGACTGCACCCTGAGACTGCTCCCCGCAAAGACCTCCTACCAAGATGAACTCGTCCTCCTTATGCTGTGCAGAATAAATTCACCCCACCCACTACGCTTCTGGGTTGAGTAGTTGGTGTCCCCCTTCAGAACGAGCACAGCCCAGTGGATCCCAGCTTTCCTGCCTGTGCGCGTCATTTCTTCATTCCTAAATTGCCAGTTAGGTTTCCAGGACCACGCTGTGCAGGACCCAGCAGCACTCACAAGTTTGAGGGCAGCCTGTACAACACTGTGTGATCCCGTGTCACAAAGTAAAAGGTAAATAAAACAAAGGGCCGGGGATGACAGCCAGACAAGCATGAGGACGTGAGTCTGAAGCTCCAGGACCCACGTAAAGTTGTGCACAGAATTCCCAGTGTGCGCACAGCAAGATGAATGGAGAGTACACAGAAGAAACCGGCTGGTCGTGCGTAGGCAGCAACAAACACCAGAACCGTGACCCTGTCTCAAACAATGTGGAGGTAAAGACTGCACTGGGGTGTCCTTCCATCTCCACATGTGGGCGACAGCAGCTCTCCCCACCACATACACACACTCACACATCATACATACACGCAAAGGTAACAACAAAACAGATCCAGATCTTTAAACAATAGATGAGGAGTCATTTTTTTTTTTTTAGTAAAGTCATCCAGACTTAAAAGTTAACTCAAATTAAAAAGTGCTTTACCAGTCTGCAATCTATCATCAGTGATCACTCATTACCAAGGGTAATTATTAGATTGGATTAAATGACAGCATCAGAAGTTTCAGTTCTTGGGGAGTTGGTTTCCATGCTGGAGAAATAGATGATTTCTATTTGGCTGAAAGGAACAAACCAACGCCCCTCAGTCAACCAGAGACAACAGCGCCTCTCCACATCCTCTCTTGTTTCCTACTTCGCTTTGGTCAGGAGGTAGAAGTCAGGAGGCTATGAAAATTCTGGCTGCAACAGAAGTCCAGCAAAACTTGCATTTCGCTCGATTCTCACTCAGTGCCTTGGAGGACGTTTGTTTAAACCAACGAGAAAAGCAAAGTGCATGGATAAGCAGCTTCACGAAAAAGTAGCAGAATAAAAAGTAGATATATAAAAAGCACAGTCAATCCCATCAACAGTGCAGGCTAAGATGTAGGGAGACTGAATTTCTAAAACCTTTCCAGAAGGGCAAAGTCTACAAAGTCTGTTAGTGCTCCGTAGTGGGAGCTGGGGGACCTGGGGGACTCACAGGCAGGTGAGATGTCAGGTGGCAGAACCATCCCAGACAATCCGAGGGCACTAGGGTTGACGGCACATGCACAAACCCCTTGTCCAGCAGTTCTGTTCCCGGTACTTTCTCCTTACTGTGACTGTACAAGGAAGTGCAAGTGTAAGGACATTCACTTCGGCCTCTTGGGGAATCGTAAGTTAGACATCTCAATGTGTGCAAAACGGGGCGGGCTAAATAAACAAATGGTAACAAATAACATGTGTGCTGGCTTATTTTCTGTATGGTTATGAAATTGTGCAATCAGCCAAGAGCCCTCGGAGTTGATTCATTCTTGTCTTAGGATGGGGCACGCATAAAGAGAAATACCACTCAGCCATCAAAAAGCTCAGAAGTAGGTCCAGATGTGAACACACAAAGAACACTCATGAAACAGGAAGTTTCAGGGCAGGCTGTGGAGCATAAATCTTATTTATGATTAAAATAGTTTTCTATAACAATATGCATACATATGTATTTATATTTATGCAGAAAATGTTTGCTACGCAGAAGAACCAGAAATGAACAGCTAACAGGGAGGCCTTCTGGTTGTATGGAAGGAGGGAGACTCTGCTCTTTTGTTTATTAATTATTCTTTAATAGTGCTCAGAGCTAGCCCAACTGCCAAGGCGACGCCAGTGTTCTCAAGCCTACTTTTCTTCCGACACTAACTATATATCTGGGTGTTCTAGTCACACCTCTCATTGCTGGAACCAAATCCCTGACACAAACAACTTACAGGAAAAAAAAGTCATTTCAGCTCTGGATTCCAGAGGTTCCTGGTTGCCTGGCCCTTGTGTATGGGCAGTACAGAGCAGCATGTCCACAGGACCTTGTAAAGGGAGGCCTTCTTCACCTCCTGACAGGGCGAGGGAATAGCTACAATTTTCAAAGTCATATCGCACCAGTGAGGGACCACTTTGCTTCAGCTAGACCCCCATCGTTTAAAGTTTCCAGAACCTTCTAAAATAGTCCATTGAGGACTATTAGTTTAAGATGCGTTACATTCATTTATGCTGTGGAATATTTGTTTAATGATACAAAGATGTATTACATTCTTTTGTTTTTATTTTTTTGAGACAGGGTTTTTCTGTGTAGCCCTGGCTGTCTTGGAACTCACTCTGTAGACCGGGCTGGTCTCAAACTCAGAGATCTGCCTGCCTCTGTCTCCTGAGTGCTGGGATTCAAGGCGTGCGCCACCACCGCCCGATTGTGTTGCATTCTTTTTTTTTTTTTTTTTTTTTTGAGACAGGGTTTCTCTGTGTAGCTTTGCGCCTTTCCTGGAACTCACTTGGTAGCCCAGGCTGGCCTCGAACTCACAGAGATCCACCTGGCTCTGCCTCCTGAGTGCTGGGATTAAAGGTGTGCGCCACCACCGCCCGGCGTGTTGCATTCTTTTATGTTGCATTTGTTTCACTCTGTGAAGCTGTGTTACTGTGCCTGCCTAAAACACCTGATTGGTCTAATAATGAGCTGACTGGCCCATAGCTAGACAAGAGAGGTACAGGCAGGGCTGCCAGGCAGAGAGAATAAATAGGAGGAGAAATCTAGGGAAGAGAACGAGGAGTGAGAAAAGGAGGAGTGGCAGACACCAGGGACCAGCCACCCAGCCACAACCAACCATGGAGTAAGAAGGGAAGAAAGACATACAGAATAAAGAAAGGTAAAAACCCCAGAGACAAAACATAGTTGAAGAGAAAAGGGAAATTTTAAGTTAGAAAAGTTAGCAACAAACAAGCCAAGCTAAGGCTGGGCATTCAGAAGTAAGAATAAGTCTCCGTGTGTTTATTTGGGAGCTGGGTGACGGGCCCCCAAGGTGGGAAAAAAACAAAAAACCAAAACCAGCTACAACAGTGCAGAGCAAGTGTACAGTATGGAAGCCTGTGGGAGTGTTTCCTATCCAGTCTGTAAAGGAGCATAGGGAACTACCCTCAGTGTTTTATTTAGGGTTCTGTTGTTGTTGTTGTTGTCTGGTTTTTTTGAGACAAGGTTTCTCTGTGTAACAGTCCTGGCTGTCCTGGAATTTGATCTGTAGACCAGGCTGGCCTCGAACTCACTGAGATCCGCCTGCCTCTGCCTCCCGAGTGCTGGGATTAAAGGCGTGCACCACCACCACCCGGCTAGTTAGGGGTTTTGTTGCTGTGAGGAGATACCATGACCATGATAACTCTTGTAAAAGAAAGCTTTCAGCTGGGGCTGGCTTACAGTTTAGAGGTTTAGTGCATTGTTGTCACATCAGGAAGCATGGTGGCACATAGGCAGACTTCTCCATGGTGCTGGAGAAGTAGCTTAGAGTTCTACATCTGGATCCTCAGGTGGCAGGAAGAGAGAGTGACATGGGGCCTGGCTTGAGCATCTGAAACCTCAAAGCCCACCCCTAATGACACACTTCCTCCAACAAGGCTACACCCATTCCAACTCCTAATAGTGCCACTCCCCATGAACCTATGGGGCCATTTTCATTCAACCCCCCACACTCATGCTCGATAACTCACTAGAGACACACTGAGCTCATCAAATGCTATTATTACACTCATGCTTCTAGTTTGTTATGGGGGCAAGATAAAGATTAAAAATCAGAAGAGATGCACAGAGTCTGAGACTGTGTCTCAAAAAGGAGAGAGAGAGAGAGAGAGAGAGAGAGAGAGAGAGAGAGAGAGATTCTGACTGAAATGGGCAGTGGTCTTGCCTGCTGGGTCCAGGCCCAGGCAATGTTTACTAAATTTAAGGAGCAACTATCATACTTCCAGCTTTCATTCTGGTGATGCAGGAGATGAAACCATTCAGTTCACTTGCTGTATGTAGTCTGTGCTCTACATGGGATTTGAAAATAAGTTCAACAACCCACTTACACAATGCCCATCGGCCCACAGTTCTGCTCGGACTAAATGGACTGAAAATGCTTTGGTCCTAACTTGGCCTGCATACTTTTTCCCTTTTCTCTCCACTCCCAGCCCATTTAATTAAGCAAGTAAGGCATGCCTACTCCCTGAACTAAATCTGTCTTGAATACCTTAAGAACTAAGACCCTCTCAAGCTGGGTGGTGGTGACACATGCCTTTAATCCCAGCACTTGGGAGGCAGAGGCAGGTGGATCTCTGTGAGTTCGAGGCCAGTCTGGTCTACAGAGCAAATTCCAGGATAGCCAAAGCACTATCTCAACACTATCTCAAAAAAAACCAAACAAACCAAAACACCAAAAGAACAAAAAAACAACAAAAAGAACTAAGACCCCTGAAGGAAGGAAAAGTGTGTATCCCTTTAGGCCTGTTGCTCAGTTTATTCCAGTGTGCGGGTGAATGCTAGATTATGATTGTTTTGCTTATTACAAAACATCAAGGCTCTCCTGAAGCTGCTTTCTTCCCTAATCGCCTTAATTGTTCTCCAGGCAAGGACACTGAGAGTCTGGCAGGTTGAAGACGCACGTTTGGTAGTTGATTCTATGAATCTTCACAGTGCTGTCTGTATCTGTTAAACGGACCTAGTAGTCACCAGGGTTGGCTGTGCTGCCACATTTACAGAGACACGGTGAGAAGATGCAAAAAAAAAATAAATAAATAAATAAAAAGAAGAAGAGCCAATAAAAACATTAAATACACCCCTGACTTAAACATCCTAAGGACTCTAAGACAACATGCCACAGAGATACATGCACAGCACAGTTGTGGAACCAGCCATCAACAGACGGGGTGTGTGTGTGTGTGTGTGTGTGTGTGTGTGTGTGTGTGTGTGACATACACACAACAGAATTTTGTTCAGTTGCAAAGAAGAATGAAAATACAGTCTAAGCAGGAAAATAGATGGAACTGTAGATCACCGTGTTAAGCGAAACAAGCTACACTCAGAAAGCTAAAATACCATATACTTTTTTCTCATATGCTGAACCTACATTTAAACGCACACATACCACACATGTACTTTTGTCCTAACTTGGCCAGTATTCCATCGACCCTTCTTCTCCCGAAGCCGACTCATCTAGTTAAGCACACACAGATCTGGGCACATGTGTGTGCCTGTATGATGAAAGCGGAAAGGGGACTTTGAGAAGGGACGAAGGAGAGAGGGGAACACGGAAGGGTGGGGAATGAAACTATGTGTATGAGACATGAACAGAAGGAGGGATTGTGTGAGGGGAGGAAGGGGACCAGTGAGAAAAGAAGGGGTGGGAAGGGTGGGGTGGGGGAAGCAAATAAAACCACAATTGTCTGTGTATGAAAATGCTACAGTGGGAATCACCACATGTTACCGAAAAGCTACACTCTAGGCAGACAGTGGGCGACTGCTAAAGCTACAGACGATAAAGTAACAAGTGCCACGTCTTAAAAATGGGTGATGCTCTGGGTTTTGACAATGCAGGGGTGGCTTTGCAACAGTTAAGAAAAGGCCCTGCCTTAGGCACTAGTAGAGGTTATTACTGGTGGCTTTCCAATACTTCCCAAAGGCTGTGTTCTGTTTTCTGTAGGTCGGTTACTAAACATCATTTGTTTGTAACATTCCATTTAGCCAACATGTGTGAGCCAATGGGAAGAACGAAAACACCTCCCTTCAACAGTGCTCTTGGCGAGTCAACATATTTAACGAGTTGTTAAGGAACCAGGCCTTGACAACCCAAGTGCTGGACAGGGAACTGTTCTCAGGGAGCCAGGATGCAGAGTGGTAGACATACTCAGGGGCCTGCAAGTTCTGGGGAGTCAGGTGTGTGGGGGCTTTCACCTCCAGATGACAGCGTACTCCGCAAGAGTGGCTTTAGTAATGAGGGTGCTTAGTTCTTAAGTCTGTTGGGAGGCAGCTTCCACACTGCTAGTGAGTTACCCACAGCCTGGGGGCTGCCTCTCTGCCTTTGCCCGCTTTCTCTTCAGAACTCCAGATAGTGTTCTTCTGTAATCCAGCCCCTCCTTTCTCTTTCTTCAGTTCAGGGGATACTGTCCAGGGCCTTAGCCACCCTAGTTTGCCCAGGCAAACACTCCCCAGAGTTGGTGACACTAGCTTATGAAAAGTGAGACATTGGTCCCAAAGCTGGAGCTGTTTGTTACTACTCAAAGACTGTAGGACCGGGACCTCAGTCCCAGCACATACCCTGTGAGGGCTAAAGTTATGTTTTCAGTTTAAATTACTGTGCTTAAAAGACCTATAAGGATGGATATCTTCCTGGAATGCTGGGGGCTATTGTTCATGTTGGATAACAAGCCACATGTTCTCACTTCTGTAAACAAGGTTAGTAGCCTCAACGGCATAGGATGTGTTTGATCACACAGAGGCGGGAGTTACCTAGCTGGAAGTATGTCAGGATGCGTCAGGATGTATGCTTGCCTTTATTAGCACCAGACTAACATAATTCAGCCACTCTCTGGGAATCCTGGGTATGGACCTGGGCTGTGTCTATTGCCCAGGCCAGTATTTTTTTTTTTTTATTGGCTGGAGAGACAGCTGTGGGTGCTGGGAACCGAACTCTTATACTTTTGGTTGTGAGCCTAGCCTTTAACAGCTGAGCCATCTCTCCAGCCCAAAGGGTTTTTTTGTTATTGTTTTGTTTATTTGTTTGTTTGTTTGTTTCTTGAGACAGGGTTTCTCTGTGTAGCTTTGGAGCCTGTCCTGCCTGGCCAGTGTTTAATAAAGCTTGCTTCAAATTTGGCTCAAAAATTATGGTAATGCTTTTATTCTTGCCCCGGTGGGAGTAACAATCCGTACAGTTTTAGAGGAATTAAGCACAAGGTAGACTCTTTCCTCGGAAATCCATAGAGATATAATTCTTTATTAAACCTATTTTCAAGTTTAAAAAAAGAAAAGGAAAAGGAATAAGGTTCTAAAATCCCTGATAGTCGGTCCCAAATGACCAGATACAAGAAGCCGAATGCTGAAGTCACTAACCCACAACTTTTGACCAAAGTACGTAAGCTTGCTCTCATCCTGTGTTGAGAAGAGTAGGAGTGGAGAGGTCAAGAAAACACAGAATTCTAAATCGAGGGTCCTCAGAGCTGGAAGAGAGACATTAGTAACTAGGGTTTAGTTAATCCACTTGGACAAGAGCTTCCAAAGTTCAAGAGAGGGTCTCTCTCAGTGGCACTTTCACTGGACTTCAAAGGATTGGAAGGAAAGACTATGGCAGCTCACACATGCGCACTCAGGACCTGCACGTGCTCACACACAGTCCGTATCGTTGATGACAGCAGCTAGACTGCCTGGATTGTACTAAAAAGCGACTAACTTTTTTTTGAAAGGTAGTGACCCTAAAAGCTGCTTGGATTTGGAGGGCTCTTGAGAACAAGAACAGAAAACTAGAAAGCTGAAAGGTAGACTCTACAGAAAGGCCACCTCGACCCTGAGTCCCTGAGAGAGGCTGACGTGAACTGTGGTCCTCAGAGCTCTGTAGCCGGAAATTTCTCCAGGTCTACCTGGCCCTGTGGTCCCGCGGTCATTTATAAAATAATCACACAGAGGTTTATATTAATTACCAATTCTATGGCCTATTGGCTCAGGCTTCTCGCTAGCTAGCTCTTACGACTTAACACCGCCTATTTCTATTAATCCATGCATTGTCACGTGACTTACTGGTACTTTTACATCTTGCTTCTCCTGGCGGTGGCTTGCAGCATCTCCCTGAGATCTCTTCTCTGGGCAGCTCCTAGGCCCATGAATGACTCATCATTAGCCAAGATAATGAAATATGATCCTGACCCTCCCACCATCCAGCAACTAAAGGATTAATGAATGAAGGCGCTTGGGGGTTCTGAGCAGCTCTTGGACCTTAGACAGACAGACAGACACACTGGAGCTATGAAGAGGGCCTCATAATACCTCCACTGCCTCTTCAGATCTGCTCTCTCCAAACTCTCAACGCTAAGGGCTTTGGCTGAAACTTCACCTAGAAGCAGCAGCTACCCTCCATCCTCTCTGCCCTTGCTCAGCAAAGGCCAAGGCCGAAAGGTCTCAGTCCCTGCAGCTCTGGGACAATGCTGCTCTCTCATCTACTGGCCCTGAGCGCTCCTCTTAGAAGAAAGCCTTATCAACATCTAAACATGCTTTAGCATAGTGGTCCTGATGCTGCGGCCCTTTAATACAGTTCCTCATGATGCGGTGACCCCCCAACCATGAAGTTATTTCATTGCTACTTCATAACTGTAATTTTGATACTGTTATGAACCATAATATAAATAAATGTCTGATATGCAGGATATCTGATATGCCACCACATTTGGGGGTCTTGACCCACAGATTGAGAACCACGGTTCTAGCACTTTCCCTGGCTAAAAAGAATCAATCAACCAACTAAACAAACCAACAAAAGCTCCTTTGCTTGCACAGCTCCGTGCAACTTCTTCCCCATCAGCTTTACCTCTTGTATGTTAGATCTTCTCAAGGGTATTCGGACCCTTCTTCGTGATGAAGCAACTTATGAAGTATCTTGTTTTTCGATGGCTGGTTAGCCCGCGCTTCACGGGCTGCCTCTCCCCGCATGCTGTTTCTTAGACCTCTGCAACAGCCTTGCTGACATCTCTTCTCTTCCTCTAGACCCTTTCCCTTGTCTAGGCCATCTACTCTAGTCCTCAGGATTTGAATATGTTTCCTAGAGTACCGATTCTGAAAGCAGGTCCCTGCATTCTGAGACTTAACCTCTGAGCTTCTGATGCACGTGACTAGCTGTCCACTAGACACGTGATGCATCAGAAGTGTTTAGTACGGAGTGTTTAGTAGCCACTCCGGACCTACATTCAAAGCTTTTTAAAATAGGGCAGTTCGCTTCCTTATCATCCACTTGCAAGAGTTTCTTGTGTATTTTGGGTAGTAGGTCAGATACAACCTTTACAAGACACATCCTTTGTGAAGGTTTTCTCCCCATCTATCGTTTTCTCGAATTCTTAAGTATCTTACTTTTAGTGTAGTGTCAGCGATCAGTTCTTTCTTTCAAGGGGAAGATATAAAAATGACAAAAGATAGATTATTAAATCTATTATGAAAAGAAAAAAGAGAGAATATGGATATGATAAGATAAAAAGGTCAATTATTGAATCTACTTTTAAAAACGAACTACTTGTTTTAAATAGGATAAGTAATGAAATTTTTTTGTCTGAGTTTATCAAATGTTACTGGACTGGACATTGTTAATATATATAATGGAGTTTTTTTGTCTGAATCTGTCTAATGGTAATGGACTAGACATTGTTGATGTAATTCTTGACTGTATATATTGTATATACTTATTGGATATAGTTTTTCTTGTATTAGTTATAAGCTTTTTTAAATTTTAGACAAAAAAGGGGAAATGTGGTTGATATATTGTGCACCCCAATAAACTTATCTGGGGGTCAGAGAACAGAACAGTCATAATATTAAACATAGAGGTTAGGCAGTGGTAGCACACACCTTTAATCCTAGCATTCTAGAGGCAGAGATCCATCCGGATCTCTGTGTGTTCAAAGCCACACTGGAAACAGCCAGGCATGGTAACACACACCTTTAATCCCAGGAAGTGATGGCAGAAAGCAGAAAGGTATATAAGGAGTGAGGACCAGGAACTAGAGCTGGTTAAGCTTTTTTTTTTTTTTTTTTTTTTGGTTTTTCGAGACAGGGTTTCCCTGTGTAGCTTTGAGCCTTTCCTGGAACTCACTTGGTAGCCCAGGCTGGCCTTGAACTCACGGAGATCCACCTGGCTCTGCCTCCTGAGTGCTGGGATTAAAGGCGTGCGCCACCACTGCCCGGCGAGCTGGTTAAGCTTTTAGGTGTTTGATCTAAAATGTTATCTCCACACTCAAGGTGATCTAGGCTTTACCCTACCTCTAGCTCTGTAGTCTTGTACTTTTTTGTTGTTGTTGTTTTGCTTTTGTTTTGTTTTTGTTTTGTTTTTCGAGACAGGGTTTCTCTGTGTAGTTTTGGTGCCTGTCCTGGATTTCGCTCTGTAGATCAGGCTGGCCTCGAACTCACAGAGATCCGCCTGGCTCTGCCTCCCAAGTGCTGGGATCAAAGGCGTACACCACTGATGCCCGTCTCCGTCTTGTACTTTATACTTAGGTCTATGATGCATTTTGAGATCCATTTTAAGTGAATTGTTGTGACAGGCTTAAGGTCTGTGTTTAGGTATTTCTTTCCTGTCTAGTCATTCCAGTACCATTGGTCAAAAAGTCCTATAACTGTTTGTTTGAGACAAGGTTTTCCCTATTATGTAGCTCTAGCTCTTCTGGAACTTACTACGTAGACCAGGATGGCCTCAAACCACCTGCCTCTGCCTCCTGCATGCTGGAATTAAAGGCATGCACCACCACACCTGGCTGTCCTGTGGTAGTTGTAAGAAAAAAATCAGTTGACTTGTTGTTAATTGGTTGTCAACTTGACAGGATTTACGGTCCAGGGGAGACACCTCTGGGCATGTCAGTGAGGGAGTTTCCAAGGTGGGGAGGGGAATTGGGAATACTGGGATAGCAGATATCTTAACTGTGGTAGGCACTATACCATGGGCTGAGATCCCAGACTGAATATAGGAGAAAGTGAGCTGAGCACAAGTGCTCCTTGCCCTCTGATTGCTGACTGCAAATGCACCCTGACGAGCCGCCTTCAAGCTCCCGAGGTCATGTCTTCCCCGTCATGATGGACTGCATCCTCACACCGAGAGTCAAAACAAACCTTTCCTTCATTAGAAAATTATCTTTATTTTACGTGTACGGGTTTTGCCAGCACGTTTCTGTCTGTGCACCACATGTACACCTAATGACTCAGAGGCCAGAAGAGGGTGTTGGATCCCCTGGAACTGGAGTTAAAGATGGTTGTGAGCTGCCATGTGGGTGCTGAGAATTGAACCCTGGTCCTCTGGAAGAACAGCCAGTGCTCTTAACTGCTGCGCCAACTCTTGGGCCCTACACCCTTCCTTCTTCAAGTTGTCAAGGCAACAGGAAAAAGCAATTCAGGTGAGTCTGTGTCTGGGTTCTGTTTTATTCTTTGATATTGTCTTTCCTTCCCCATTCCATACTGCCGTGAGTCATCAGCCTTAATGTAAGTCTTAAACTCAAGTACTGGCTGCCATCGACACCCAGAAGAGATTCTGTCATCTTCACACACATGACACATCCCTGCCACCCTCCTCTTTCCCATCCTAGGAAATGCCTCTGCATCCAGCTGTTCAGGTTAAAATCCTAGAAGTCATTTTAATTAAAATAATTTTTTTTTGTTTCCCGTTTTTTGATTTTTGTTTGTTTTTGTTTTGTTGAGACAGGGTCTCTTAGCCAGGCTGGACTAGAACTCACTTTGTCACCAAGGATGACCTGAACGCAGCTTCCTGTCTCTGCCTCCTGAGTGCTGGGATTACAGGCGTGAGCCATACCTGGCCAGAGTTGCTTGTGTGTGTGTGTGTGTGTGTGTGTGTGTGTGTGTGTGTGTGTGTGTGTTAGGCTAGCAGTCAAGTTTGGCTGTCTTCCTGAATTGCTCTCTAACTTATTTTTTGAGGCAAGTTCTCTCACTGAACCTGAAGCTGATTGCTAAGACTGGCTGGCTAGCAAGACCAAAGGATTCCCTGTCTGATTCCGCCCGCTGGCAGCCATGCCCAGCTTCTACATGGGTGCTCAGGATTTGAACTCAGCTCTTCCTTCTTGCACAGCAAGCTTGTTACCAACTGAACCATCTCCCCAGCGGCGGAAGTCATTCTGAATTCTTCTTTCCCATTTACATCCAGTCTACATGTCTTGTCGGCTCTTCCTGCCTCAGCGAAACAAACCTGGCTGCATCTGTTCCACTCAGTTCACGTCAAGAGTGGATCTCACTGGTTCTGCTGTGCCGGGTCTCCCTCCCTCGTGACGTCTTTTTATCTTAAAAGAAGATAGGAGGGTTTACCAGACTTTTGAAATTCAGTCTTAAAAGGAAACAATCCGCCTGGGGAATATGAGTGTTTCTCATGAGATGTGGAAACCGGATGTGGTTGAGAGTTCATATTAAAGTCCTTCGGAGGGAAGGCAAAACCCTGGCCTTACCCAGTCACGAGGAGCTACTGAGCACTGGGAATGTGACTAGTGTGGCTTGAGTTATACTGTGAGATTTGCAGGCTGAGGACAGCAGTCCTTACCTGAGGTATTTGGGGTTTAGATTACAGAGTTTTTCAGATTTAGGAGTATTTGCATAGATCTCACTTGACTGAACATTTGTAACCCCCAGTTCCTAAATGGTTCAAATCCAAATGTCTTTCACATCAGTGCTCAAAACGTTTTGGATTAGGGATGCTTAACCTGTGTGAAAAAAAAAAAAAACCTAAAACATATTAGTAATTTTAAGGTTGGTCACACATTGAAATAACAACTTGGGCACACTGGGTTAAATAAAATATATTATAAAGATGAACTTTGTTTCTTTTCTTTAAAAAATGTGGCTACTAGCCAGATATGGTGGCATACACCTGTAATTCCAGCACCTGGGGGTCAGAGGCAGGAGGATTCCCAAGTCTGAAGCTAGCCTGGTCCTCAGAGTGAGTTCCAAGCCAACCCATAGTGAGATTCTGCCTCAAGATCCCAAACAAACAGAACCAAAACGGCTGTTAGAAACAGACAGCACCCCGGCACACTTCCTTTGGACAGTCCGCTGCAGCTCGGGCCTCTGGCACCCCGCTTCCTGCTCCCTCCTCCCTCTGTCTCTTCTGCACCGCACTAGCTGTGGGGTCTTCCTCCCAGCCAGCTTGGGACTGCGAGGACCGGGCAGACAGCAGATGGGGCAGGATGCCAGCTGACCTGTCGAAATCTACACACATCACAATGCACGACGTGTTTGAAAGCCTACGGGCTTTCCACTGAAGCCGGAGGGAGATCCAGGGTCCCGCATCACGTGGAAGCGCACTCCAGCCAACTCGGCCCTCTGTTCCCCTGGGCACCAGGCTCTTTCTGGCCGGAGCCTCTGCATTTGCTGTCGCCTCTGCCTGGTTGCTTCTGTCCCTTTTTTCTTTAACATTATAAACGGGTTTTCATATTTTCGAGTAAAGCATCATCTACCATTTTTTGCATTGAAGGCTGCATCCTTCCCCTCAAGTCTTGGTTTACCTACAAAAGTCCTCAGACACAATGTCATTCTAGGCAGTTTTACATTGCCTTAAAACAGGCTCCGTCAGTGAAAAAGTCACCAAATGATACGTATAAGTTGTTCTCATGTATGCAAAATATATGTAGAGTTATTCACACGTGTAAGCACATCATTACCTCTTCAGGAGGACACGTACCGGATAGTTAACTGAAGTTTTCTCTGGGATCCTACGCCACACATTGTTCTGTGGCTCTCTTTCTCACAAAGCAGTATGAATGAGCAATCTTTCTATGCCAGCTCATATGGATGTATTTTATTCTTTTTAATGGCTTAAGGTACTCTTTTGTATGGGTGCTTTATAATTCATTTTGCCATTTTCCTATATTGATAGATATTTTAAATTGTTTCTAATTGTTTTTGCTGTTACAATTGAATCTTATTACAGCTCATCAGATTTCAATTCTTTGGACCACAGAAAATAATTTACCTTCCCATCTACGGGAACCAGTCTTTTATTGCTTCTGAAATGGCACATACAGTTTAGTTGTGAAACAAGGCTGTCTTAAGCATCAGCAACTTTTCATATGCAGCTTGTATGTTTGCATGATTTCCACCTTAACTAACATCTTTACAGTATTCAAGCACATGAGTACTTCCTAAGACCCAATATCTGTAATAATGTATGTACAGTGGCTCTAACAACTGTTTGAAGGATCGATTTTTCTTTTTAAAATTGAGATATAACATACATAGTATAGTGCACAAATGTTGAATAATTATGTGTATGTGTATGTGTATGTGTATGTGTATGTGTATGTGTATGTGTATGTGGGTATTGTGTCTGTGAATACATCAGAAGAGGGCAACAGATTCCCAGGTGCTGGAGCACAGGCAAAATGAGTGGCCTGATGTGGGTGCTCGGAATTAAACTTGGGTCCTCTCCAAGATCAATAAGTGCGCTGATCTCAGAGCCATCTTTCCATACTGTGTGTGCATGCGTGTGTGTGTGTGTGTGTGTGTGTGTGTGTGTGTGTGTGTACCGTAAAGAAGCAATATGTTTGGCTATATACATATATAATATACATATGTATAATACACATATCCACAGATAAAAATATTTAACATATCCTAACACTCTTTGAGGAACAATTTTTTGTTTTGTTTTTTCAAGACAGCGTTTCTCTGTGTAGCCCTGTCCTGGAACTCGCTCTGTAGACCAGGCTGACCTCGAACTCAGAAACAAGTCTGCCTCTGCCTCCTGAGTGCTGGGATTAAAGGCGTGGGCCACCACCGCTGGCAAGAAACAACTTTGTTTTGTTTTGTTTTTTCTCTTTTTTTGAAGATGCAATCTCTGATGTCCAGGCTGATCTTACATTCTTATGCTCAAGCCTTAGCGTGCTGAGACAATGCCATGCCTAGATATGGACAGCACATTTTATGTGGTACACTTTTAAAGTTTTCTTCCCTTGAATTTCCAGTTTTCTTTGGGATGAATCCCTTGTGATTCTATGGTGCCGGCAGTTTGGAAAAGAGAGTCAGGGAAGCAAGGGACCTACAAGGAAGTTTGCAGTTTCCCATCTCTACTTAACTTTTAAAAAAAGGGCTGGTGATGGGCAGCTGGATTTAATGGGAAAATAATGTGTTGCCGAAAACTTTCAAGTTTATTTGATCAAAGTCAATGGAATTTTCATTCTAGTCTCTCAAATGTGGCAATATTCATGTGAGGGCTGTTCAATACAAATAGTTGCTGTTCTGTATTGGTTTTAAAATTAGAAAAGTGTAACAGAAAATAGAGAGCTGTGCAGTTTTGGTTATGGAATCTAATGTCTATGTCTAGACAAGCAGGCGTAGTGGGAAAGGCTGGGGCAGGAGGCTGTGGCCAGATAACAGACGGCCTCCATCATCAAGCTGAGAATTCAAGAGCTCGTCTCTTCTCTAAGGCGTCCAAGGCCCCCGTCAGCACCACAGTAGCATTAATGTTGAGTAAACTTTTGGAGGTACCTGAAGTGCTGCCTCAATTTTATGCGATAAAATTAACTCTAGTTTTTAGAATACAACTTATTCATTCATGAAGCCATCCCAGGTAGTTTCTGCAGGACGGATTCTCAGGGAATCATAGGAAAATATGCTCCATAATTCTCTCATGTGTGTGTACTACACAAGGGCTTGTTATTGGTGTTTTCTTCTAGGTCATACCAAATGGAGGTATGTAGGAATTAACACTGAGTGGCTCCTAGCCCTTTAGGAGGAAGCCATTTCATCTATTAATACATCAGTGTTATTTCTGTCACATCTACGAAGACCCGAAGGCTGGAAGAGTAAGTAGCAATGGGTGACATCTAAGTGGAATCTAGATCTGATCAAAAGCCCACTCCCCTCTATACGGCTGGTTCACAGCAGAGGGCAGGAGCAATCACGCAGCTAAGGCATCATGGGAACGACTATAGGACTTGCCTGTATTTGCTGGAGTAAAAGCCAGACTGCTACTACCGAAATGTTAGCTCAGACACTAGAGCTTACACCCTTAATTCTTCTTTCATGTACCGTGGTAAGCAGCCAGGGCAGTGGGTAGCTGGGCACCCCCGAGATGCAGGTTCCTGCCGTATTGCTTGTTCTCAACCTTCCCAAGGCTGCGACCCTTAATACAGTTCCTGACGTTGTGGTGACCCCCAACCATAAAATTATTGTCATTGCTATTTCATAACTATAATTTTGCTACTGTTGTGAACTGTAGTGTAAATCTCTCTTTTCCAATGGTCTTAGGTGACCCCTAGGTTGAGACCTGCTGCTTAGGGTGTTGAGTCTGTATGCATGATTAAGGAGTCCTCCGAAAGGAGAAACAGGAAGGAACACATGTCCAAGTGGCAAATAACCTTCTTCGAACAGCAGCAGGTGGCCTTGACCCCAGAGTAGCTTTTTTTTTTTAAAAAAAAAAAAGTATTTTATTTTTTACTTTATTTGCATTTGTGTTTTTGCCATGGGTGTCAGGGTCCCCTGAAACTGGAGTTACAGACAGGTGTGAGCTGCCATGTGGGTGCTGGGAATTGACCTCAGGTCCTCTGGAAGAAGAGTCAGCACTCTTAACCCCTGAGCCATCCCTCCAGCCCCAGAGTAGCTTTTTAATAAAACCATACGGAGAGGACCTGGGAAGTATGAATGGAACACACCTCAGATGTGACACATTCTTGGCACACTCTAAGGCAACCAAGTAGGGCTCCACCAGATGCGCCCACCCCCACCCCCCATAGCAATGTGCACAGGGACCAGAAATTCAAAGAACACAAATGGCACCATCCTTTTCTTCCATATTCGGTGGCAACAGAATGCATGACTTTCCTGGCTGGCCCTTGGGCCTTCAATAGCAGGTCACATAAGCAGGTTACATATGAAGGCTTCTTCCTTAGCCTCTTGTCCAAGTGGGAAGGAACATAATCCTCCACAGTATGAAAGCACAGAGATGCTCTGGAGATGACACCAGAGTCAGACCTTCATCTTGGGAAACAAACGCTAGCCTGAGAAGCTGGATGCAGGACTCTGTGACTGCATTCCTTTCGTTTCATTAGGAAATCTGCCCCACCCTGGAGCTGTGCTCTGTCTGCGATACCAAGCAGGCAGAATGTTGGCTCCTTCTGTGTCTTTTGAAAAAATACCTGTAATTATCTGTGCCCATCATTTCACTGTGACCTTCCAGTGGCAAGACTAAACTGACTTACTGATTAAGTAAGGCAAATGTTTTGTTTATTGATTGATTGATGGATGGATTGGTTTTTCGAGACAGGGTTTCTCTGTGTAATAGCTCTGGCTGTCCTGGAACTTGCTTTGTTGACGAGGCTGGCTTTGAACTCACAGAGATCCGCCTGCCTCTGCCTCCCAAGTGCTGGGATTACAGGCATGTGCCACCACCACCTGGCTGACAAAAGTATCCTTAGTAGAGAACAGCCACTTTTCTCTCTCCCAACTTGACTTGCACCAGCAACTTTCTGTTGCATAATTTTGTCTGTTGAGTGGATGTGGACACAAGAAAGCATTCCGTACATCAGAACTGCTACCATAAACAATCAAGAACTTACTAGGTGCTGAGGGATTTTTGTCACTTTCCTGTCTAAATTCAACCCTCACTAAAGGCCTACATCGACTCAGACTGCTCAAGTAACTTGTCTAATCAAGTTTACACAAGTTGGAAGCCGCACAGACAGCTAAGATGCAAACCTAACCTGGCTTCCTTAGACCTCGTTCTGAGATGCGCTCCTGCGCGCATGTGTTTGTGTGTGGTGAGTCTTCGGTTTTCAATTAACTAACTGCAACACGGGGCTTTCACTGAGGTACACACTTGTAAGTGATTCAGGGTATTTACAAGTCCTGAAGGTAATTCAAGAACTGTCAATAATTTTTGCTCTCTTGAGACAGGTTCTCATTCTGTAGCCCAGGCTGGCCTCACATGTGTGCATCACCTAACCCAGGAAGGATTGTCAATACAATTTTTAAAAATTAATTTTCATTCAGTGTGTGTGTGTGCGCGTGTGTGAGCATGCACGTAGGGGCCAGAGGACAGCTTGCAATAAGCAGTCGGTTCTTCCCTTCCATCATAGGGTCCCAAGGACTGAACTTGGGCTGTCCGGTTGGGCAGCAAGTGGCCTTACCCTCTAGGTCATTTTGACATCCCAGAACTGCCAGTTTTTATAAGGGACCCCAGAAAATTGTAGGGAGCCAAAAATCACCCCAAAGCCAAACCCTCTTTTAGCATATTGTGTTTCTACAAGCTTAAAAAATATGTCCAGATCAATTTTTCCAATTTAAGGAGTCAGCCATAAGATCCAGCATGTCTGAAGGGTCTGTGAAAATTTAAATAAAGCTGACTGCTAGAAAGCATGAGGCACAAAGAGATCTCGCCCTCTGACAGGGACTGTCTGAGGCAGAGTCATAACCCGAGTCCTGACACCATGGTAGGGATGGCTAACAGTGATCAGCCAGGCAGTATTCTAATACCGGAAGTTGATAAAGCATTTAGGG
This sequence comes from Peromyscus eremicus, assembly GCF_949786415.1. Classification (NCBI taxonomy): domain Eukaryota; kingdom Metazoa; phylum Chordata; class Mammalia; order Rodentia; family Cricetidae; genus Peromyscus; species Peromyscus eremicus. The sequence goes on from NC_081419.1 coordinate 51,414,193, forward strand.
GAAGACTTACTCCAGCATGGTGCTGGCGAATTATACATGAACAAAACCTTTATTCATAATTAAATGAGTCATGAACCATGAGGAGAACTTGGCTTCTTCACCAGCCCTGCTTCCCATCCAAGCTGTGCCCAGTGCAATGTAAAAGTCATAAAGGCCACACAAGAAAATCCAACGGAAGGCTATCAAAACATTTCCCCAAGCTTCTGGCACAAATCAGTCTCCCGGGTACAAGCTTGTTTGGGATAAGGCTAGACAGGTGCAAAAACATTTACCTAAAATTTTAAAAATATAAACTATATTTTATACATCCATATCACTAAAAACATTTCAGATACCTTTTCATCCATAGGCAATAGTTCCTAGAATTCTAAACTTGTGTAGAAAATTTAATTCTGTACATTGCACATTTTTAGCATCTAATTTCTGCTCTAACAATGTAGCTACTTCAAGTCTCCTTTCTCCTGTTACTGGTTTTCCCATGGTGTGCAACCACCACATTAGAAGTTAGAAAGCTGAGTTTGATCATCTTCAAGCCTTTTTTTGGTTTTTTCGAGACAGAGTTTCTCTGTTTAGTTTGGTGCCTGTCTGGACCTTGCTCTGTAGACCAGGCTGGCCTCAAACTCACAGAGATCCACCTGGCTCTGCCTCCCGAGTGCTGGGATTAAAGGCAAGGCCACCACCGCCCGGCCATCTTCAAGCTTTTCAACACATCTATGCAGGTTACTGTGATGGTCAGAAATAAGGCATTTGATTTCTTTATGTTACCAAAATGCCCGATAGTCACTGAGCTACAGTAGTCTAAATGCAGACCCAGTAAGAACTCACAGCAAGCGTGGCCAACACCACTGCAGCTTTGTTTCAATCCGCAGTCACCAGTTTCTAAGTTATATCCACACTCCACTGAACTATCTAGTGCTTATTTACTGACTGATTATTTTCGAGACAGGATCGTATGCTCTAGCCTAAGTTTGTCTGGAACTTCACTACGTAGTTCTGGTTGACCCATCCTCCCAAATGCTGCGATTATGGGCTACCATGTCCAGCTTCAGTCTGTTTTTTGAGGCACGTTCTCATTATGTTGCTCAAGTGGGCCCTGAACTCACTATCTTCCTGCCTCAGTCTCCTGAGTGCTGGGATTACAGGCTTATGCTACATGCCAGGTAACTGCATCTGCTTTAAAATCTCTCCTCAGGGCAGCCTAATCTCCCTAAGAAACACTCTTCCTTCCCCTCTTGTGCACCAATACTCCTACATAACAAACTCCTACAGTAAGAAAGAGGTTCAGCTGGGTCTGAGCCCTCATTTCTTGGAAATGGCTCCTCTCGCACTTGGAGCACAGAGGGGCACTCAGGGTGGGCAGAGTTGAGGCTGCCTTAAAAGGACGAGATGGCAAATGATCTCCAGGTAACTAAGCTGCAAATACTTCAACAGCAAGTGTGAAGGACGTTTCTAAAAATGATTAAAGCTGAATTGTTTCTCAGTAGTTTTTAAACCAGTGTATGAATCTGAATTGAAATAAAAATGCAACCCCTCAGAAACAAAATGTCAGTTTTTAAAATTTAATAATTTTAAAGAAAAGTGAAAATAAAGATGTCTTCCATTTGGTTAGAACAATAACAGCAAACAAAATTAACTAATGTTGAAACAAAATGATTTTCTTTTTGGGTGGAGTCACCTATGTTATAACCTTTGAAATATCACCGCTATCATCTTTCAATAAATGTCCATCTACAAATTAATTAATTTTTTGAGACAGTCCCTGGTATCTTATTCTTCTAATTCCCATGAAAGACTCACTTTTAAGATACAATGCAGCTGCCCCACACTGACAGTGGCTGTACCACACACACAAGCCTTAAATTCTGTAATCAGCAGCGAGCAGGTGCCATATCGCATTCAACACACCACAGCCAGTCAATACAGACATCCCCAAACACACCAAGGCTGGTTTTGTCAATGTTTTATTGAGTGTAGACATCTGGAGTACTGTAAAACATGCATTATCTGTAGATTCAAAAAGGAGCAAGCCACATTGTCCTCACTGTCAAACGTGTCAGGCTTGGCATACATGATGGAGATTAATGGAGTATCATGAGAGTAATATGGTTCTTGAAAAGCTTCTACAATCTGAAGGAGGGTCTTAATCACGTGAAAAGCAAAGCTGTTCACGTTTAGTAACTCGCATTTCATTGAAGGTACACAGTATTTTATAATTTAAAAACAAATAAAAATAATTTGTTTGTAGAAGATTTCCACTTCTAACTTTGTCTCTTTAGATTTCAGAAACTTTAATTTAAAAAACAAAACCCCAAAACCCAATATATGCATTTTAGAAGTATGTTTATCTGAGCAATAACTAAACTTTATTTCTTTTTTGGTTGCTGAGGTGTATTAAATTTGAAGAAGATAATATCTCCATCTTCAACAATATAATTTCTGCCTTGTTGTCTGTATTTTCCAGCAGCCTGCAAAGAGAAAAAACAAGAGGAAATGGCTTATCACTTATAACTAAATACACAGGAAAAACAATGCAAAGAAATGCTCTGTGGGTCATGTTATAAAAAGGATGAAAAAGAAGAGAAGAAGTATGGGAACACACACAAGTTCTAATGCAAAGAAAAGCAGACCTACGGCAGGACTACGTTTCCACACATACGTGTACATAATGGATTCTCAGTCACTGTTGATACATAAATGTAATTATACCAATATCATTAAGTTTCATTACATGCTGTTTATGGTACAATTCTGATGTGTCTGCAAACATCAGCAAGTCACTCTAAGAAAACCCATCAAAGGAGGCAGAAAAAAGCTACAAGTGCTTTGTTGGCTTAAAGAACTCTTTGGTGACTCTGGTGACATCTTAGAGACAGTTTGCTCTAAGAAACACTGTGCTCAACTGTGGCACACATATGTGAATTTCTTGTGCTCAACTGTGGCACACATATGTGAATTTCTTGTGCTCAACTGTGGCACACATATGTGAATTTCTTGTGCTCAACTGTGGCACACATATGTGAATTTCTTGTGCTCAACTGTGGCACACATATGTGAATTTCTTGTGGCCCAGTTTGATCTTTTCCACAGTGCTGAACAAGTGTGCATTCGGAAATTAACTTGGAAGTTTACTAACAGTGTCGTGACAAGCACACTCTAACAGGTTGGAACTGCAGACAGCTATTTTTCCACTTGTAGATCAGTCCGCAAAGCACCTGATTCCACCTGCTGGTATGCAGATCCAGACATGCTCTTGGTAACTGTACATAGACAAAGCAGGTTCATCGCATGGCCAGCACACACTTCAGGCTCCTCAGCACCCACACTTGACACTCACACAATTAGCAGTCTCCTGCGACCCCGGCACCAAGTACTCCATGGGGACCTGAGGATCCTTTGGAAAAAATTCTCAAAAGTGTTTTCCTTCTACTAGAATTTCTTGAGAACATGAAAACTTTGTCCAATGTAAGATTACTACTTCCTATTGTCAATACTAAAAGTTCAAAGCCAAGTGGAATGATAATAATCATAGTAAAAACACTAAAAGATCATACATCTGAGGTTTAAAATCAACAAAGCAGACTGAAAAGCCCTCATGAGCATATTTTTGATAGTGCACTACACAAAGACTTTTGCCTACTAGTAACAAATATGCTTTTAACATGAAGCTTAGCTTTAAAAACACGATGTGCTTTATCATTCTAAAAGATATAACTAAATATTCACATGATTTTTGTAAAGATGTGATGTACTGAAAGCCATATGCTACGTATTTCTAGAATCTAAGGCCTACTATTATTAAACTATACAGACAAGTTAAATGAAATACATATTGACATGACATATTAGTGTAAGTTTATATACTTTGTTACACTCAAGTTTACTATTAATAGTGACAGTGTTTCTTTAAATTCTCTAGAGACCATTTAATCCATTTCCACTGCTATCAGAAACACTGGTTGAAAAAACAATCAATACCCATTTGTGAGTCTTGAGTATGTATTAAACCAGACACGTCTAAGCAGTTCATTTGCACTTGAAAGCGGCCATCTGTAGAAGGCAGCTTTCCCTAAGCAGATATGATTGCTAATAGTGTGATAGCCCTGTAGACTACAAAGCCACAGAGCCATTCAGTGTATAGTTCACAGCACTGCGCTGAATTAGCTATGCTGCACCGGTGGTAGAAACACACACACACACACACACACACACACACACACAGAGTTGTGTTCTCAAGCTCAAACTTCTTGTCATGTACAAGTGAACACTGTTGAATACGGAGTATAAAGCAGCTCATAAATCTTTCATTTAGTCAGAGTTCACAATTTTAAATGTTAGTTTTGGAAGTTAAAAACCCACAAGACATTTAGTGATATTCTAGGTGGAAAAGCCAGATGCCAACCTTTCCCTATTTATGATATAAAGCACTCAGCCTTACATATTATTATAAGCAGGAAATATCATTGCACTGTGTATTATAGTTTCTGAATTGTTAAAGTAGTCACGATTCACGTTATCTATTATAACAAAAAATCTACTAAGGATTGGTAAAAACCAACTTAGCATATGTAAGTATGAAAAGGAAGCTTCTATCTTGACTTCTAGAAAGGGAAAATATCCTCATTTGAATCTTTTATATGAAAAGAAATATATGCTAATGTGATATAACATGTCGGAAAATCAGATATTTTTAAGTCTCATTAGTATTCTTGACAAAATTCACCATTAATATTTACATACTTATCTATATCAATACAGATGACACCAATGAAATTAATGGCTTTGTTTAGTTATAAACTGTAACTTATTCTTTTTTTTTTTTTTTTTTGTAAATCCAAAATGGTTTTCAATACTGAATCACTTATATGAAGATTTTTCCCTTCCTGCTTCTAAGGTTCCAAGAGTCCCATTAAAACCATGCTGTTTAATATGAGTACTCTAATAATACTGGTAAGAATATACCAAACTTGAAATATCTTTCACATTCCTTTCAAATTATGAAACAGTCAACATAAGAGTCCTATTTAAATCATTCAACATTTTCTATGACAGTCTTCAAATTAAATTAAAGCAGCTACCTACAAGGTCAACTTTAGTTAGGTGAACTACCTACTTATTGGATATTAATACGTTTCTTTGTGTAGAATCAAACAAGCTAGAAAAATGAATTTGCAATAGAACTCAGATTAAAACTCGCTTAGTACTCATATTTAACACTGCTTCACTATCTGTGTCTGTAAATCAAATTATAGTTATTAGCTAAAAGAAAGCACAATTTTGGACCTGCCCTCTAGTGTTGAAAAAGCAAATCAAATTCCCAAAGATCTAGGAAAAAAAAAAAAGAAAAGAAAAGAAAGAAACCCATGAAGTTTCAGTATCGTTCAGCAGGTTCACCTGACTAGGCACCATTATCTGTTTCCTTGACTTAACCAAAGGTGTTTATTTCTAGTTCATATACTCAAATGGATTACTATGACTTTTTCATTAGCTACCAGTGAACAAATTCTTTTTTTTTTATGTGACTTAAACGTCTCTTTTTATTTTCAGTTAGAGAAAAGCAAACACATAAACAAATCCCCTCCATACAGCTCTCTAAAACTGGCCTGAGAGCACATGGGCAGCCCCTCATCAGGGGACAATGGGATCCTAACAGGCTAGCAGCACACAGTTAAAACAGCTGTAATTTATCATGGGTACCACATGAGTGCTAAAATTATGAAATTTGCAAGTAAAAAAGTCATTCCTTACCTTGACTGCATTTTCAGAACCCTCCTCTTTAAAGTCTTCGTATTTCATGACTTCAGCCATAATGAATCCCTTTTCAAAATCTGTGTGAATCTTTCCTGCAGCCTGAGGAGCCTTCGTTCCCTTCTTTGAAAAGGACCAGAGAAAACGAATTGCATTTAAGATGACTGATTATAAGCACCGAGTTTTTTCCCTCTGATCTGTAGTTGGCTCAACTCAAACTTGAGTTTAATAGCAGTTAGGGTGTCAGCCACACAATCAGTACATTTTCATCAGTGGACACTGTGCAGCAGATTGAACAGACACGTCATAGGTGTTAAAGGGATACAGCTCATAGCTTTGTTTTTCCTAACAGTCATCTATGGTTTTATTGATTTAGATGCACTGGTGGGGTTTGGTGTGGGTTTCATTTCGATTTTCTATTCTTCACAGTGGAAAAAAAATAAAGATTTTTAAGTAACTTTCAAGTTGAATTATAAAAGGTTTAAAAAAGATAAAAAGCCCTCAAAATTTCAGCTGCTCTAAAGAACATATAAAAGTCAATATATAAAGGGATATTTTAAGGCATTTCTAGTGAATCAAATAAGCTATGGTCAGCAAATAATTTTGACATAATCAAGAAATGTTAACAGTAAGATTTTTGAATATTTTTTATACTATACCCTGCCTCTAACCATCATGAAGGAAATTCAAGTCGAGATGGGAAGAGAAATATCTTGTAATTACCCCATATGCTAAATTACAAGAACATACATTCCAGACAGACACAACAACTACAGAAAGAAATCTGAGAAATAATGGTGACCGTGAGCTGCTTAATAAAGCATGTTCAAGTGCTAAGGAGCCTGACACTACAGAGCACAGTTTTTACAATAAAAGATGTATTGGGTGAATGTGGCTACTCGCTGATGCTTACCTGACCGAGTGTCACAGCATATTAAATCATGGGAACGAACAATCAGTCTTAAGACAAACCAAGCTTTCATGTTTCAAACCCAGTGAATGCTCTTTCCTGCTTCACACACTTCAGTTGGAAGTTTTAAGGCTTTAAAATACATCTTTTAAATATACAGTAACAACAAACACTGGCAATTTGTTTACCAACTTGGCTATGCTTTGACATTATTTTTAAAGTTTATATAAAAGGACCTCGGTTAGAAGTCAATCAGACACTTTTCTTCTTCAAAGGAGGAGACATAAAGGAGAGTGAATCTTGGATTCACAGTCTTATCTAACACTACTGACCATCTCCATGTTTCTATCCATACCAAAGAAAAACAGAACAGAAGCCCAAGTCAGAACAGTACCGATCACCACAAAGCATGTATTTTAAACAGCCTTAGTAAAGACTTACTGAGACACTGAATCTAAAAGTTCCAACCTGTTTATATTCTGTAACACATCATTTAGGACTATATATATTTCAAAATATTTTTCAGTAGGAAATACTATATTACAATATATTTACACTCAAAAGCAAGCAAACCATTATACTTCAGTCTATTGTCCTCTGGGAATAAATTAGTCACTCTCCGTAGTCAAATTCAGTATACACTAATATCTACAATATGTATCACACTCTTAAAGAAGTTGAACACGTAACAGTGAAAACAAACATCACTTCTATGAATTCAATAGAAAAGAATGAATTATTGCACACTGAGTTTAGCTTTTTGAGCCCAACTGTGTATCTATGAAGAGCATAATGATGTCATATTGCTTTTATTGCTGAAATGTAATCCGAGCAAAGCAAAGGAGGAAAGAAGCACCCGCAACCCAAACAAACTTAGTGAATACAAAATGAAAAGCAACATCAATTTCAGCACAGACAAACCCAGTCACACAGATTAAGCAAGCACAATACTGGTACGTCTTATCTCTGACCACAGGAGGAGGGTAGGCAGATTCTACAGGATGAAGAAATTCAGACTATGTAATAGGCAGAATCAATTGTTACCTGCCTCAATCAATGCCGCTCCACTTTCACTGTTCAGCAGCTCACAAATAATTAAAGTTATCCTGGACAAAAACCTCATCTGTAATGACTAGCTAACCGCCACCATGACAAACTTCAAAGTCAGTGATATTAATCTGAATTCAATAGTGTGGAACTGGATAGAGCTGATGAATAAGTATGAATCTTACCCTGATGGTCCACGCACGCACTTCATCTGGGCCTGCAGTGAAAAAGTATTCTAGCTGGAGGGCTGCAAACCCAGCCTTAATGATCTTTGGCAAAGCACTGAAATAAAATGAAACAAATTCACTCAACATTTAAGTTGACTCTGCCAGGGATCCGTCTAGAACTAAAATGATTCATCTTAAGCAGATAATGGTAAAGATATTAGTAAATGACCATTTATCTTCCATAGCACACTTGAAGAGGTCAGAGAGCTGGGGCTATTTCTTAAAACACCCATTCTAAAACTGGCTTTAATTGTATTAGCCTGAAGCATTTTGAACTGTTTACTATTAAAAATGAAAAACTGTATCTTCCCAGACTACAACTATTTTCATCCAATATTAATTATTTCCAGAACTTGAGCCATGAAAGCAAAATTATTTGATTGAAACCCAATCTTCTAACAATATATTATTGTTACTCAGAAAAAAACTACGGCAAGTGATTCACCCATTCCCCTCCCCCCACTGAACATGACGAAAGCGTTTTGGCGATCATCCCTCCTCAAAAATATACATAACTAATACCTATGTTATAATTAAAACACTGTTCGGAGATGACAGATGACAGTTAAAAACTTAATTTCAAATAAATCTTTTCACTCTGTCTCATGGTAAAGAAAGGAGAAGATTCCCTCTTTATAATGGTAATTACTCTGTCATTTATTATTCTATCAGCGCAAGCAATTAAATTACTGCAAGGAAATAGTTGATAATAAAGTGTAGGGAAAATGAATGCTAATTAACCTTTGTGTCATGTTCGCTTCCAGATACTTCTGTCTCTCCTCAGCACTCAATTCTTGCAACTTGAGTTCCAAGGCCCCACTAAAAGGAATGACCAAGGCACCTGGGTCATACTTGTCCACCCACTCTTTAATTTTTATCAACCTGTAGACAAAAAAGGGCACAACATTATCTTGTAGTGCATGCATGACTGTACCACATTCATTATTATCAAGTAGCACATACATATTCATAAGAACTGCACGGTTTTATGATGCCATCTTTTTGTGTATAGCTTTCCAAGGTCAAGGCATTAGCAGGCAGCGATTTCTTCAGGTACACTCGGGGATTTTCTATTGTCATCTAGTTTTACTTTAGCACACTATCTATAGGGACTCTATTACAAATATTACCAACTTTTTAAAATCAAACTGAATTTGTTCCGCATTAACACCTGTACTTCTGAACAAGACTCTGTTTCATAATGTCTAATGTCCTTTACAAAGTAAATTTTAGAAAAGAGAAATCAAAGTTGCTTATACAGGAATCATACTTAGAAATGCCAACTAATTTTGAAGCATCTCTGAAAAATAATTTGTCCTACCCAGATATCTACTGACTGGGTTAGTTCCTTCCTGAATGAATAGAACCAGCAGCTACCATTGGTTTCCAGGGAGGTTTCTGCTAACATTAGCAACAACAACAATAACAACAACGCAAAATACAGATTTACAAATATAGCCAATTAGGTACATGCTATCCTATAAATCCAAACTTCCGTAGGATCATAAATAGAAAGACAGAGGAAATCAATTCCTTTGATCACCAAAGTTATGGAAAGCCAAGTCCATTAGGAAACATAGTAGCTATTGCCTGGAAAAGCACTCTGAGTCTTCCTCCTCCTCTAAAGTGAGCATTTCTGAAAAGTAGTGATTAGAATTGAAGTGAAACAAATGTACCAGATAGAACTAAAAGGTTCTTCTCATGGTTTCTTCTTCTCGGGTCAGGACCTGTTTCTAAGCCTGCTGCAGAAGTGGAAATAATAACAGTACATATTATACTGTAAAGAACCTAGGAGCATAACACATCCACTAAGCAGGTAATATCTTCATCATTCCCATGTAATCATAGCATATTCTCCTATGAGTCTAGGGGTTTTACCCAGGGCTGCTTACAGATTGGGATAAGTACCGTAAGTCACTGGGGTCTTACATCATTCTATCAGCATCCTGTAGTTTACATTTATTCTTGATTGGTGCACACACACTTGATCCCATGTGCCATGGAGGTCAAAGGACAACTTGCAGGAGGCAGTTCCCTCCTTCCACCATGTAGGCTCCAGGAGCGAACCTGGGCCATCAGGTTTGGCGACAAGCACTTTTACTGCTGAGCCATCATTTCGTTGGCCCCACCCTCCTGTATTGTGACTAAAGCTTAATAGGCATTATTGGCAAAATACTGTGGGAGAAATATCTTCAATAATCAATGTTCAGCTACTTTTAAGGGCAAAGAAAAGGAAGAACTAAAGACCAAATTCATCAAAATTCAAATATCAACCAAAATGGCAGGAATTCAAATATCTATTAAAAAGTTAAGAATATAGCCAGGTAATGGAGGTGCATGCCTTTAATCCCAGCACTTGGGAAGTAGAGGCAGGTGGATCTCTGAGTTCAATGCCAGACTGGTCCACACAGTGAGTTCCAGGACAGTCAGGACTACAGAGAAACCCTGTCCTGAAAAACAAGAAAGAAAGGAAAGAAAGAAAAAGAAAGAAAGAAAGAAAGGAAGGAAGGAAGGAAGGAAGGAAGGAAGGAAGGAAGGAAGGAAGGAAGAGAATATGGCCAGCTGCACAGGATTCAGGATAGAAAAAGAAATGAAAATTCATACAAGGGTTGCATATGCTTATCATACAAAGGTAATTACATATTTAATGTTATTAGTGACTTTTGACCTTCATAATATTTGTATCTTTTGTTTACATCCTAAAAAAGTATACTGACCCCTAAGAATTATTTTGGAATAAAGTATATGGCCTTAAATTATTATTTAAACTTGGTATTTTCTTATGGAAAATTATGAAGGGTATAACAAAGCAAAAAGGGGACTTAAATAGGCATTTTTGCATATAATAACATGGCATTCTACTTTATAGGTAAACTATTCAAATCTCTATATTAAAATGTTATCATTAAAGGCTTAGTAACAGACTTTTATTTTACAAGTTAGAATCAAATGTGTCATTTTAAAAAGCACACCAAATACAGCTTCATGAAAGGCAAACAGAACAAACCCATGTGCAAGGATAATGGAAAATGTCATATATCTGTCTCTTAAGTATGGTCAACATACCCAGTAAAGCTAAAACTGTTAGGCAACAAGGTAAGAAATAATTATTTTGGCTAAAACATCAATTCAGAATAACAATAGTTCTCCCAGTCATTTCCACAGCCTTTCCTGCAGATCCTCAGAGGGATTATTTGCATTCCTCAGGTGTTCTACTGTACAATTCAGATGAATAAAGACTCACAAATCAGTTCTCTACCGCCAATGTGAGACTTTGATCTGGTGAATACACCATTGTACCTTAACTATAATTGGCAAAAAACCTGACAGTGTAGAGCATCACACGCTTAATAACAAAGGGCCGATCTCAAAGTGTTGACAGATGATCTTCATAATGCAGAAGCAGAGCGGGCACGGTTTAGCAGTAAATGAGCGCCGAGGTCTAAAGGTCTCTAAAGTGACTGCCATCAGACCTGCTCCAGCCTCACTGAAGAAAAAGGTACCGTCACACTCTCGGGAAAGTGAGTTCTGCTCATTGCTGCTGCCTGGCTCCACTTTTGTGACTCTGCTGTCACAGACAGCACGGGAAGATGAAAAGTGACAGGCTCTTTGGCTGTCTGCTTTACTTTTGTGACTTTCACTATCAAACAAAAGTGAGAAACAGCCCAAAGTGATTTTTAATTGCATACTTGAAATAAGCCTTGGGTAATTAAAAAATTAAGCTCAATTCAAGATTACAGAGGGAAATACATATAATATGCCTATTAGGTTTGATGGTTTTCAAAGTGTGATAATGAGGCTAAGATCACAAGTTTGAACCCCATAGGGACCTTCTGCAGAAAGACATGTCTATTCTCTTGCTACAATCCATGCCCCAAACTATAGCCAGCCATCTAGAAAATGTGTGCTATTGGCACCTGATGGACTCAGAAAATTCAAAGTTGAGCTCACTTGTCACTACTCCAATATATTTCTAAGCACACAGTCAACGTGTCTAAACAATAAAATGTCTCAAGAAAGCCATTCAGTTGCTAGGGACCGAAACTGCGATATGAAATCGTCATGGAGTGTCAAATGACAGGATGGCAGGGAGAGACGCAAGCATCAGGAGGGACAGAGTACTTGCAGATTTCAACCGTAAACACCGCGGTCAGAGCGCGCAGGTTACCAGTTTACACGCGCAGATTACTGCCAGGGTATCCGACCCCCTGATACGGAGCCCAGCTGGTTAGAAGGGACAACGGGGAGCACCGCAGTTGACCTGCACTGTCCCCCAGGCAGCAATCACACCAAACCGGACAAAGAAGGGACAGCTAGTTCTGAGCCTAGAAGGGCGGGGCCTTGAGCTATACCAGCAGGTCCCAACCTGTCAGACTTTAGCAACGCAAACTCTCCAGGATTGTTTCCATGTAGAAATCCTAGGTTCCAAAATCTGGTATTTCCACTGGGTTACTTTACATCAGTGGTTCTCAAGCCTTTCTGGGGCCAAAAGACCTTTTGCAGGGGTCTCATAACAGATATCCTACATATTAGATATTTACATTACAATTCATAACAGATATCCTACATATTAGATATTTACATTACAATTCATATCAGATATCCTACATATTAGATATTTACATTACAATTCATAACAGCAGCAAAACCACAGTTAGGAAGCAGCAACGAAAACGCTTTTACGGTTGGGGTCCCCACATGAGGGACTGTATTAAAGGGCCGAAGCGTTAGAAAGGTTGAGAAGCGCTGCTCTACATCCTGTGGGCTTCTTTTCCTAGATAGTAGCTTTCTTATTTTTTATGGTTGATGGTGCTGGGCACGGAACTTAGCACTCTTGTGCACTTAGGCAGACCACCACTGAGCTACCTTACCTGTTTTATTTTGGGAGGAGGGATATTATTGTTTAATAAATTATCTGTCCCTTTCAACAAAAAATTCTCTCCAAACTGCTTTTTACATTTAGCAGTCAAGTTCTAAGGGAGTCTTGTGGTCCTGGAGTGAGATGAGATGCTGTCTTAGTTAGGGTTTCTATTGCTGCAACAAAACACCATGACCAAAAAGCAAGTTGGGGAGGAAAGGGTTTATTTGGCTCACACTCCACATTGCTGTTCATCACTGAAGGTAGTCATGACACGAACTCAAACAGGCAGGATCCTGGAAGCAGGAGCTGATGCAGAGGCCATAGAGAGGTGTTACTGGTTTTCCCCTGGCTTGCTCAGACTACTTTCTTTTAGAACCAGGACCACCAGCCCCGGTGTAGCACCACCTACCGTGGGCTGGGCCCTCCCCCATTGATCACTAATTGAGAAAATGCTTACAGCTGGATCTCATCGAGTCCTTTCCTCAACTGAGGCTCCTTCCTCTGATGACTCCAGCTTGTGTCAAGTAGACACCGCAAACCAGCCAGTACAGATGCATCTACAGTATAGTTTTGATTCTTTTAGGAAAAGATCCCTTGGAAGTCCCGGGCTCTGAGTCATTTATTTTTAAGGTTTATTTATTTCATTTTATTAGTTATATGAGTGTTTTGTCTGATGTATATATGTGTGTCTCTGGTGCCTGTGGAGGTAAGAAGAGGGTATTGGATCCTCTGAAAGTGGAGTTACAGATGGTTGTGAGCCACCATGAGGGTGCTGGGAACTAAACACAGGTCCTTTGCAAGAACAGCCAGTGCTCTTAACCACTGAGCCATCTCTCTAGCTCTCTACCTTTTCATTTTTAAGTTTAGTGTTTCTGCACTTGGTTACAGGCAATGTCTGGGTGCAGCAAGTGTCAAGCTCCTGAGCTTTTGTCTGAAGAGGTGAGGTTACCCGCTGGCGGTGCTTTGAAGGAAAATGGCTCCCAAAGGGAATGGCACTATTAGAAGGTGTGGCCTTCTTGTTGGAGTAGGTAGTCTGGTTTTGTTAGAGGAAGTGTGTCACTGGAGGTGGGCTTTGAGGTGTCATATATGCTCAAACCATGTCCGGTGAGACAGACCACTTCCCGTTGCCAGAGCAAAATGCAGAACTCTCAGCTCCCTCTCTAGCACCATGTCTGCCTGCATGCTGCCATGTCCTACCATGATGATAACAGACTGAACCTCTGAACTGTAAACCACCCAATTAAATGTTTTCCTTCTAAGAGTTGCCATGGTCATGGTGTCTCTTCACAGCTCAAGTTGGTACCAGGGACCGGGTATTGCTGTGATAGGCCTCACCACACTTTTGTTTGAAGGGATGTGGATCTTGGGGCTGTGGATTAGAAATGTAGTTGAACACTTGAAGTGCTGCTCAATGGGCCTTACTAATTGGAGCATGGAAGACAGTGGTACTGAGTGTGATTTGAACTTTGGGTGTCTGGATCAAGAGGGTTCACAGGAGAAGAATGTTAGTATGTGGCCTAGAGACTGGTCTTGTGATATTTTGGTGAAGAATGTGGCTGCTTTTTGCTCTTATTCGAAAAGTCTAAAGAGTCTGCCTGAGGCTAAAGTGAAGAGTTTTGGATTAATTCCATCGGCAGAGGAAATCTCAAAACAGCCTAGTATAGACTCTGTTGTGTGGTTATTAATGTTATGGTGAAAAGGAGCAAGCTGAACAAATAAAAATACAAAGTGTACAGATTGAGAAAAGGGGTACCAGGAAGTGTAATGGAGCTATAATCCTGTTTTCAAGAGATAAACGAATTAAGAAATGGAATAAAGGGCGGTGGTGGTGGTGGTGGTGGTGGTGGTGGTGGTGCACGCCTTTAATCCCAGCACTCGGGAGGCAGAGGCAGGCAGATCTCTATGAGTTCGAGGCCAGCCTAGTCTACAAAGCGAGTTCCAAAAAAGGTGCAAAGCTACACAGAGAAACCCTATCTCGAAAAACCACAAAAAAAAAAAAAAAAAAAAAAAAAAGAAAGAAAAAAAGAAAGAAATGGAATAAAGGGAGTGGTGACCTATGGGCAAGATCCCACTCTGTTAGGTTTCCAACTTGTGGAAAGGAATTAAAGAAAAGCTTAGGGGCTGGAGAGATGGCTCAGTAGTTCAGAGCATTGGCTGCTCTTCCAAAGGACCTGAGTTCAATTTCCAGCACCTACATGGCAACTCACAACTGTCTGTAACTCCAAGATCTGACATCCTCACACAGACATACACGCAGGCAAAACATCAATGAACATAAAATAAAAATAAATAAATTTTAAAGAAAAGCTTAGAGCCCTGTGGTGGTACACACTTTTATCCTAGCACTCCAAAGGCAGAGGCTAGCAGATCTCTTGAGGCCAGCCTGGTCTACAGATCAAGTTTCAGGACAGCCAAGCTTAGGCAGAGATGGAAACCATGGAAAACAGAAAGCTGATGAAGATGGAATTGAACAAGGAGGCCATGTTCCAGCCCCAGTAAGCAGTAGACCTTGGCAGTTTCAGCCATATGGTTCTGGCTTTAGAGTCCTGGAACTCTCTTTGGAGACCAGGCTGTCCGAAAACTCAGAGATCCTCCTGCCTCTGCGTCCTGAGTGCTGGGATTAAAAGTGTGCACCATCGCTGCCCAACTAGCTCAGCTTCTTAACTGAAAACTCTACTACATACTCACTTCATAGTGTTCTAATACCATAACTTTAGCCTTTCTTGGCTGTCCTAGAACTTGCTACGTAGACCATGCTGGCCTTGAACTCACAAGAGGCTTTGCCTCCCAAGTGCTGGGATTAAAGGTGTATACCACCATGCCTGGCTCAAGCTATTTTTTAAGCCAACATTAAGAAACTTAAATATTAAACTTCAACTCAAACATGGAGTACTGAGGTATACTCTTGTATATAAACAAACTGAGATTCGCAAACAATACTTTCCTTACCAAAAGAAACAGGACAATCTCAATAATACTATTTGATATTTTCCATAAAAGCCAAATTCTTGCAACTTAAAACATGCCTAAGCCAGTCTTCTCTAGCATATTTTAATGAGGATTTTGTCTTCTTTTCTAGAGCTCATGTCCCTGTAGCTTTTCAACGATCTCTAGCCCATTCAAATTCAGACTGTATGTTCTGAAAGTACTTCAGAGATCA
Organism: Peromyscus eremicus; assembly: GCF_949786415.1. Taxonomy (NCBI): domain Eukaryota; kingdom Metazoa; phylum Chordata; class Mammalia; order Rodentia; family Cricetidae; genus Peromyscus; species Peromyscus eremicus. The sequence continues at coordinate 51,430,143 of NC_081419.1, forward strand.
GTCCAGCACTAGGTCCAAATTACACTGCCAATCATGGTACCTTTGCTGCACATCAGAACTTCTCCATACTTGCTCATTATCCTTTGCAATATCAAAGTTTATCTGATTTTTAAAAATGTGACACACGGTACTGTCGGCCTCTTACTCATGCCTTCTACGGTTTTGTGTCTGTCTGTGTGTGCGCAGTGACATCTGCTTCTGACTGAAGGTGACTGGTAAGAAGACCCATAGGCCAACATTCAGAAAAGGCCACCGTTTACAAGAGGCCACTGCAGTGACTTAGCAGCCATCAGGCGGTTCAGCTAGCCTTGGGTGAGCTAGCTCTGGCATGTCTACACTGGGAAACACTGAGGCCACGCTCTCCTTCCTGCAGCTTTTCCTCTTCTATTACACCGTTCAGAGTCCAAAGAATGCCTTCCAGACAAGACAGTCCTCCCCATTTCCCAGACAGGACCACTGCAAATTAAGGCTGTTTCACTTGTGGTCTAAAACCAGAAAAGACAAGGGCAATTAGGGAAAAGTAAAGTTATTTTCCTAAAGATTATTTTGTAAACAAATGACAACAACTAATAATGGGACCTACAATCAGATTTGTACCACATGCAACATATAATGACTTTTTTTTTTTTCTTCAGAGCTGAGGACCGAACCCAGGGCTTTGTAAGCTGAGCTAAATCCCCAATTCCAACATATGACTTTTTAAAGTCAAAGAGTTAGCTCTAGAAATTCAGACATCAACTTTTCCAAATTTTCTACCTTAAAGTAAAATTACTAAAGTACAACTTTACTGATAGGCATTCTCTGAATGGAAGCCACTAAGGAAGTCCATAATTGGGGCTGGTGGCACAAGTCTGTAATTCTAGCTACTCAGGAGGCTGAGGCAGGAGGGCTGGTAAGTTTAGGGCCAATCTGACCAACAGAGTGAATTCCTGTCTCAAAACAAAAATCTGTAGCTTAGTGGTAGAATGCTTGCCTAACATACATGACTCCTTGGGTCTGATCCTCAGTACTGAAAAAAACAAAACCAAAAACCAAAAGGAAGTTTGTAATCTAAAAAAAGATAGAGCCTAAGTGGTAGTTGCACAGGGCTTTAATACTAGCATTGGGGAGGCAGACACAGGCAGATCTCTGTGAGTTCGAGGCCAGCCTGGTCTTCCAGGACAGACAGAGCTACACACACACACACACACACACACACACACACACACACACACACACACACACACAGAGAGAGAGAGAGAGAGAGAGAGAGAGAGAGAGAGAGAGAGAGAGAGAGAGAGAGAGATATCTTGTCTCAAAAACCAAAACCAAAACAAAACAAAAAGTCAGGCTGGAAGAAAGAAGAAATACCAAGATCTAGTTTCGACTAGTGTGTAGAAGTCTACACAGTGTCGGAAAGACAGCCTCATGTTGTCACAGGAAGAGATGTCAAGTTTTGGTGTTATGGCCTAACTTCATGGGGCTCTAAGTAGAACAATGCCAACTGTGACAGTTCAGCTCTAACTCCATCACTTGAGTACATGTTGGGAAGGCAGAATCTGCATTTTTAATGAGACCCTAGGTCATTCATGCACACATTCCATTTTTAGTAGCACTAACCTAAGTCTGTGAAAATAAGACATTTAATGTAATGTACAATGAAATGACTGTGTAGGGCACAGACAAGGCAGTCAGCGTGTGACCCATTCCACCAATACAGCAAAAAGTGATAGGTGAATCCTGCTGCTATGTCTCCTGGGCTCAAAACCAGAAACAGAGAAGGTCATGAGAATGTCTACAAGTCTAAGAAGACGTTCTGTCTGAATCCCATGCCATGTCAAGACAGTTTCAGATTGACAGTAAAATGATGACCTAATTCAGACACATAGATACGGTTAGCATTCTGTACTTTGTTAAAACACAATTATGCTATGCGCCTCCATACCTGGAAAAACATCTGTAATCTGTTAACTTTTGGGTCCAGATTCTATTAGGAAGGATTTCAGTACAGGACTTGGTGGAATGAAAGGAATACTGCTATAAACTTTCCTACGAAGACCTCAAAGAATCGCTGTGGTCACCTTACAGTGTATGTGTGCTTGTGAGTGCTTATGAAAATTAACAAACTTGAGAGAAATGAGCATTAATTTTGCAGCAAATAAAAATTCACTCTGACTCCTTTTTCAAGAAAAAAAGTCTTTGACTCTACTAACAACTAGAAAGCTATCACAAAATCCAAATAAATGAAAGATGTTAGGATGAGTAGGCAACTATAAAAACAAAGCAGAAAAAGTGGAATACATGTGGAAACACATATAACTAATCTCTGATGGCCTTGTAATCAATATCTGAAAATAGTTACTTTGTTTAACAGAAAGGCTACATTAAAAACAAAAAGAGTTCTTTGGGCTGGAGAGATGGCTCCCAGCACCCACATCACCAGGCTGACAACATCTGTAACACCAGCCCCAGGGGATCCAAAGCATGGGCTTCCAAGGGCACTTGCATGCACCTGCACACATACCCATATGTAGATTCACACACCTACACATAATTTAAAAAAGTTCCTTGCAGTTAGTAAGCAAACAGAAAGAAAGTATCAGGGTAAATTCAAATCAGCTCGAGCCAATCACAGCTGATTTCCTAGCAGACACACTGAGAATGGCCTGGAATAGCCTACCAGGAAGCCTCAGGGCAAGGTTTCGAAGTGTTCATGAGGCTCCTAAAAAGAGAAAGGAGGGTCTCAGAGGCCATGGCTTAGATCTCACCACTGGTACATGAGCAGTCAACATGTGAAGTAGGAAGGCTAGGAGAGATGCTTGATCTAGGTGATAACATGGGGACGTTGACTCAACCCTCTCAGGACACAGGCTCCCTTTGGTCTTCTTTTGTATCTTTTGGTCTGTCCTTGTTATAAGTGCCTAGCAGCACCCTGATACTGCTGCTTCCCAGGGAATTACCCTCATTTAAGTGACCTCTTAACCAGAGCAACATCAATGTGTCCTTTAAGACACAGTCCTCCTTTCGACAAGCTCCCACATGGATAAGAGCCAGCACAACATTCTACCTATATTATAAATGGCTTATTTTGCCCCTTTCTGGTCTCTCTCTCCTCCCACTATAGAAAAACTATTGGAGGGGGTCAGGGTCTTGTTATGCAGCCCTGGTTGTTGTCAAACTTGTGAGCCTCCCCCACTAAGTGCTGGGATAACAAGTGAATGCCACCATACTTGGCTTTAGATGTCCCTGTCCCCACAGTAGCGGTTGAATACAAGGTCTCAATGCACTAAATAAACACACAGTTTACCACCAAGCTATATTCATGATCCCTCTGGTTTTTTTTTTTTTTTGAGACATGGTCTTATTAGGTTGCCCAGGCAGTCCTTGAACTTATGATTTTCCTGCCTTGGCCTCTGGAGTAGCTGAGATCACAGACCTGCATCATCAGACCAGGTTAGAAAAAAACTTAAGATCAGGTCTGTGTCTTTGTTCCTTGCCATCTCCACAAAGCATTCCTAAGCACAACACCTGGCACACAGTGTGTCTTAGTTAGGTTTTCTCTTGCTTTGAACAGACACCATGACCATGTCAACTCTAATAAAGGAAAACATTTAACTGGGGCTGGCTTACAAGTCCCCATAGTCTATAACAGTCTTTTACAGTCTCAAACCTGTAAAAGTCCAAAGTCTCTTCAGAGACTTATGCAATCTCTTAACTGTAATCCACTGGAAATTTCCTCTGCCAAAGCTGTTAGTCCAAAACTCTTCAATTTAGCCTCCAGCAGATTTTTTTGGACAAGGGCAGAAAGCAGCCACATTCACCAAAATACCAGATGATCTCTAGGCCAATATTCTTCTCCTGTGAACCCTCTTGAGCCAGGCCCCCACAGTTCAAATCACCCTCAGCACCACTGTCTTCCATATTCCTACTAGGATGGCCCATTAAGACCCACTTCAAGCATCCAACTGCTTTTCTAATCCAAAGTTCACATTCCTCCAAACAAAAGCATGCTCCAGCCTATCACAGCAACACCCTAGTCTCTGGTACCAACTTCTGTCTTAGAGTTTCTATTTCTGTGGAGAGACACGACGACCATGGCTACTCTTAGAAAGGAAAACATTTCATTGGACTGGCTTACAGGTTAAAAGTTTAGTCCATTATCCTCATGGTGGGAAGCATGATGGCACACAGGCAGACGTGGTGTTGGAGAGGCAGCTGAGCATCTAAAACCTCAAAGCCCACCCCCAGTGACCTACTTTCTCCAGCAACACCACACCTACTGCAACAAGGCTACATCTCCTAATAGTGCCACTCCCATAAGCCTTTGGGGGCCATTTTCTTTCAAACCACCCCACAGTGGATGCTCAAATACTCTTCGTAATTCAGACTCAGCATCTTTAATCTAAAATGCTCTGATATCCAAACTTTTTGAGTTCCATGATGCTAAGAAAGTTTCAGAATGACAAGCACTTCAGATTTTCAATTAGGGGTATTTAATCAGTTTATACAAACTTTGTACAAATATAACAAATCTGAAAACCTCTGAAATCTAAAACATTTTGAAACTTTGGGTCTCAAGCATTTTGATCAAGGGCTAGTCAACTTCTAAATAGTCGAGTGACTCCATTGGCTATTTAACATCTTAGTTTGGTCATCTATAAAATGGTCTCTGTTAGCAACTACAACCTATTCCGAGTTTCCTGAGGGATTTCCCATGGTGCTGGGAAGAAAAAGGAAGAGACAGCAATGGCGGAGCTCTGGGAGCTGGGACTGAGCTCTGGGACACACTCTTGCACTTCAATCAGAGCTTCTTGACTAGTACGTTGGACTTCTGAGTACGATTTCATTGGAAGACAGAACTCTGTTGTTTTCAACCATTCTAAAGGTCACTGATGAGTGACCTTCTTCAGATGGAAAACTGCCATGCCAGGCATGTGCCCAGCATACAGAGGAGCCAATACTGAAATCCTCAAGCACTTCATCCCCATTCTGCTCAGGTATACTTCTCAGCATCTTTTTAAATAGCCTTCCTTCCCTTTTCTGTCCCTCTCTACTTCCACACCTTGACTTATTTCTCTTTACAACGCTTACATTGTGCCCTTGATAATTTGTTCTTATACACAATAATTTATTCTTATTGCTGGATCCATTTGTCCATATTTTATCAGTCATTTTCAACACCACTTAGAAAAGTGCCCAGCACAAGCAGATGTGATGGGAGCCATAAGACTAAGTGACCCTTGACACACATGCCGCCATATTTGGGCTTCCCTCCTCTTTTCCTAGATCTAGGCCTTGCTTAAGTCTCCATAGCACCAGAACCTCTTCTCAGAAATCAGGTGACCGCGCTGCAGTTAGGCAGCTAGGCAAGAATAGATAATCCTCATAGCAGCATTCCCTGCTGGCTGAACAACCCATGATTAAAGTCCCCTCCCTGCTTGCACCCCCCTTTGTCCCCACCTATATATGCCTTAAGAGGAAAATAAAATTTTGGAGCTTGATCAGACGTCCTGTCTTGCTCTCATTCTTTGTGTCTCTTGTCCCTCTCTTTCGCCGGCCCTCCCTTCAGGTCCCTGTTGAAGACCCCGCTGGCCGGAGCACAGATGTTCAGTAGATGTTAGGTGGACCAATAAACAGAAGGAATTAAACTTACTTTTTTTTTTTTTCCTGAAGAAAACATTTAAGAGCTGGGGAGTTGGCTCTGCTGATGAAAGTACTCTATTCAAGCATGGGGACCTGAGCTTAGATCCCTAGAATCCATGTAAAAAGCCATGTGTATGCACTTGTAATATCAGCTCTGGTGTGTGTGTGTGTGTGTGTGTGTGTGTGTGTGTGTGTGTGTGTGTGTGTAGACAAAAAGGATCACAGGAGCTTGCTGGCCAGCCAGGCAAACCAAAAACCAGTGAACTCCAGGTTCAATGAGAGACCCTGCCTCAAGGGAATAGGCAGAAGAACAGCAGAGCTGGGCACATCTTCCTCTGACTTCCATGGTAAATGCACTGGTACATACAACTGCATATACATGCACACACATGCACACATAAGGGCAGCTAAAAGAATATTCAGAAGGATGTGTAATTCCTACAGATTCTGCTTATCTGTCTTCTGTAAAACTAATGTCTAGAAAACAGTACGCTACAATGAAACTGACCATTGGAGGTAGGCTTATTTTTCAGCTGGAATGGTAAGTGAAAATCACAACAGAATGGGGGAGGTGTAACTAATTGTTGTATTGCTCTATCAACAAAAATAGAATCTTAGGGCCATTTTGTGAAGAGATTAAATGGTTGTATGTGTTCTTAGCCTCCTGAAGCAGCCAGTTTTTCCACACAGAGTCTTCAAGTAGGAGATTTAGAAATCGAATCTCTTCTTTTCTCTCCTTGTGAGATTTTTTTGTTTTGTTTTGTTTTGTTTTTTTTGGTGGTCTTCAGCTACCTTCTTACACTTTATGAGGAACCTCATCTAAGGTGATAGCAACAATGCTACCAACAAGACGGCTGTTCACGCCATGAACTCCTGTGCATGTACTGGAAATCCCGACACTTGAGGAGGAAAGCCAGAAGTACACTCAACTGTAGGCTGCTTCGCTCATAAGGACACTGGCCCTTGGCCAGTAAGTTTAGAAATGCCCAGGCTGGTAAAGCAGAAAGGAGAGCAGAGAAACTTCTGGCCATGCTTTAGACACTACTCTGGCTGCAGAGACAAATATGGACCAAAGAAAAGCAGCTGTGAGAAGAGCTGCAGCAGAGATGCACAACTCGCTGTTTGACTGAACCATGACTTTCAATGGCATTACTATGGCAAAACGTAGTTACCCTGCACAGGTGCCTCCTCCTGGTGCTTATACTGTGGTGCCCTCTAAATGCCAGTGGGTATCGGGAACCTCACGAAGGGCCAAAGAGCTTCAATTCTAAGAGTGGACAAGGAGGATCTTCTTACAAGTCTGGAATGTTGAAAGGCAATAAGCTTCAGGCCATTAAGACTAGTCCAGACAAAACACAAAAGTAGATTCTCCCCTGGAAAGCCTGGGGAAAACGAAAAGGAACAGGAGAACAAGCAGACCTGTCATCCTCATCTCTACGGGGATGAAGACTGAGAAAGTCAGAGGAGAGCAAAGCAGCACCTCCATGGAGACAAGAGGAATGTGAAGATGGAAAGGATGGTGATGATGAGGATGGGGAGGAGCTACAAGCCAGAGTTGGTCAGGATGATGAGGCTGAGCAAGGAGAAGATGAAGAGACAGTACCATGGCTCTCAAGATTTAGGAATCTTAATCCTACTATTTCTTTACCTTCTCCATGTCCTCCACATGCTCAATGATCCATAACTGCCCTGCACCTGATTCCTTTTCACTTCTTTTAATTTCCTTAGTAGCTCTGTTAAGTCTTACTCTGTAATTTTGGCCTCCTTACAACCTAACAAAAGATGTTTGCTTCTTATTTAAAAAAACTAGAAAGGTAGGTCAAATTCATTCCCAGTTTTTATCTGATAACTTGAATCCTCAAGTTTCACTGTGCAAGTATCAGAATGAACAGCTCAAACCTAGGATGCTTAGCTTCCTCCATGTTTACTCCCTGAATGCTCTGCATGACCTCCAGTAACAGAGCTGTCTGGGGCACTGAACGAAGGAGGGAATGAAGAAGAGACAGCCACATGCACAGGCAAGCTGGGGACAGGCAGACTGTGCTCTTGGATGGAGAAATGGCAGCAGCAGCCCAGAGGCTCAGCGTGTTTATTAGATACTGTCAATGGTGTGTATAACATGGAGGCGGGGTTACTGCAGACTGCTGAACAAGGAGGTGGGATTATTACATATAGATAAATAGAAGGTTTATGGTATAAAGCTGGATAAAAGAGCTAGGCTTAGTTAATCATGGTGGGAGCAATATCTGTAAACGCCAGGAGGAAGAAAGCTATGGTGAACATTTTCTGCACAAACTATCAACACTCACACTCAGACCCCCAAGGAAAGCTTTGCCATTTCACTAAGCCTCATGGGGGATGGGCAGATACTCTGCCATTTCCCCTGGGTCTGACGCTATGCTCCTTGATATGGCCCTGCACATGTCAACAGCATACATTCACTTGGGGCTTTCTCCACTCCCAGTTACTAAGACTTGTATCAATCATTAGTGGCCCCAGAAAAGCACATTTTGACACTTAAGAGCAGTGTTTCTCAAAATAGCTTGTGCACAACCTGTGAAAT